>NC_064931.1:167009491-167326492 GCF_023897955.1 Schistocerca gregaria
GTTGTGCTGCCATTCTGGAAAAGCATTACAGGCAGTATTTTTGATCAGGATCAAGCTCAGCCACATACAGCTGTTGTAATCCCACAAGCTCTATAGAGTGATGAAATGTTGCATTGGCCTACTCAATCACGAGATCCATATTCAATCGAGCACTATGGGACACCATCAGATGACATCTCCAGTGTCATCCACAAAGAGCATTAACCATCCTTGTATTGACTGATCAGGTGCAAGAGGCTCCATCCCACAAAGAGACATACAGCAGTTGTACAACACAATGCATGCATGTCTGCATGCTCGCATTCAGAATTCTGGCAGGTAAACTGATTATTAATGTACCAGCATTTCACATTTGCATTGGTTTATCTCATGCTTACGTTGACCTGTGATCTTGCAATGTCAATGGTTTAAATATATTACTTAAACAAATGTATTCCTGAAATTTCAACACACTACATTAATTATTTTTTGGTGTTGTGATTTTTTTCCTTTCAGTGTATCTTCCTCTCAAAGGAGGATGTAATAAGTAAGGTTTAGAAGGAGTGAGGTAGTGGGTTGATGTCAGAAGGACACTGAAAGTGGTAGTGTTGGATGGCATCATGGCCATTGGCCTGAGGAATGATGGTGTGCAGGGAGGTGTCATCAACTGTGACAAATTTGGATCCAGATGGTTATGGAGTGGGGATGACTGAGAATTGCTAAGTGGAGTTTCTTGTATGTTTGATATGAGAGGCTAAGCTACAGGCAGCTGGTTGGAGGTGGTGGTCAACAAGAGTGGTCATCTGCCAATGGGAGCATAGTAACCACCTACAACTGGACATCCAACATTGTTGGGTTTATAGATTTTGGGAAGCTTGTAATATATGTGTGAGTGTGGGTGGGGGGGGGGGGGTGGGGGTTTGTTGGAGTGAGGAGGGAGATGGGCTCAGGGAACAGATTCTGGGATAGGCCTATGGATTTGAGTAGGAATTGAAGGTTATGTTCTGGGATGGGATCACTATGGTACAGATTGTGGGTGGAGGAGTTAGAAAATAGGTGGAACCTTCCTTCTGGCAGTCACAGTGCTGCCACAATTTCTGCAGAGCATTTTATTTTGACATGATCACCAACAAGCAGCCCAGAGGAATGAATGGTCATTACCTGATTAGTAATGTACTAGCGTTTCCTAACCATTGTCATCTGGATCCTTCCCCTCCAACACCAGTTATCCTTGCAACACATACTTCAATCATGTAATCCTGCAGATCCAGTCATTGCTAACCCACTGGCACAAAAACAACTAAGGTGTCCATGTCATAAACTTAGAATATCAAGAAGTAAGAGAACTTAAAATAAATTATACATTAAGTCCAATCGACTGATGGAAAGTGAGCTAAGAACAAGGACTTCCTCATGTAGAAAGGTCCACAAAATATGCTGTGGAGACAGTGGAAGTCTGAACCAAAGATTAAATGTCCTTTGCCACATTGTTATGAACGATAAAAAGTTAAACACAGTCGACACCCTACAAATCAGACCGCAAACATATATGAGAACATAAGTAGTTAAAACAAAGACATTAGGTCATGAAATAGTGAACCATCAAAGGTTGACAACAATGAGCTAAACGTGGTGGTGGATCACCACTTAACAAATGGCAATGGCTAAAATGACAACACCCAATATGCAACCTAGCTAAAAAGATCTCCTCACGACAAAGGAGCTGAGATGACGTCGGCCAAGCTGCTAGCAGAGGTTTAATTCCCTGGAGCTTGTTGCCATGGATAGTGCACCAGTGGTGATACCAAAGTGGCACCACCTGATAACAGACAGCAACATAGAGATCATCCAAAGGGATGGAAGAGCTAGCAGACTGAGGTAGGAGGACTCCAACCATGTGAGCAGCATCAGCAGCCTGATTTACCATCAAAGCAATGTGACCAGGAGACTGCATGACCATCACAGTGTCTCCCTCAACAGACAGTAAACGGTAGCTTTCTTGGACCCATTGCACTAAGGGATGGACTGTGTACAGCACACAGAGGTTCTCAAGGGCACTGAGAGAATCAAAATATGAGCCAATTAAAAAGCCTCTCCAGCTGCATGTATTAGGTAGCCTGATAGAGGACAAAGAGCTCTGCTGTAAATATTGGGCGGTGTTCTGGAAGCCTGTACCAGAAATGGTCCATGTCAATGATGAAGACACACCAGACACCACAGTCAGTTTTAGAACCATTACTGTACACAAAGGTGCTGTCACTATGTTGTGTGCGGAGGTTGAGAAACTTACTGCAATACATTAAATTTGGAGTAGTTTACTTAGGAAGTAAATGAAGTCCAAGATAAACACAGGCCACTGGACAATGCCTAGGTAGTGAAGGGTTCACACCCACTGGAAAACTGGCAAGGTGTGTGAAGATAAGCTGATGGAATAGTAGCTGAAATCAAACTCTGGCAGGTAACAGAGAAGAGGGGTGCACCCCATACTGGAGTCAAGGGAGTCATCGAAAAAGGAGGTGTAGGATGGGTGGCTAGGCATAGCAGACAAATGGCAAGCGTATCTGTTGAGGAGAACATCACACTGGTATAACAGCAGTTGCCTGGCAGCTTCTGCATAACAGATTGCACTACCAGAAACTCAGACAAACTGTTTTGTCAGTGGAAAAGCGAAAGCCATTGTCGATACTCCATGAGTAAAGATGTTCAAGACATTGCTGAAGACACTGCTCAAAGATACAAGTATGTGGAGAACTGCAGTACATCATTAAGTGAGCCTGTGATGTATGGTGGGAGACTTGCCATTATAGGGTTAATGTCTATAGCAAAGAGTACGATGCACAGGACGGAGCCTTGAGACACCCCATTCTCCTGGATGAAGATGTTTAACTAGGTTGTATCCACACATACCTTGAATACTTGGTCTTTTAAAAATTTCTGAAGGAAACAGGGCTGGCAACATCAAAAGCCCCATGTGTATAGAGTACAGAGAATACCAGCCCTCCAGCAGGTGTCATAGGCTTTCTCCATATCAAAAAACAAAGTTAACACTGGGTATTTTGGCTGAAAATGGTTAATGACATGGGTTGACAAAGTGACGAGGTGGTTAACAGCAGAATGATACGCTCGAAATCCACATTGTGAGGTTAGAGCCACCATACCAACCAGTCATTAATCACACATTCTATCATCTTACAAACACAGCTGATGAGTGAAATGGAGTGTTGGCTAAAAGGAACGTGTTTGTCCTTGTTAGGCTTAGATATGGGTATGATAGTGACTTCACGTCAGCATCTGGAAAATGTGCCATCTGCCCAAATGTGATTGTGTGTATGAAGGAGGAAGTGCTTGCCCTCAAGAGAAAGGCGCTGCAACATCTTGTAATGGATCTGGGAGATGTGTTATTTTCTACCGGATTTGTCGATACCAAATCTAATGGGGAGGTTGTAAATTTTTTCTTATGGTTTTGTCAGAATATTTTTTGTGAATTGTAATTTGCCTTATTTTATACTAATTTGCTTATATGTTTGTGAGTGAGAGCACATTGATCAATATTAGTAGATGTGATGAAGAATATCGAAGAGACTGGTTACAAGTGGAAGCTTGTGTGTTGTGTGAAATGTCTTTGATGCTGGAGTCGTCTTTGACCATAGTCAATCGGCAGTGAACTCTCGTTGTGTGACAGTGGAACAATGTACAGGTCCCCATTATAATAATTTGCAGGTGACCATCAAAAATGAGTTATTCTATGGCTTTTTTATATAAACATCGAGAAGGAAGCACATTAGGAGAAATGGTATTTCAAGCACCAAAAATGAGGCAAACGCATTGAACCAGGACATTTCTGCAGCCGACGGAACAGCATTATGGAATCATACTTTCACTAGACGACTGAAGCCAACAGAAAAAATTCATATGTCATCTTATAAACATATCACAGAAAAGTGAGTACTGTCACGAAATATGCTAAATTCAAGTATATATAAATAGTGAGCATATTTCAATCTAAATGTGAACATTGTCTGGCTCTGTGGTGGAAGATCAGGATGAAGTGAGAGCATGATCTACTTCCCTCATGGTAGACACAGAATTGTAGCATTCACTCTTCTGAGAGGAGGAGGGTATCATCTGAGCCTCCTCCACTCGTTTCCAAGGGCGGAAGGTGGGGTGATATTGGGTGGAGCTCAAAATCTCCACAGAATAGCACCCCAAGGTGTTGGAGATAGCTACCAGGTCCACAATGACATCACCTGCTACAGTCATACCAGGAATCAGGTAATAGACCTTAGTCCCAAACAGATGATGGAGGTTGCCCCCCACATGACGGAAGAGGAAGTGTAACTGTTAAAAGAATTAGTAAATGAAATCCAGCTAGCTGTTTTGATATAGTGAAGAATGCAATGACACTGCACTTGCAAGTGTTTACAACAAATACAGTTCGCCATCAAAGGATGATGGTTATAAATGCAGAGAGCAGGTCTTCGCACGTAACTCACATCACAGTATGCCTCCATTCTCCTGGGGACCAGTACCCAGCATGGTAGAGATGTAGTGGGAATGGAATGTTCTGTGATGGTAAGGATAATGTTTATGAGGTACTATGCCTGGTCATCACAACTGGGGAATTTTTTTTTAAGGTCTCCGGGAAGGACTGAAGGCTCCAGTCAGCCTCAGAAAGCTTCCAATTAGCTTTACACATAGGTGCGACAGGAGTCAGCAAACAGATAGCACATGGGAGATGGTAACTCTAGTACATATCAGAGAGAATGGACCTTTCAGGATGACAGGAAAATTGGGCACTGGAGAATGAGAGGTCCAAATGGGAATAGGTGTGTGTAGAGTCTGAGAGGAATGTGGGTGTTCCATTATTAAGATAGAGAGGTTGAGTTGATTGAGGTTAGCCAAGACAGAACCTCTCTGACAGGTTCTGGAAGAGCCCCAAATGGGATGGTGTGCATTAAAGACAATGAGCAGAGGTGAGGAAGTTGATCAATAAGCTGGAGGAAGCCTGCCCAGGTGACACCAAATGATGGAGGGGCGTATGCACTGCAAAGGGTAAAGGTTAAGCAAGGAAGGATAATGTCAACTGCAACAGCAGGCAGCCAAGTGTTCAGTAAGATGGCCTGGCTATGAATAACATCCCAGATGAGCAATATGACTCCCCCATGAGATGGAATGCTGTCTTCTGCAGGAAAGTCAAAGCAGACCAGAAGGAAATATGAGAGGTCAGAGCGATCTCAAGGATGCAGTTTTGTTTCTTGGAGGCAGAGAAAGAGTGGATGCTATGATTCAAAGAGCAGCCATAATTCCTCCTATTTGGATCTAATGCTGTGGACCTTCCGCTGCAGGCTGCATGATCGCTGTTGCAAATGATACAGCATGGAGGAGGAAGTGGCAATTGCCCTTGCGAGCAACCCTACCACAAATAACTAATTTAGTTTTGTTTCAACAGGACATGTGAATTAGGTTGTAATGTTGACACTGGTAGCAACACATCCAGTTTGGAATGTACAGTTGGATCGTGATCACTTCATAATCTACTTTGATCTTCGGTGGAAGCACTGCTTGATCAAACGTGAGAAAAATGTGTGTAGGCACTAAAGTTGTATCAACCTTTTTATTACCTGATGGACTGCAGTGATGACCTGATCAGAGAGGTAAGTTTGGATTTCTCCCTTAGTCAGACCTCCAAGCAGTCTAGTGTAAATAACACCATGCAAAGAATTCAGTATTCAGTGGGCCCCAACATGAACAGGGTAGCTGTGGAGGAGTGAAGCTGTAAGCTGTTGTTGGGCCTGAAAATCACAATTATACTCCAAAAGCAAAGTTCCATTACATAAATGGTGGCAATATTTCACAGGATCTGCAATTGCAGCAAAACCTTTTTGAATAATAAACACATTAACAGTAGCAAAGGACTGACATTGTTCAGTATGTGATACCATGAGGGACCGAGGTCCCACTTAGAGATTCTTTGAATCTTTAGCATCATTCTGTTTACATTTAGTAGATGTAGACAGAAATGATGATTGGCTCATTGGGAGAAAATCCCCTATGATTGACAGTGCTTCGATGGTGCATTCCTTCCAACTGGGGTCCTTCCAAGGGGGCCTCACCTGCCTTAGGTGATTGTTCACACCTCAGGTCACACCTCTCAAACTCCTGATAGAGTGACATATTGGCAATTGGGGAAGGTAACAGCTCAGGCAGTCATCCCTCCCTGCGCGTAGCCTGTAGCAGGGGCTACGTGTGAACACTACCTGTTGACTCGGGGCAAGCAATAACACAATACACAGTCACCTGTAACATTTCAAACATGTAGGCCAGCCTTCAAGAGCAAACAGGAAGGAAGAAGAAACAAAGAGGAATCTCAAATGTTGAAGCAGAGGAAGGGCAGGAGATGACAAATGAAGAAAGAGAGAAAAACAGTTGAGGGACTGTTCTGATGTTGGGATACTAAAGCTTCAGAACGAATTCCCAAAACTAGCCAGACATATTTCCCAAAGGAGGGCAAAAAGAAAAGCAGGAGGATAGAAATTCAGCACAGGTGCTGCAAAGGCTTGGGCTGTACCTGACCTCTCAAGATGTTGACAGATCACCAGGAAAGTTTGAAGAAAATAATATAGCCTATTCACCTTCACACATGTGTTCCATGAAGCTGACTGGAAGGGTGTACATTGTGATAGTGATGTCGACTGTAAGGTACCAGAATTTGAGTATTCTGTACAACAATGAAGATGTAGCATTTCCAACCAAACTTAGATCTAAGCAAACTATATGGAAAATGTCTAGTAATAAATTGCTGGTGTCAGGAACACAAACCTCTTGCAGTAACAAAAGACTGCTCTATGCTCACAGTAAAACTACATAAGTTATTCAATAACTGTTGCAAAGTGAACAAGTTTGTTGTGACGCCAAGAGAATGTACAACTGGCAGTTTATACTCAATTCAAGTAATAAATCAAAGGCTATATGGAAAGTCATCAGTGAGGCTGTTGGTGAAAAGGAAAGAAGTCAATCAATAACATGTATTAAGAATGAAGATGGTGTTTCCTCTGAGAAAAAAATGTATGTGAAATATTCATCAATCACTTTATAAACATTGATGACAAACTTTCTTCTTTTATCAATCCTTCTGTACCCAGTCACTGTACAAGCTTTGTGCTGCTCCCAAGATTACTTTTTCCTTGCCCACTCACACCTACTGAAATTTGCAATATTATAACACAAAGCCTAACAAATAATCCTGTGGTTAGGATAATATTGCTTATTATCTACAAAAACCAGTCTGACATCTTGTCCATTTTTGCTGGCTCTGTGTTGTTAACCAGCCATAGCTGGACAGACTGCATCAAGATCACAGTAGTATTACAATAATAAACTGAATGAAAGACTGCAGTTTAAACTATGATGTAATAAAATATATAATGAAGAGATCAACTTGATTATAATCTAATGTACAATGACAATACAACTATGAAATCAGTTCTAGAACATAGTGTACAGTTCAGACAAAATTTTAGTCCTAAATTGCTCCATTGGTAATGACAGGATACCATTAGGTAGTGCATTCAACAGTTCGAGATCCGCCATGTGGACGCCCTGTGTGTTTTTGTTAATCAACATCCAGGGCTTTCTATACTGTCTATTGCCAGTGCTGTGGCTATGAAATTTATTTCTCTTTCTGTAGCGTGCATGATTTACCTCCATATAGCAAGGCAGATGAATAAAGACTGGCTTAAACAAAGCATATTCTTGCAGCCTGCAGAGTGACTCCACAGCAGCAGCCCACGTCTCATGCAGCTTTGGAACATTACATTGTACACTGTTGGAAGCTACTTGTCCAATATTACACCTTGTAATTTCCCCAGCAGATACAGGACCCAGGAAAGTTTGGAATATACCATTTTGTGGGCTGTTGCCATGTTAACATAGAATTAATGAAAAAGCCCATGGCTGCTGTGTATTCAACAATTTTCATCTTGTTCATAATACACTAGGCCTTGGCTTTGCTTAATAGGACTTCTGCTTGTTGAAAAGCCTGAGCGACACTCTCCCTTTTTGAGAACAAATGTTATTATCTGCAAACTGCAAGGTGTGCCCATTGATGCTTATGTCACTAACAAAAATCACGAACAACAGAGAGCCCATTACAGGTTCCTATGGTGCACTCCATTTCAACTTCTTTTCAATGTAGTCTACTCCTTGCACTGATATTGAGGTAGGAATTTGCTCAACAGCTCCCCCAGCACCACATGATTTTACATTGCTGAGGAGGGCCTTACATGAGGTACAATTGAATACCTTACTAAGCTCACAAGGTACCAGTGCTCTAGACTCTTTTGTCTTCAAAACCCTGACATATATTTGTAACTAAGTCAAGTACTGCTGCTGTCATTGACCTACCCTTCTAAAGGTGATATTGTGCACCACAAAAGAAGTTACTTCCTCCAAATAACTTATCCATCTTAGAAGATTACTAAATACTTCAGTGAATAATGCATTTATTGTTTACTAAGCCACTGAAAAGGGCTGGCTTTTGTAACAGAACTATTGGAAACTCACAGGGAGAGACTGTGGTGTATGTGTTTTGATTCAATAGTTGTTTTAAAATATAGCACACTGGAAGTTCATTTCAAGTTATCATCTGTGGTTTATGCATAATAAAGGACTATTGTTAACAATGCTCAAAATCTACATTAATTGTTAACAAATCATTCTTTTGCTAGAGTAATTTAGATGAAATTTCATGTTTCAGTACCAGCTGGCCACATAAACTAGTACCGGTAGGTTAGCTGCAAGTGCAACAACTATTGGCCTGAAGAGCTTCCTTGGAAGTTATTGCTTATTGGTTCTCCAAAAGTTTGTCTTTTTAGAAGGGGTAATGATAAATTGAGCTTTATATTCATTTTGATTAATTTTATAGTGCATTTTGTAAAAGAAAACACACAATAGGCTATTCCTTGAGCTCAGAAACTATGGCAACCATACATTACATTTGAGAAAATATTGTAGTACTGAATTATGGGAAAATGCAGTTATAGGTTCAGATCATATCTTTTGAACAGAGTCCAAAAAGTTGTAATCACCAAACAAGTAGTGAAAGTGTTGGTTAAAGCAGTAAGCACTAAGACAAAAAATTTCTCAATTTTCACACTTTGGGCAAATCTGTATTTCATACTTTGCAATGATCTGTCCCTAAACATTCAGAATGGTCTATTGGTAATGTCTTCTGGTCATTCTAATATAATGTTCTCATCAACTCAAAGCTCTGACTGCTGATACAAACATAAAAATGCAACTACAAAATTCCTCACAATATGTTGATATACAGTACTCAGCAGCAGGAATACTTAAAGAGAAGTCATTAATCAGACTGAGTTAAGTCATCAACACAGAAACAGTCAAATGTGCCTGCTTTGCAGTTTTACACTTCATAATGCCACACTGCATTCCATTTTGGGACATATCTCTCAAAAATATATTTATTACACAAAAGAGAAAATAAAGAAATAAGTGCCTTTCTCTTCCATCTCTTGACTCCTTTTAAAGAACTCAATGTTTTGCCACTGTCATGTATCTATATGAAACAGTGTGCTTAATTTTTAACAGAATTTACATTCTTCACTTCAAATATCCTGATAAATTGTTGAAAGAGTGGCTAATGAGGTATTATTTTATTTTGTTTTTAAATATTTGCAAATGTTCAGTTTTCTGCCTGCAGCCCACTGGTTACCTTTTATAGACTCCATTATGAACCCTAGAAAGGGATACATAGCTGAAATCGGAATTATTACTTCATCTAGTTATGTGATTGTGAATTGCTGAATTCATCCTAAATTCACTCTTGCTGTTAACCAAAAACACCACCAGGGAGTGTATACATGTCACAATCCCTAGGTCCATAAAGAGGCTTCTATAACATGTTCAGTTGCAAAGTCTACCAAATGTACACATTTATTAATTTTATTGTGCACATTTCAGTATAGGCCTATAGTATGAATTACTGTACAATGTGGGACCATGTAGGGGCACCATCTACTCCATATAAAATACATACAGGGAATAACAGTGTATTAGTGAACAAACAAGAACAGGAAGCAACAAAGAATATGAGTAATTAAAGACACACTGCACTTGTCACACATTTATTAGTTGATTATGTCACTCTCACACAGCATTTGCCCCTCCCCCTCCTAAAAGATGAGAGAGAGTTCAAATTCGACATCACATTAGCTTTTATGTGGGTGGCTGGACATGATGGACATGTAACTGCAGTCAGTGACACAGCCAGAACTGTAAAATGATGGTTGGTAGGAATGTCATTGGTAGTAGACAGAGGGGGAGGAGTGTGAGGTGTAATTCCCCTGGTGACATTGTGTAGCCACTGGAAATCGGTGATAGACATTTTCACGCAATCCAATGGACTTGTGACGATATTGCAGACCAGGTCTGGTAGAGATATGGTGAACCATAGTATGTGTGCCCATGCCCTGTGATTTTATGGGCCACAGTTACTCTGTGGACGCAGGTGTGTGCAAAGCACAGATGCAATGTGGAGGTGTCCTATGTTGTTCTTATGTTTTGCGGGCCACTTGAAGTTTGCCTTCTGTTTCCAATAGGGTATCATTCAACACCACATTGTCCTCATGTAACTTGATTATTTCATGCCTGATTGTTACATAACCTTGTTTCATGGTATGGAGATGTAATTTCAAGTTGCAGCAGTAGGACTTCCAGTAATGTTGATGGTCATTTGAGGTGTTAACACTAAAATTACACACACTGGACATTGTGTACTTTGATGAATGAGACTTTCCTGCAAGAATAGTATGACTGTTGACAGAGTGTATCAGTCATTCAATTAGTAAATTGGTGGTCAGTGCAACCTGTGTGAGGAAATCAGCACCTGAAATTGGTTGAGCAACATTGGTTAATTTATAAGTCCACTTGCAGTTCTCAAAGAAACCATTGTCAGCCTCAAATGTTTTGTGACCATATGCATGTATGACGGACTTGTTAACTGCCATTAAATTGTCCTTAGTGTGGCAGTGTGCTGATCTCTGATCCCATTTGATTAATAAAACTAGCCCTGAATAGTGGTTGGTAATGAACAGCCTTTGTGATGTAGTGTTGTGCAGTCATTCGGTAGTCGGCAGCTTTGGAGGCATGCCGATAGAAGCTTTAGGCTGAGCAGTCCTATACTGGCTTTTCAACATAGGGTGCTAACTGTTCTAAAACAGTAGGTGCTGTAAGTGGCTGTCACACTGTTGCAACCAAATCATGTCTTGGCGATGAGGTGCAAACATAATTTCTTGCAATTCATTGCCAGGTGACCAAAATTTCTGTGGAACAGAAAAAGCATTTGACTGAGTGGCCTCATGGCTATGAAACCACTGTAGGCATTTGCAGGGGACTCGTTTGTGCTCAGCTGTCACGATCAATAGTGCAATACTTACGACTGCTTAGTTAGTCTCTTGACAGTGGCATGGGGAGTTCACAGGTTCTCGAGAACACTCTGTGACTTTCAGGTAGATGTGGCATGGTGGCAAGGCAGCAGCATGTTGGGCTGGTCTGTGATAGTTTTTGCTTCCTTCAGAGTGAATGGACGTTATCATGGCAGCCACTGTGGCATATGTTTTGGGCAAGGTTTGTACTTTATTGGTAACTAGTATATTGGGTGCCCTTCCTGAGCAATTAAAATTAACCTCACTTTGGTAGCAACTGTTGTTGCCAAATGTGTAACAGTAAAGCATCCAAACTGATAATCATTCCATGCCTCTCATGGTACAGGACTTGTGTGAGCCTTTGACCCACTGATTTTGCGCAATGTGAAATAAGCACCATCATGAGGACATTGTAGGCTTGGTGCAGGGAGCGTCATAATATAATGTCCAACACTACTGAAGTAACACGTTGATCAAGATTACTGGTCACCAAAGTGAACTATTCAAAAGAGTCACTAATTTGCTGTTACTTGAAAATGCTCTCCATTTACTGCAACTTAGTTTTCAGTTGACTGGTTGCAAACACTGGGGGCTGAATTTGCAAATACAGTGTGGGAGGCCTGCGAAAGCTGATGAGTGGATATTTCTGTTGATCTCACATGTGGTACCAATGAACGTGAAATGACTGGAAACATGTTCACTCTGAATTTGATGTCTTACGACACTGTTGTAATTATGTGTGAAGCATTGTTATGTGATTATATCACTGTGTCCAATGTCATGACCAGTGTGGTTGAAACCATGATGTTCCAAAGTGGATCGGTGTGTGGCACGAAATCTAGTAGTTGAAACACAGGAGGTGGGCAATGTAGAATCTGTATCTCATTTTTAATGACCTGGATGGCACCACGGATGGAATGTAGAAGGTTATGTGTGGTATGCTTGACAGTACTTATCTATGCCAATTGCAGCAGATAACCTATCCACGAGAGCAGAATTACTTCTTTGGGTTCACAAATTATGTAAGAACACTATCTCCTACAAATAAAATATATTCACGGACACAGAGGTGTCAAAAGTGATGGGTTGCCTCCTGATATGTTGGACATGTTTTTACCCGGAGTAGTGTAGCAACATGACGTGGCATGGACTCAATACATTGTTGGAAGACCCCTGCAGAAATATCATCCAATGCTGTCTCTGTAATTGCAAATGTTTCAGGTACACAAGTTTGTGCATGAACTGACATCTCAATTATGTGCCATAAATGTATGAAAGGATTCACACTGGGTGATCTTGGTGCCCAAATCATACACTTGAATTGTTCAGAAAGTTATTCAAACCGAGTGCGAACAGTTGTGGCCCGGTGACCAGCTACACTGTCATTTATAAAAATTCCACCATTGTTTCAAACATGAATAGCTGCAAATGGTCTCCAAGTAGCCGAACATAAACATTTCCATTCAATGATTGGTCCAGTTGGACCAGAGGAGCAAGTCCATTCTATGTAAACACAGCCTACACAATTATGGAGCCACCAATAGCTTGCACTGCGCCTGAAATTTGCTACTGTCGGAACACTCTTGACACTGCAGATCTCAGAATACTGAATTCGCTAATGATTTTTGAAGTGGAAAGTCCCGCACATCTAGCCGCAACTACCATTCCATGTTCAAAGTCTGTTAATTCCCCTCATGTTGCTGTAATCAGGTTGGAAACCTTTTCATACGAAACACTCAAATACAAATGACTGGTCTGCTAATGCATTGTCCTTTTATACACTGTATAAATGATATTACCACCATGTGCACATTGCTATTCTATGACTGTTTTTCATCTCAGGGTAAACCAAACTTTATTGTGCACAAATACAAAAGACACATGTGTACACATTAGCAAACAAACCAGAACAGGAAGCATCAAAGAACATGAGAAATTAGAGAGACACTGCTCTTGTCACATACCAATTAGTTGATTACATCACTCCTACAACTATATTTTGTCAATTCCCAATGTAAAAGTAGTTATCAAAATCATCCATGGAGCCATTGACTGCATGTGAACAATTTGGTGTAGATAAATAAATACCTTATCCCCATTCAGTATTTCAATTTTGAGTACAAATAATGTAGTATAAGTGATCCAGTCTGCTCTGATATGACACTTGTGGCAAAATTACTACATGGACTAGAGAATGTTTACAGGACTTGGCAATGTCAACACAGCAGTGGAACTACTACCTACAAAGTTCTGTGACTGTAATGAAATGGAATTAGATTACATTAGATTCAGTTTTTGTGTCAGAGACCCAAAAATGAGATGATTCTCACAGGTGTGAAACAAGTCAGAAAGTATAACATAAAAAAACATAAACATCTGAATATAATAATCACTACCCTGCTCAGTTATCAGCAGACTGTCAAAATAGGTAAATGCATTTCAGTAAACTAGAACACCTAATATTTACAGAATTAATACTCTGTGAGGATGAAACACAGCTATGCACTTTTAATAAATTTATCTTTCACAAAATACCTAATATTGTCAGTTGTGACCTATTGGTGCAAACAGAAATTTTTCCTTAAGATGGTCTAACAGTCACTGTTACGATATTTATTTGTAGAGTAGAAGAAGTTGCCTACCAGAAAGTCTTTCAAACTCTGTTTAAACTGTGCTTTATCTGAAACCAAGGTTTTAATGGTTGCTGGTGATTTATTGAAAATGTGTGTTCCCGGATATTAGACCCCTTTCTGATCCAAGGTAAGAGATTTTAGGTTTTTATGTAGATTGTTCTTATTCCTAGTACTGATACTATGTATTGAGCAATGGGTTGGAAATGGAGATATATTACTTGCAACAAATTTCATTAAGAATAAATATACTGAGAAGCAATGGTTAGGATACAAAGTTCTTTGAACAGGTTTCTACATGATTTTCTTGAAATACATAACACATGAGTCTTGTTATATGCTTTTGCTTGCTAAAAACTTTTGCTTGGCTTTGTCAGTTACTCCAGAATATGATCCCGTATGACATTACAGAAAGAAAATTAAAAAAAAAATGCAAGTTCTTATTATATTTACTACATGTGACATCATTCTGATTGCAAATCCCATCCCAACTTCATTTATTATCGAGTTATAATCTCAGAAATTTAACACTGTCAACCTCTTTGATCTGCATGTCTTCATGTGCTATTCACATGCTACAAGGAAATCTCTTACGGGTTCCAGTGTGTCTTTGCAGTGAATTAGTTTTCAATAGTTTATTAACATAAGTGAAAACTTGATTAGCTGTCATTTCTAAATCTGCACTTGACTTCCTACTTATTGCAATGTCTGTACCATCAGCAACAAAACCAACTTAGCATCTGGGAATGTAATGGGCAAGGAGTCATTAATGCACACAAGAAAAAGCAACAGACCCAAGACAGAACCTTCAGGAACACTACACGTAATCAATTCCCAGTCAGATGAAGACTGACTGCTTAAGGCTCAGGTATTTCACAATGACACCCTTTGTTTCCTGTTAGTTGAATAAGACTCAAACCATTTTGCAGCGCTACTGTTGACACCATAATATTCTAATTTACTTAAGAGAATGCTGTGATTCACACAGTAAAAGGCATCTGAGTGGTAAACACATGCAGAAAATTTCTATTATAATTTTAATTCTCTACTAGTAAAGTTAAAAACAATTTTACTTTCGTGGTAATCAGTGAATGTTTCAGCAAATTGAAGGCAAGGTTGGTCCTTACATTAGCAGATCAACAGTAATTGCAATTATAAATTAAACTTTTCATCAGATGAGGGCAGCCTAAGGGATCACTGTAATTTTTGCCAAATTTACTACTAGTCATACTTTGAATTCTTTCTCTATCATGTCAGAAAATGTAGCTGAGACACAACTAAGGGCTTATAAATCATATTCTAAATACATACCTGTACTGCACTATGTGGTAATCTACTTGACTGTGAAGTTTACACAAAGATATTGTTATTCCATTACTAGAAATTTAAAGCCCCATAATGAAATTTAATTCACAATTTCTATTGACTGCTTTGATGAGATTTTTGATGTGACCATATTACAATAAATTGGAACTGCTAATATTTACGGAATTCATACAATATCAGAATGAAACCTAGTTATAAATATTTGATAAATTTATCATCATACCTAATATTAACTGTTTTGACTAAGTGTTATCAAAACAGAAATTTTTACTAAAGCTGGTCTAACTATCCCTGTTAGGATATTCGTCTACAAAGTAGATGAGTTTCCTACCAAAACGCCACTCAAACTCTGATTAAGCAGTACTTCATCTGAAACAAAGTTTTTAATGGTTGCTGGCAGTTAACTGAATCTGTGTGTTCCTGAATATTGGGCGCCTTTTTGGGCCAAGGTACGTGATTGTTGGTTTTTATGTACACTGTTCTTATCACTAGTTTTGATACTATATATTAAGCAATTGGTTGTAGACACATTATTTTCAACAAATTTCATCAAGGAATAAATATACTGAGAAGCAGTGGTTGGAATATCCGATTCCTTGTGACCACTACTACAATAACTTTGTCTCGACTTCCAAACTAAACACGCTGTCGTTACGTACTGACAAGTCCTTTGGCGCTGCTACACTGACAGATAATAGCAGGAATTGGCACAAGCGCGGAGGGTGTGCAAGTTATCCATTCGTAAACTGTTATATTTTGCTGTTGTAAGAATAGCGATAACCAGGAAAAGTTTTATTCAATAGAAACGGTTATGCCCAGAAGTAATTGCTTTCGGTTGAAGAGTTTGGGTAAGCTCCAACATTCCTGCTTGTTACGCTCGTTGAAATTGTGTGGGTTAATCAATATTATTATCGTAGTCGTCATTACGACTATGGTACTAAGCTCAAAAGGATCTCTCCAACTATTTTATGTCGATTCTTTTACGGCTTCTGCGCTTCGCCAACCCTCCTCCTTTCTCCGGGCTTGGGACCGGCAACAGCAACTGCAGAGCTACTTAATTCACTCCAACAGTAACTGCAGGCGGAGTTAAAGTGGTTTCCCACACCAACGTTTCAATTTCTACGTTCACACTACAAACAAATTTACGACAATTGCTACTGCTTTTGACTCTGCTGTACTTCAAATTTCTCAATCAACTGCAGCGCCGAGGAGCCGCTATTTATAGGCTACAAGATTGACGCACACAACTATCGATAGTTAACGAGTGTCGACCCATTGCACAATATTTATTACACTTGTATTTCCATGGACCCAGCTTTCGTTGAATTAGTCAATTTACTTTGTTTTGCAATATTTTTAAATATTTAATAAAGCGATACAAGTACCGTGTTTGGCGGTGAATCGCATAAGACTTTAATGACAGCGAAACAAGGGGAAGTGATATAGTTCTCCGAAGTTACCACACCCATTTGAAGGCTTCGACCATAGATACTAGTTTGAAGGCGTTGTGAGTATAAACTTTGAAGACGAAAATTTTGGCCAGCGGAAAGGTCTGTGTTTGTTATTGTTTTGGTAACTCCGCCGTAGGCTTTGTGCTGTTCCGATTTATAAGATACGAAAAGCAGAACACTAAATTGTTGGAGAGAGAATAGGAAACGTAATATACATTGACATTACGGGAGTTAAGTAAGTTTATCAGTTAAAATTATTGTGGTTGCCATATCGTATTTTCCCGTAGAATATAAATGTATAGGATTTATTTAATACTGTGTCGTATGTGCTCAAGCTGCAAGTACAGCGTTGTACTGAGAACGTTATAAACTGCAGATTTAGTTTCATAGTTGTAAGCTTATATTAAAGAGTACAAAGCTATGTTGGTATGCAACTTAGTACTGTTTATATGTTTGTTGGAAGGCTTCTTGAAAGTTAACTCTCATTCAAACATTTTGAGTTGTTAAGTAGTGAAGTTCTTGAACTTTATTTTCAGTCACTGAAGCGTTTAACGATGAGACGTGCTAAAAGCAGAAAGTGACATGCAGCTAAACAGTAGATACTGTGAGAGAATTGCATTTGCAAAACATGATACTGAAGTAGCAGGTAAGGGCTTATGCGAATGTATGGGCTTACATTCAGAAAATCAGCGTCTGTTTATTATTACTCTGAAGTACCAGTGGGGAGTAAATGTAGGACAGATTGAATAATACGTGCTGTCAGTCTTGTTTGTGGGCCAGTACAGTGAGAAAGTTTTCTAAGTGCAAAACAGGTAGTGCTGACCTTTTTGGGTTGTATCAAGAAGATGCAAACACTGAAAAAATTTTTCAACAGTAATTAAGCTTCTTTCTAGATAATTTAGTCCTGTTTTCTTGCCAATTGGCAGTCATTGCCTCATCAATATTTGTGAGGCGGAAAGCGAAAAGGGACCTCTTGTCGAAAATTTAGGAATTTGATTTTTTGTAGTTTTTACATTCAGCATTAAATTCTGAACAACCTGTAAAATAATTTTATTTCTATCTCTAAATTTGTGGAAGTTATGGCGGGTTGAATATTTATTATATAAAAGAGCTGTTTTGAGATATGGGCTTTTAAAGTTTCACTTTATTATCATTGCTGAACTTTACATATTTAAGAAACAAATTCTGCATATATATTACACTTAAAATGTCTTGTCAAGTGGTTTGGAGTTTTTTTAATTGATGCTTCACAATAAGTGTTATGTAATCACATTAACTTCACCTATATCATTACCAACAGCAACAGCTGAGTTAACATGTGTTGGATCCCATTGTTGTTCATACACTTTCTGGGAGTAGATAGTTTACTTGTTTGTCCACAGTCTCACACATAACCCCAAATATTCCTATTCTGAATGGAACCAAGAACTAAATAGGTCCAGGCTGCAACTGGTTAGTTGGTAGGTGAACCTGCTGGGCCATGTCAAAACTGTAGTGTGCTCAACTTCTATCACCATCTTCAAATTTTTCCGTTTTTTTTTTTTTTTTTTTTTTTGATAGTTCCCTTATAAAACACTCTTTCTTTTGCAACAAGTTGTAGATGGGACCTCATTTTTTCAATAATTTCCATTTTAGTTTCTTCAGGCAATGATGCCATTGCAGTTCCTGAAGTGAAATGCTGTTGACAAAATGCACAGAGATCTGATTTGGGCTTCATGACAACTATTTTTGAGCATATCTCTTTCCAAATATTACAAAACACTCTACTTGATACTGGTTTTATGGGATTATCATTTGTAAAGGAAGCCATATAAGTTTCAAAGATTTTGGCTTTATCGTCACTTGAAGGTAGAAGCTTGAAATTTGGTTTATACTGAGTGCTACTTCTGCCTGATAAAATTATGGCATATTGTTCTGAGTAATTGTGTAAAAACCTTACAACAAACTCTGAATCAGAAAAAGAAGTCATCTTCTTAGGAAGTTTTCTTGCATTACCATGAGCTTTGACAATCAGTCCTGTATCATTATACATTTTTGTTACAGCGCTTTAGTCTTTTAATTTTAACATTGTTGGAAAACATGTAAGTGTTTGTACAAACTTGCCGACCTTTTACTAAGTATTTACTTTGTGATTGTTTCCTCTCAGTTTGTACTTTATGTTTACGAGCTGTTAAAGAAGAATCTGAAGTGACACACCGCAATTGGCCTAAAATAACTTGATCTAATGTGTTGACATTGTTCTCATAATGATAAATCTCAGCACATTCATGACGCATTTCCAAATATTCATCAACTGAACAGCAATTGCAACATTCTTCTTTGCACCCGCAACCTGCTTTTAAAAACTCTGAAACGAGGGCATAGTCTCTGTCAGCATCAAAAGAGTCAATTAAATTTATGCAGTCATCAGTTACTACCAGGTCAAAGTCTTGAGCACCATCATTCTCATCTACAACTTAATCACTATTAACATTTCGTTCTATTTCAATAATAACATTATCAGTAACATTATCGTTGTTACCTAAGGCTTCATTAAACTTCAGAATGTCTTGTAATAAAGAAATATCAAATAGGTTAACTGACTCATCACCTTGAGATTCCAGTTCCTCATCACTTGATTCGTCTCTACTTGGCATTCTTTCAGAAAAATCATCTTGAAATACTTTGTAAACTTTTATCATATAAATCACCACCAAGACCAGTATCGTTTAGTGCTTTCACAATTCTATCTTCACACATTGTATACTTTAAACTGAGCAAGCTGTAAACACGAATTTGTAACGTCAGCTGCCAGCTGTTCTTTGAGGGCTACCAACTATACATTGGCAATATCTGTAGGCATTCGCAAAAATAGGACCATGTGTGTTGTTTGGCATTATTGAAATCACAAAACAGTTTTCTTTTATACGAACTTACTCTGAGCTCCTTAAAAGGCTTCTAAAATTTAATAGGTGCTATTTTGTGAAGTACTGCATGTATAGCTGCGATATTTAGAAAAGGGACCTCTTGTCGAACCAATTTTATTTTCCAATAACGACAAGAGGTCCCTTTTCGGAAGACTGACATTGATTGTTTTTAATGATATAATTGACTTTTGTTGCATTCAAACAAGTTTCAAATCAATATGACTGTGTTCAGAATGAAGTAAACTGTTATAATATTTTTTAAAAACGAAAATTGATATTTTACACATTATTGAATGTTTTTGCCTGTACTGAAAATTTTACTCTTCCGACAAGAGGTCCCTTTTTGCTTTCCGCCTCAGATTTACTATCTGAGGCTACTGTCACGCTATTTGCTCAAGGTCAGGTGCTGATGCTACACCCATCTGCTTAGACCTGTTACATACCTGTGATGTGGTGGTAATGTCATGGTGAGGTTTGATGTTGCTGAGTCTGTCTGTGTTTGTAGATGGTGTGTTGTAGTATTTAGGGGCGCTCTTGTGTGCTAGATGTATGTTAGTGAGTTGATTGACATGAATTGAATGTTTCAGGTTGCTATTGGACGAATTTCTGCTGAGATAGTTTGAATTTTCACATTGTGGCTGATGGATTCATTTTTATGTTTGGAAATATTAATGGAATGTGTTTCTTATGGTCAGAGATTTAATATTATTTTTTTCTTTTTTCTTCAATTGTGAATAAGATACAGATATATATGAGTAGGTCATTATGTGTTGCAGTGGGAGATATTTTTGCTTTTATTATATGTTTTATGATGGCGATGAACGAGTCGTCGCCAGTGTTGGCTGGTGGCCAGTGCTAAATAGAAACATATAAATCACAGCAGGTTTGTCAGTAATGTCAATAAGGTGCTGGCTGCATGGTTTGGATCTGAAATGACTAAAATAATTACAAGTCGTTGGAAAATATTATATATATTGTATTTAACTGGTTGTTCAGGATTCGTCCTGGCTTCATACATATAATTATAAACAGATAGCTATTGAGGCCTCATTTAAGCCATACGTTACCAAGTGCCTTGTTAGAGGTTGCCTCCTATCAGCTGAAGGCTATGCTACTTTACTACTTGACATTCCGAGCAAGAGTGGACGAGAGCTTGCTAGAAACTTGACACAAGCCACAGAGCAGCGCTAGCTACTCATGGGTACAATGATACTAATACGGACCGCAATGGATAACTTCCACCCCTGACAGTTGTGGTATCATACGTTGATACCACATTCCTCCCTCGCAAATCTGCAAACGGCTGTTGAATATGGCTTATGACCGCCACATGCAGGACGCCATGCTGTTGTAATCGAACAAGTGGCGAGCCTGACTGCAGTTGAAGGCACCTGGTCCATATGGTCATCTGGTCCCCGCAGCGTTTATGGCACTGCGGGCGACCCCACTGTGAGACATGGTATCCACGCTGGCGCATCATCGCGTGGCAAAGGCGAAGCTACGGGCGCTGGCACCCAGGGGTGAGGAGAGCAAGGAAGAGGGCCCTGCAAGGGCAGCCCCGACGGAGCCGACATTGGAAACATAGGGCAAGTGGCAGAGACCCCACGGCTAATGAGACGCATCTGCTTCTGATGCGTGCATGCCTCACCAGATGGATCTGATATGACAAACATGGCACAGCCAAGATGGCGAAGGATGCACCCTTTCAACCATCGGCGATTGCTGTGGGAATGACGAAAATAGACAATATCATCTGGCAAGAATTTGTGGGTCTGCCATGGCAAAGAAAAATGGTGTGGGGGATGCAACAAATGCTCTGTTCGATTGAGGGGAGAATGGTGCTGAAGTTAAATGCTGAATACCATTAGCTTCACAAATGGTTTTAAACCCTGCAGACACAAATTGAGGTCCATTGTCGGTGACAATGACTTGTAGAAATCCTTCTATGCTAAATATAGAAGACAAGTACTTGATGGTAGCAGATGATGTTGATGACATGTGAACAACAGATGGAAAACTGCTAAAAGAATCAACAAGAATTACCCATCGTGCGTCCCAAACAGGATCAACGAAATCTAAATGCAAGCTGTTCTGTGGCAAAGTTGCCTTAGGCCAAGAGAAAATTTTCTACGGTGGTGCGGATTGTTTTCTGCACACACAGAACAAGAACAACAAATCTTGGGTGTCAGCAACAATACCAAACTAGGTACAGTGACGGTGAGCTAACTGTTTTGTCTGTACGATACCCTAATGACCTTGGTGAAGAAGCCGTAGCACAGTGACTGCAAAGAATGAAGAACAATAACATGAGACTGATTGTTCTCTGTGCAGAGCAAGATGATGCCACATTGGTCAAAAAGTCGTCTGCACAAAAAAAAAAAAAGGAACCAATGGTTCTTCGATCCAAATTTAAGACAAAGGCTATTGCTTAGTGACATGACGCAAATCAACACTTAATACTAGGTTGTTAACTGTTACTGTGGTTATACGACAAAAGTCAGCAGGAAAACTTTCTACTACATCATCATTTTGCACACCAGTGGACATACAAGCCTGTTCGGAAGAGTCAAACAGTAAGTCTTCAGCTATTGGCAATCTGGATAGTGTGTTGGCCTGGGTGTTTGTGAGTCCAAAAATCAAAGCAAGAGCTTCCATATAGATCTGCAAGTAGTTACGCTGTGCAGAGGAGGCAATTGCGAAAACCAATTTTGTGAGGAAGAACAGCTCCGATCCCAAAATCGGAAGCATCAACGATGAGACCAAGAGGTTATGTACTAGATAACAATGTAGATTTAAGCTGCTGAAGGGCACATTCGCATTCAGGCGACCAATTGAACGAAACGTTCTTTCAACATAGTCGATGTAATGATGCTGCTAGAGATGATGCGAGAGGCAAAAACTCATGATAATAATTGAGCTTTCCAGGGATGGATTGTAATTATTTAACTGTCTTGCATGCTGGTAGCTCTGATATTGCTCTTACATGATCCGGATTTGGATGGATGCCTTGAGAGTTTATTACATGTCCTAAGTAGGATAACTGTTCAGAAAAAAAAATGTACACCTGTCCTTATTGAGTTTAAGTCCATTCTCATGTAACACTTCAAATAACTGTCTCAAATTATGCAAATGTTCATGCTGTGTAGAACCAGAAGCTACGATGTCATCTAGGTAATTACACACTGAAGAAATCGATGCACAAAGAGTCTGTAAGTACTGCTGAAATAGTGCAGGTGCAGAGGCTCATCCAAACAGAAGCCTCTTAAATTTGTAGAGACCTAAATGCATTTTCACGACGAGAATTTTGTTGGATTCGTCATCCACAGGAATTTTAAGATATGCATCTTTGAAATCTAACTTGGAAAAATATTTACCTTGACACAATTTGTCAAACAAGTCTTGTGGACGTGGCAAAGGAAATGTTGAAACAACAAGTTGAGGATTGATGGCGGCAATCTGCCTGATGGTTTTGTTAAGATAACAAACAGTGAAGCCCATAGTGATGCTGTTACTGGTTCAATCACTCCTTGTTCCTCAAGTGCATGCAGTGTTTTAGCAATTTCATCTAGAAAGCACGTGAGGCACTGTGTAAGAGCGGAAACATTTAGGCTGTGGATTGTCCTTCAATTCAATATGCGTCTGAAAATTCGTCTCGCGCCCTAAACCTGGGGAAAAAAATTTCAGCAAACTCTTGACTTAGTTCGGAAACACTTTTGGTGGGAACACGTTTAGTGACTGCTAGTATGTCATCGTGCATAATTAAGGAGAATACATCAAATAAATCAAGATCAGAAATGTTTACAGATGAGGGTGAACACAGTACATGAAAAGAAATCACTTGAGTTTGCAGTCGTAAAACCTGGATACTTTGACCTCTGTAGGTAGCTAACGTAACATTTGCGTTACTCAATGGAGGTGAACCAAGCAATTCATAAGTTTTGTGATTCATGAGTGTAACAGAAGCTCCAGTGTCCAACTGAAAAGGAATCATATGATTCTGAATGTTCAAGTTTATAAAAAGTTTGTTCTGCCATCAGCGAAAAAAAGCATTCTGAGAAGCAGTGTGCACTGGCTTGTGTTGACAGGCAGATTGTGTGTGACGGGTCTCCTTACGTCTGCTTGCATTGGCATCACAAAGAAAATTCACACACTCGGGCAATGTCACAGGTACTGGAGGCGAATGTACAACATTTATTTCCATTGCTTACGGCTCATTGTGATAGGAAGTATTATTTTGGAAACCGTTCCGGTGGAAGCTACTTTGTCTGGAAACGTAATATGGAGCATTAGATTTTTGTATTTTGAGACACACTGCCTGGGCATGTCCCTTCTTGTTGCAAAAAGGCACACAGCGTTGCACGATGGTCATGAGCGCAAAGCAGCCGCGCGCCGAGCCTGTACAGCATCATGTATGTGTGATGCACGTGCAGCCAGCTTGCTAACCTGTCAGACAGTGGGAGATGATTCAAAAGAATTTGGAGCAAAATTCAACGTGTTCTGCCTGTCCAACACTTGTTCTAAATTGGGGTTGGATAATTTAAGAATTTGCTCTCTAATGCGTGTGCTGGACACGTTCTGCACATTAGCGTCCTGTACCCTTATGTCAGAATATGATATGCCACAAGAACATGAAAAGCCACAGTCGCAAGTGAGGCCTTGCAAATTGGCTACCCACTCATGGTAATTCTGATGAGGTACACGTTTTGTGCGGAAAAATTTGTACTGCTGAGTGACAACATTCACACTTTCCTTGTAATAATCAGTTAATTCCTGAACAAGTTCTTCGTAACTGTGCTGATCAGGAGAACTTCTCGGGAAGAGTTTGAGGAGAATGAGGTACGATGCTACGCCAACACAAGGTAAAAGCACATGCAGCCGTGTTTTACGTTGAATGTCATATGCTGCAAGGTGGTGTGAAAACTGCACATGTCACTCCTGCCATCTTTCCACGCTGAAGTCAAATGCTCGAAACGGCGGGGCTGTGACCCGCTGTACAGCTGGCTCCTGTGCAGCCAGTACTTGTGGCACAGCTTGTTGTTGTCCCTGGACGAGTGGTCCCAATGTGTGCAGTAGTGCGTTGGGCTGCTGATTCTGTAATCATAACATTTCTGCCTCTGAATTTGCCATCACAACGAAAGCAAATAATCACGAACGGGAGTAGGAAAAAAATGTCATGCACTCATCAATCATACCATGTGGAAAGGATGGGTGGCACAGCAGGGTATATAGTCTGTAAACATGTATAAATAGTGCTGCTTTCACTGTTCCGCTTTCCAAAAAATCTGTACCTTTAACCTTGTTGCCAACTGTTATGACCACGATGAACGAGTTGTCGCCAGTGTTGACTGGTGGCCAATACTATATAGAAACATATAAATCACAGCAGGTTTGTCAGTAAGGTCAATAACGTGCTGGCTGAATGGTCTGGATGTGCAATGACTAAAATAATTAAAAGTCATTGGTAAAAAAATAATATATTTTGTACTTAACTGGTTGTACAGGATTCTTTTTGGCTGCATACATACAATTAAAACAGATAGCTATTGTGACCTCGTTTGGGCCATACGTTACTAAGTGCCTTGTTAGAGGTTGCTTCCTATCAGCTGAAGGTTTAACTACTTGACGTCCCGAGCAAGAGGGGATGAGAGCTCGCTAGAAACGTGATACAAGCCACGGAGCGTCACTGGTCGCAGTTTGTGGGTCCAATCATACTAATATGGATCGTGGTCGATAACTTCAACCACTTACAAGTGCGGTATCGAACATTGGTACTACACTATGTATGGTATGAGTTTATGGACTATAGTTTCTTTGTGTATATTGAAATTAGTGATGACTCATTTTTGCCACTGATGACGCAATTTTTCATAAATTTTGGTAACTGTGTTGGATTGTGATTGGTTGGTATCATGGTTATTGATGTACCATTAGAATATGTTTCTGATATTACTCATGTGGGCATGGTTTGGTTTGTTGTACTGTGGTCTTTGCTTTAGGTAGAGTAAGTGAAAGTGTGGAAAATAGATTTTAGCATTTGAGTGTGTTGCTTTTTGTACAGTGGGATTTGTTTTTTTGGTGCTATATAGATCAATTTGCGTCATTGGGTTTTGGAGTTGTGTGCAAGTTCACGATATCAAGACCTTTGCTTGAGGATTATGGATGAAGTGAAATTTGCAACACCATGTTGTAGAGTTGTATGTTGGTTCCTGGTATCGAGGGCTTTTTTGGAGCTATGTAGGTGAAAATTGTGGTGTTGAGTATTTTAGTTGTGTATGGGTTGCTGGTAATTTAGTCCTCATTTGAGATATCAAAATTTACAGCACCAATAGATTTTGTTTTTGTAATTTTTTGTGTTAAATTTTGAAGATTTCATGTGCTTGATTTTTGGGCAAATTTTTGTTTTGCTGTAATGTTAGTTAGTTAGTTATATTACTTGTTCCATGGATCATGAACACAATTCTTTTGCAATGATGTGGAACGTGTCAAAGTACACAAGATTCATTTATCCCAAATAATCATTGTTAGTCTTATATACGGTACAATTGTTAATGCTTACTGTATTTCTTTGGCCTATGTCTAAAAATACATCTATGGAGTAGAAGGAGTTGTCATTCAGGAATTCCCTTAACTTACTTTTGAATGCCGATTGGTTGTCTGTCAGACTTTCGATATTGTTTGGCAATTGACCAAAAATCTTTGTGGCAGTATAATTCACCCCCTTTTGTGCCAATGTCAAATTCAATGAACGGTAGTTAAGGTCACCCTGTCTCCTAGTATTGTAGCTGTGGACTGTGCTATTAATTCTGAAGTGATCTGGGTTACTAACAACAAATTTCATTAGGCTGTATATATATTGTGAAGCTACTGGCAATATCCCTAATTCTTTAAATAATTGTCTACAAGATGATCTTGGATGAGCCCTAGACATTATTCTGATAACACGTTTTTCTGCAATAAATACCTTCTTTCTTAGTGATGAATTGCCCCAAAAGATTATTCCGTAAGAAAGCAATGAATGAAAATATGCATGGTAAGCTAACTTACTGATGTGCTTGTCTCCAAAATTTGCAATGACACTAATAGCATAGGTAGCTGAGCTCAATCGTTTCAGTAGATTGTCAATGTGTGTCTTCCAGTTTAAATTCTGATCAATACAGACACCCAGAAATTTTGAACAATCTGCTTTAGCTAAAGATTTTCCCCCACACTCTATATTTATTTCCGGTGTTATGCCTTTCCCTGTACTTAACTGTATGTACAGTCCATTAGTGGAAGTCCATTAGCGGAAAACCACCTAATAACTCTTTGAAAAACATTATTTGCATTTTCCTCAGCTGATTCTTGCTTTTTAGGCTTGATTACAATACTTGTGTCATCTGCAAAGAGAACCAAGTTTGCATCTTCATGAATATAATTAGGCAAGTCATTGGCATATATTAAAAACGATAAAGGCCCCAAGACAGAACCCTGTGGTACCCCATTCTTGATACATCCCCAGTCTGAATAATCTGATGCCCTTTGTGTACTATGTGGGTTTACTGTTTCAACCTTCTGCATTCTACCAGTTAAATATGAAGTGAACCATCTGTGTACTGAAACATTCATTCTATAGTACTTCAGCTTATCTAAGAGGATTTCATGATCCACACAATCAATTCTTACTGTTGTATATTTGTCCGCGCCCAAAACCACCTTCGTCATTCAGTTCTCCTGTCAGTTTCATTCTGTTGTTGGAGTTAAATACTTAACATGTTATTTATGTTTGTTTGCAGTTGTAATAAGTGATGTCATGGTCACCATATTGTATTTGCTTGACATAGTTTAAACCATGTCATCACTGTTCAAAACAGGTGGGTGGAGTCATGTTATTGTTTTGCCAATCTACCTTTTATAATAGTTAGAGCAGTAGATCCCTTTATATAGACTGAATTTGTTCTTCAGATATAGTTTGTGTGTCTAACTAGAAATAATGCTATGTTTCAAGGATCATTGGTCTGTTGTACCAAAATGGTGTAGGTTACATTGATTTTACACTCTGTGTCTACTTTCTAGCCACTTACAGATTACCAGCTATCTCACTGGCAGAAAAGTAATAATAATGAACATAATGGTTTCTGCCACTGCTCATGTTACTCTGAAGGAATATTGACATCTAGTTCTAAATAGCCCAAGCAATCGTAGTCTTATGCCACAAGGTTTTTGTTAAATACCTCTCTTCAGGCTGATTTTGCCAGAAGAAGCAATTTCAGTTCACGTTTAAAATTGTGTAAAGGTTTGCAGCAGGCAGGTGCCCTTGATTTTATTCTTCAGTTGCTATTTACCATGGCCGGTTTTGAACTCACAAGCGATTTATCATCAGATGGGACATATTTATTGCATATTTCCAGCATTGTTGTGGCTCATGTAGGTATGGCCAGAGAACAAAACATGAACACACTGAATGTAGTGAGAAGTATGTACAATTCACACCTGGCCACAGCTGCACCTCTCCAGCAGTGCTGCAAACATGCACCATCTGATGATAAGGCAACAGTTGGCTCTCCCCATCCTGTGCATCATACTGTACCTGAGAATGCTGTCTGGTGGGTAAAAAAATATCAGTCAGTATAGTGGGTATATAGGTGTCAAGAAAGAACTGTAGTGTGGCTGTGAAAAATCAGTTCAAGTTGAACTGTGATCTGCACCATCAATACAAGACAGAAATCTAACTTAGGAATTATATCCTATGGTGTGAAGATATTTGAGAAGCTACCCTCTAACATACAGCAAGTAATAGGTTATCTCAGCCAATTCAAAACATTCCTGGTGATGACTGCTTCCACTACTTATCTTAGTGCAAGGGTTTGATTCCTCCTTAATGATGAAAGGCCTCACTAATAGGTTGCAGGCAACATCAGCATATTGCTGCAATAGTTTCCATTGAATATCTATGAGCAGTAAAAACCTAACTAGGCTGTTCTTGCAGAATAATATGATATGTGTGACACTATTCCTCAAATAAATTGAACAGACATTGTCATAACACACGGCTTATTTGTGTTACACTTATTCCACTGTTGAGTTGATGGATTTTTGTTAATTTAATGAATACATTATTCCTGTCTGAAAATCGGCCATGGGCTGACTGTCTCAGCACCAAAAATCAGTTTTTTTTATATATAGGCACTGAAGCTTTACATTTTCACTGTTTGAGTTACAGAAATTACAGTTAAAATTTAACTCATTCAATGAAACTCATAACTCATTCTTTGCTAATATGTTTTTGAATAGAGCCAAATAGATACTTTAAGAATCTGAGTAGTTTTTCTTCCAAATGTTTATATTTACTACAGAATTTATATTTATTTATAAGTCAACAATAGAATCTGTCACAAAACAATTACTGATTTCACCCTATAGCAAAAATTTAACTAGGAATGGTCAAAATAAATTAGGAAATTAATTACATATACAAAAGAAGGCACAAAATGAGACCTTGTGCTATATTCCTTAAGGTGGAGGCCCAGCATTTTTCTTTTATGGAAATGCAGATTATATTCATACATGTAAAGGTAAGTAGGCAAAAATTAAAATAAAAGTAATTTAAGGAGGCAGGTGGAAAAAGAAGAGACGAAGTAGAGAGATCCCAGCTTGCTTCGTCACAAATGCTTAAGGCCTTGAAGATGCACCTATAAAATGACTCTTGGTAAACACTAGCATCACTGTCCGCAGCTGCCCATTTACATTGTAAATGCAACATGTTATCAGATTAGCTGATTATATGCTTCACCATTTGACAGCCTAATATTTGCTGAAATGCAGCAGTTTTCACTCCTAGGTGCTTCATTGACAATGGAGTGGTGTACTCTACACAGGAAATTCATGTTACTAATCAATACATACTTAATTCTTTACTAATTTGACATACAGTGATGTTACTCTACTTATGTTTGTTCTTTCCACACATTCAGTATATCTTTGATTTATTTTCAGGAACACATCGCAAATTCAGTAGTACCACAACAGAATGACTACAGGAGCGAAATGTACACCTCGCCACTCTAAATTGGGGCCCAGCTCATCGCCAGACTGCAGAACAACATCTCTGTGAAATAGGATACCCTAGACCATATCTAAGCTCTTATGATGCGTGATGCTTACAGAAACATCCGCCAGATTGTCACAAGCTATTAACGTTGGTGACTGGGCTGAGGATGCTGTTTTGATCAATACTGACCCACATCTCATTTTGGACAATCCCCACACCTCCCCAAACTTGAACTCCAAATGCTCCACAAAAAACTGAGGCTTCATCGTCATGAAAGATTGCCCATCAGCTCTCGAACATACAAGGTACCGTGGCGAATAAGTTCCACTGCCATCCTTAGCCTGATGTTCCTTCCATGGTGTGGCCAAGGAGGGGAACGATTTGGGGTTGCACTTCTGTGCGTTGAATTGAACTTGTCATTGCTTAAAGACATCTAATGTTTCACCACCACCAACAAGAGATGATGTACTACGCTTCATTGTCTGTCATTCTCCCTGGTGCCACCCACCCAGACCAGGGGCACAACCCACAGGTGCCACGTAGCCACAGCAAAGGCAACCTGGCAGGACTGCCATTGCCGGGAGCAGAGTGATACCTGTGCGGTCAGGGAGCTACAACCAACACGGTACATAGCGGCCCCACCACAACGGACTGGCTACCGTGCTGGATATCAGGTGCAAAGAAATCCATGGTCATCGTCGACACAGAAAGTGACACTGCACAATGCATGGTGGAAAACACATCCAGGAAGGTGTCCTCACCCAAGAGATGGGGAATGAGCTGGACTGAGATGCGACAATGAGGAAGTGGGCTATAGATTTCAATGCACGATGGACATTATGCACCATGTAAGGCTCCCTTCCCCAATTGGCTTGATCTTTGGGAAAATTTTGAAGAATGGAGTTCAAAACCATACAGGGGACTGTAACATAAAGACCGAAACATGGGAAACTCCTTTTAATTGCCTCTTATGACAGACAGGAATACCTCTGGCCTATTCTTATCCCTGGACGTGCAGGGCGAGAACCATCAGTGATTTCACCAAAGCAAAGATGACTGATGTGAATCTACTACTTACTATCTAAACAGTTTGGGGATGACTGCAAGAGCATAGGAGATTTAGATTTCTGTGTGAATTTCGTATTGTAATGGGCAGTAAGGAAGAGGTTTGTACATCAGCTTGTGGTTGCTTGAAAGGAGCATGATGACCTCACCAAATATGGTAGACTGTATCTGCTAGAAAGAACTCGGGGGAGGGGGAATGGGACTAAGTCTTCAACACCTGTGATGTTTCTAACGGGTCTCATACCTGGTACCTCACGCATTTCAAATTCTCGTTACAGAGATAATGTTAGGATAACATATTTCTTTGTTTATTTTAGATGAAAATATGGTCTTCCAGAACTTCCAGTTTCTGTTCACTTTATACACTGAAGTGAAAGAAGTCATGGGATACCCCTCAATATATTGTCAGACCACCTTCTGCCTGACATAGTGCAGCAACTTTATGTGGCATGGATTCAGCAAGTCATTAGAAGTTCCCTGCAGGAATATTGAGCCATGCTGCCTCTACATCCACCCATGATTCTAAAAGTGTTGCTGGTGCAAGATTTTGTGCACAAACTGACCTTTTAATTTTGTACCATAAATGCTTGATGGGATTCATGTCAAGTGATTAAGGTGGCCAAATCATTTGCTCAAATTGTGTAGAATATTCTTCAAACCAATCATGAACAATTGTGGTGTGGTGATATGGTCAATTGTCATCCACAGAAATGAAGTCCATATATGTTTGCAAATGGCCTGCAAGTAGCTGAACATAACCATTTCGTCAACCATTGGTTCAGCTGGACCAGAGGATCCAGTCCAGTCTGTGTAAACTCAGTCCACACCATTATGGAGTCACAAACTGCTTGCACAGTGCCTTGTTGATAACTTGGCTCCATGGCTTCATGGGGTCTGCACCACACTAGAATCCTACCTTCTGCTCTTACCAACTGAAACAGGGACTCATCTGACCTGGCTAAAGTTTTCCAGTCATCTAGGGTCCAATCAGTATGGTCATGAGCCTAGGTGAGGCACTGCAGTCTATATCATGCTGTTAGCAAAGGCACTCCTATCTGTTGTCTCCTGCCATAGCCCATTAAACACCAAATTTAACTATGCTGTCCTAACGGATAATTTCATCATGTCCCACAACAATTTCTGCAGTTATTTCATGCAGTTCTGTTTGTCTGTAACCACTGACAATTCTATGCCGCATTTGTCAAGACTGTACACCGAGTTTCTTTAATTCTTTGTTCTTATCTTTCTCCCTTACATTCTTTCTTTCTCTTGCCTACTAACAGCTTATCTTTGCAAAAGTGAAAATTAAGAAATGTATGCACGGAGTTACTGGAATCTTCATTAATATGACGACTGCCATGAGGTCATAGCAGAGCCTCACCCCTAACACTGTGTGCCTGGTTTGGCCTGGTGGTGAAACATGTCACTATGCATGTGGCAGTCAACATGTTAAAGTCACAATAAGGCTTTTTGTCATTTCTTCCCCTCTTCTCCCCTCTCCACCTCTAAGGAACTACACATCTCATATCAGAAGTTCCTTAACATTTTTCCTCATCCTTGCCACTTATTCTAATTTTCTTACTAACATGTATGGCAGTGAAATGGATGATCTTGAAACCTCCACCACCAATAAAAATTTATTCACAGTGCTAGAAAAGAAATAAAACAACAGTTTAGAATGCTTGCACTTCAAGATGACAATCACTTGAAATGATGTCATGTAGCTGACCACACATCTCATGTCTTAAAGAAGTTAGACTTCACATCTTGCAAGACTGGCACTGAACTTCAATTAATTTCCTCCTGAATTGGTCCTTCAGTTCCTGGATGGCGTTTGGTGGGTCCACTGGAAGATCTGAGATGCCAGGAAATGTCCCCACTGTTGGAGATCAGATGACCAGTAAAGATGTTCTGTAGCATGTTAATGGAATCCTGCAAGGTATGGACTTGTTGGAAGAATGTGGCTAAAGTTACAGGAAGATCAGGAAATTGTCACATTAGGGTGTGTTTCACTATGTGAACATAATGTTTTGTGTTCATAGTACTGGCATTAGCACAGTTGTCTTAGAAAAAAAGCACCCAACAATTCCAAACATTAATATACTGCACCACACCACCACTTTATGACTAAAGTTGTGTTTCATGAAGCATTTCAGGATTTTCACATGATCAGTCGCTAAAGTTTTCTTTGTCAGCAAAGCCTGACGCCTCATCATTCATGGTCAGATTGTTGCACAGATGTGAGTGGTTGTTCATGAACCCCAAAAACCTCTGGTGAAAGAATAGTTTTTTCAGGAGCTTATTTGCATCAGTTTATTGCACTATCTGAATTTTGTATAGGTAGTTTTGAAGTTATTTGTGCTATATTCACCACAGACTGCAATCTGTTGCCTAAGTTTCAGCACATGCTTTTGTGCAGAATGCCTGGAATTTCGGCTGAAGGCTCCTTCCGTTCTTGCAACATTCTCTAGTGTACACATCCATTTTGTACTTCCATCCCTCTTTTGCACCTCATCACCCATTTCCTCAAAGTTCTGTATTTGTACTTCGATAGCATGTGCTGATGGGACAGGGGCTTGACTTGCGAGTTTGTAATGAGTACAAAAAATACACTGCATAGCTGCTTAGTTGTCATTTTTGTAAATCACCTTCATGGCAACAACACATAGCTCACTGGCCCATGATGGTATCTCCACTGAACATAAATATCACGGTCAGTGGCATCACTCCCGTTTTGTGATTCCTACTTCCAGTGTTGCCAAATATCTCATTTCACTGCCACACCTGTTGTTTGTTATTTGACCTTTCATATCCAAAGCTAAAGAACCCATGCATGTGCATATGAAATTGATAAGTGCAGTAAGTGATCTTCAGTGGTTTTAGTTGTAGTTTTCATGTTCATGTTTCATTGATATTCCTGACGCACACTTAATTGTGAGATCATAATGCAATGGACAATATGGAGATATTACTATACCAAAAAAATAAACTTACTTACTTCCCTACATCGTTACTACTTTATTTTCCAAGAGGATTAATTACTGCCTCAAATTAATTTTACAAGCAGTTAGCAAAGTTTGTGTTAAATGTTATCAAACCATGCTTTTTCCAAAGATTGTAGCCAATGGATTATACTCACAGCAATGTTGCAACTTATTCATACTCTCTGCATAGGACATTACATCACTATGAAATAAACACAAGTGACCATGCTCAACTTACGTTACTCTTCCTTCTTCTCTGACTTTTGAACTATGAAAGTGAAATGTGCATATGGCAGATTTTTCAGTAACAATTTCATGAATTAGTGATAGTTAGATTTGCAGAACTTTCATAGCGTTTCAGGGAGTTTGTCAGTTGCTGACTGTGCTGGTAATCAAATCCAGGCCCCTTAAATGACATTCAGCCACACTGACCACTAAACTATGAAGGTGGAAGTGAACTATGAAATGCAGTTACAAAAAGTTCATAATTGAAGAATCAAAAATTTCAATTATGTGATTAAAATAATTAAATAGATATCACTTTTGATTATAGATCTTCACAGTTATTAATTTACGAGGTATGTCCACAAAGCAAGTTCCATTTGGTTATATAAAACAAACGTGCACAGACACAGAAAAAATATTTCTTGTAAAAATCTACAACTGTTAAACAACTTTTTTATATAGCTTCTAAAATTTTGTAGACACTTGTCATACCGTGGTACAAGTTTTTGTATGCCTTTTTCATAGAAGGTTGCCACCTGTGTATTCAACCATGTGGTAACATGTTCTTTTAGCTTGTCATTGTCATTGAAGTGTTGACCACCAAGGACAGATTTTAGGTGTAAGAAGAGAGCTAAGAGCAAGGTCCAGGTTGTACAGAAGATGATCAAATGCATCCCAGTGAAATATCCATAAGAGCTGTGAGGTTGGGCATTATTGTGGAAAAAAACACCTTTTTCACAGTAATCCTTGGCACTTGTTCTGTATTGCACGGCACAATTTCTTGATGGTCTCTCAGTAACCATGTGCATTGATTTCTTACCACGGGGCCAATCAATCAGCAAAATGCCTTTTCTGTCCCAAAAAATGGTGCACATGACTTTTAGAGGTGTCACAATTTGCTTAGGCTTAACCTTTGTTGGGGTGAAGTGTGCCTCCATTCCATTGATTGCTGTTTTGTTTACCCAAGTTTCATCCCCCATGACTATTCGAGAAAGAAAACCATCAATTTCTTTATTGTAGTGTGTCAAAAACTGAAGTGCACTGCCCAACCGTTGTTTTTTGTGTTGTTCAGTAAGAAATTTGGGTACCCAACATGAGCAAAATTCCCGAAATTACAGTTTTTCTGTAACAATTTCATGAATTAGTGATAGTGAGATTTGCAGAACTTTCATAGCAAGGGCACTGCGTGTAAACTTATGGTTGTGCTTAATCTCCTCTTCAATTGTGTGAACCAGTTCATCAGTAAACACAGATGGGCGTTCACTCCATACTTGATCACGTCCTTCATTGAACAGTCTGACCCATCTTCTAACCATTGAATCACTCATAGCATTTTGTCCATAAACCTAACAGATTTGTCAATCAATTTCCTTTGGTTTAACTTTCTTTGCATTTAGAAAATGAATCTCATATCTGATTTCACTCGCGATGGCATTTTCAATTACGGGTGACATTATAAAGAAGCACTACAAAGCTCATTACGGCAGTAGCGATTTGAAAATGTCTTACATGTCTTCTCATTGAGTCAGAGTAACTGCCGTACATGCTCGGAACTGCGATCGTAGCGCTGCCACGGATAGAAATAGAAACGGAACTTACTTTGTGGACTACCGTCGTATTATTCAGTGTGGTCATTTACAGATACAGAATGGATGAAATTATCGTGACTAGACTTTTGAAAGTATCTTTCTGATTTACTTGAAACAACTCTGTATCTTTGTAGTAATTCTACTTTTTTAATAAAAATAAGGAAATGTGATTCTTGGGTTATCTAAGAAGAGAATCATTTACAATAAGCACTGTAACTACACACACCTCAAATGGAGGGTCATTACTACAGTAGCACCAGCAATGCCTGAATGATAAATTCTGATTTAAAGACACTGTAGTTAGGTAACTATTCCCATTTAATTTCATTCTTTGATCTGGCCAGCATTCGTGAAAAACATATTTCTGTCAGTCTAATGTGATGTTTTATAGTTTTAAATGAATGAAATGGTAGTTACATCCCCAAAACAACATTGTGGTGTACATACAGAAGAGAAAAAGCAAGGTTAATAGCATTGGGCGGAGATTAAAATGGTGCTTCTTTGGTAACAGATCATACAAAATAATACCAGTTCTTAAATTTTTCATAATACACACTTTTTAAACTAAATATAGCATCACCTGTTTCCTTTAGCGGCTGTGAGGAAGTACAGGAACAATGAGTATTATACAACTTTTTTTAACAATGGCACAGTTTTAAGAAAATCTGCACATGAAAAAATATTTTATGTACATCATCTTCCTAGCCAAGCATGTTACTCATATTCACTATCCATTGGAACTGCTAAAAACATTTGAAGTTCAGAGCACAGATTATTTCTCTCTGATACACTCGGCAATATTTACAGTTAACAGTGACTCAAATAGCTATTTATGGATTTAAAATTTTTATTCAGTCGTAGTCAGAGGAACAATTCAAGGCAATCATTTTTTTTTTCACTGTAAGACCAAACACTACATTGACCGAATCACAAACAAGATCACATGTCACCCAAGTCTTGTCATTGGACCCCTAAATCACATTTTACTTGTTCTCCTGGACATTACACTTTTTGAAGGCTGATGCAGCTTCTGAATGGTAAACAAGCAGCGGTTTAATTTTCAAATCGCCGCTTGCATTGGCACAGAACAGCAATGTGAGATGGTCTTTCATTGGCTTGTGATCGGGCAATGCATCTCCCCTGCTGTTATAAAGGTATGATTCAGCAAATTTTCCCAGGTCAGACCTATCTCGTCACAATTAAAAACTTGTTGCAGCAGATAACTCTTAGAACCTTCGAGCATCTTGAAGTTGCTGATGAAGTTGTCTGCTGCCTTTGTGTCATAGTCCTCAAAATGTCTTCCAGGAATGGCGTCCTTTAATGGCGAATGACAAGATCAGCTCGTTGCAACATATCAGGTGTGACAGCCGTGGATGGTCTCCCCAACTGCTGTAAATCTTGGACCTCTACCGAACCACCTTTTGATGACCTCACCCTCCGTGCCCAGCGACAAAGTGTACTTCTGTTGACAGCAAATGCTCCATTGACTTTCAACAAGCATTTGTGAATATTCCCCACAATTTCTTTCTTTGCAGTCATAAATTCAATGACAGCACGTTGCTTGTAGCGTACATCGCCTACAGACGCCATTTTGAAACTGTCCTGCAGCTACGCTATCTGTCGAAGGTGACGGAAACTCACTCTCTCAGGAGACTTCAAATAATACATATGTAACATTTTGTATGCGTGGTATTGTTTTCGGGCGAGAGAAAAATACGGTTCATTACTTTCTGGACAACCCTCATAATTGATGCACACCGATTGTACACTATGTTATCAAAAGTATCCGGACACCCCCAAAAAGATACGTTTTTCATGTTAGGTGCATTGTGCTGCCACCTACTGCCAGGTACTCCATATCAGCGATCTCAGTAGTCATTAGACATCGTGAGAGAGAAGAATGGGGCACTCTGTGGACCTCACGGACAATAAACATGGTCAGGTGATTAGGTGTCACTTGCATCATATGTTTGTCCGTGAGATTTCCACACTCCTAAACATCCCTAGGTCCACTGTTTCCGATGTGATAGTGAAATGAAAACGTGAAGGGACACATGCAGTACAAAAGCAGACAGGCCCACCTTGTCTGTTGACTGACAGAGACTGTCGACAGTTGAAGAAGGTCTTAATGTGTAATAGGCAGACATCTATGCAGACCAGTACACAGGAATTCCAAAACTGCATCAGGACCCACTGCACGTACAATGACAGTTAGGTGGCAGGTGCAAAAACTTGGATTTCATGGTTGAGTGGCTGCTCATCAGCCACACATCACGCTGGTAAATGCCAAATAACGCCTCAGTTGGTGTAAGGAGCATAAACATTGGACGACTGAACAGTGGAAAATCGTTGCGTGGAGTGACAAATTACGATACTCATTGTGGTCATCTGATGGCAGGGTGTGGGTTTGGCAGATGCCTGGTGAACGTCATCGGCCACTGTGTGTAGTGCCAACAGCAAAATTCGGAGGTGGTGGTGTTATGGTGTGTCATGTTTTTCATGGAGGGGTTTCTACCCCTTATTGTTTTGCGAGGCACTATCACAGCAATAGGCCTACATTGATGTTTTAAGCAACTTCTTGCTCCCTACTGTTGAAGAGCAATTCGGGGATGGCGATTGCATCTTTCAACATTATCTAGCACCTGTTTGTAATGCATGGCCTGTGGTGGAGTGGTTAAACGACAATAACATCCCTGAAATTGACAGACCTGCACAGAGTCCTGACCTGAATCCTATAGAATACCTTTGGGATGTTTTGGAATGGCGACTTTGTGCCAGGCCTTACCAACCGAAATTAATACCTCTCCTCAGTCCAACACTCTGTGAAGAATAGGCTGTCATTCCCCAAGAAACCTTCCAGCAGCTGTCTGAACATATGCCTGTGAGAGTGGAAGCTGTCGACAAGGCCAAGGGTGGGCCAACACCATACTGAATTCCAGTATTACCGATGGAGGACGCCACAAACTTGTGATTTTCAGCCAGCTGTCCAGATACTTTTGATCACATAGTGTACATGGGTGCTAAATCAGCAATGCTCACACCACATTCACGTTTTTCAATGATTTTACGTTTCTTTTCTAAGGTCATTTTCTCTCCCTTATTGTCGTCTTCTTAGGGCTTTATCTAAGGGACATTTGTACGAAAGTTATTAACATTTGCACACAGAAAAACACTGCCTGAACACAAATTTAGAAAAATTTATGATCATAAGCTGCACTAATATGGTAGCTGAGGAAGTGCTAACCCAAACAGGCAGTATATACGAAAGACACTGTTCTTATGTAGCTGCCGACAATGAAAGGTGTTTATATCGTTGAACGTTTCTCCTGCTATGCACGAAAGGCTGGTGACATCACACTAATCATCGTTACTCATTATGCATAACATTGGTCATTATTCGAATCATTTTTTATCATTTGTTTTACTTGTTATGCGAATTGCACGTTATGAGCAGTGCTCATTAAGTGAGGTTCCATGGTACGGCATTTGTATCCACCTGATTCCGACGAGAAAGAGATGTCCCCTGGCAAGTCCTATATCTCAGTTCATTCTCTCGAAATCCCATTACGTCCGGACAGCACCATTCTATTAGACTGTCTATTCCTCCACCCATCACTAATTGGGCAGAGAGATTTCGTAACTAGAAAAATAGAACACTAACATGCAGAAGGAAATTTTCAACTATGCAGGGTATACATGGACGGAATTCAGAAGCATAACACCTACAATTCATCGATATCGAATGACTGTCTATAAATATCCCCCTGTAAATGTCCTAATCTTTATCACATTCTTATGATTACTATGCTCGAAATACAACAGTGTAATAGTGTCAGATTCTTCCAGCCTCTCTTCTTCTTCTTTTTTTCCTTCCTCTCTCTCTCTCTCTCTCTCTCTCTCTCTCTCTCTCTCTCTCTCTCTCTCTCTCTCTCTCTCTCTCTCTCACACACACACACACACACACACACACACACACACACACACACACACACACACACAGACAATTTGCTTTTATAACATCCAACGAACTATTAAAACTGCATGCAAACATCGAACATATCTGGCCATCCTATTAAATATGTAGGTATTGGTACACTGAAGCAGTTGGCCAGTGGTCAAAGTTGCTTGCACAGAGAAGTGCAAAGTTTTTTTCGTCTGTGCTGCAGGAAGGACCATATCCCTCAGACCATCAGTCCCAATAGAGGGTTCCTGTGTTGATGTATCATAAGCAGTTTGATACACCTTTTTTTCTGTAATGCATCCAAACAGTGTGTGGCTACAGCTATGTACACAACCATACATTTTGGTTTTCTACCTTGACTTTGAGGAGGTCTGTGTCAGGTGCTAAACTGACATTAACACTTTTCGATCGTTGAGCTCTCACAGAAACATGGACATACCATGGAGTAAACTAAGATGCTCCAAAAACACACAAGATGGTTAAAACAAAAGACAGAGGTGGTGTTTTTTATTGACGAAAAAGTGGATGAGATTGCAACATATGGAAACTGGTAAATTTTGCAGTATTGTAGAGAATTTCCAAACAGATATCTGAAGATGATGTCTACATTTAAACTCGCGCTCCACAGTGATGTGGTAGCAGATGCCTCAGTGTTCCATTTTTTAAGAGTCCAAAAGCATTGATTCCTCATACTGGTGGTGCATATTGCACTCGTGTGGGGTTACTGTTTTGGTGTCTTAAGTAGTGATCATCATGATCTCTGAATTTTTGGACACTGCGTCTTTCATTTTTATGGCTTACAATGCATAACCACATGTGGAACATGGGGGTATTCTGCAGGACTTAAACCCATAGAGCGTGGATAGTATGCAGCATCAGTTGTCAATTGCACTGGTGGAGGAATGGAACGATTTTCATACACACAAGCGATCATGTAAGTACCCTTATTCCTCCACATTTCTGTCGCATTTACCTCAGTTTTACGTATTTTCCATTAATTTTCGTAATTTTGCCAGGTTTCCCATTACGCAATTTACCCAATTACTCGAGTTCCAGACCACCACTCTCGACGACCTGTCACTACAGCAAAAAGTTTCATTGTGTAAATCTCGTTATGCTATCAGCCAATGACACTGCAGCACGATTCTCATTTTCTGCATCACTGCTAAACGATACCCTCCAATACTTTCCGAGTGCTATATACATGTGGAAATATCGCAAACCCTGTTACACTTCCTACATCACACGAGGCTAATACTGTTATTTAATGTGGGAAATGGTCATTAGCAGAGAGATGGTGCAAAAGCTACTATCCTTAGCCAAAACACTGCTTACATTCTGTAAGATTTTGTTGCGTTTTCCTATCCCTCCATATGTTATTGAGAGTCACAAAGTATACTTGCACTCATAGGATAAAGTCTGAGACTGAAAGATATCAGCTCTGATAATTACCATCTCAACAAAAGAATTATATCCATAGCAGCACTCTGCCCTCTATATGGAAATGAGCTGCCCCTCGATTGAACCTGTCCGTTAATGATCCTGGGAAAAAACTCTAGATGCTCTCTCTATGCATCTTGTAACTGTTCCTTGGTCTTTAACCAATCTTCCCTGCAACATTGTCACCGACTTAATTTGGAACTGACCGGAAGTATGAGCGCACTATACCCACTACATTCGATACCTTGTTAAAGAACGGGATGAACTGAGTTCCACGTAATCAGTATATTTCGATATTGTGAATTTCAGAAAGAGTATAACACGACTTCCAAACTTGCACAACCGACTGATAATAGTGATACAGACCAGTATTCACATTCCACTACTGTAGCTGCTGTTCTGTGAAGACTGTTTGATACCAATATTACATCACTCATCCAATTACACACAATTTCTCTAGAAGCATCCATGCTGAGGAGGTTAGCACCCTTTATCTGTGTGTAGCGAATACGAGCCTGATATATTTGACACTGTTGCGGTGATATAAGAGATGATTAAGAAGAAGAAACATATGGTTTATGCATGATGGAACTCCAAGAGGAAGGACCTTGAAAAATTCTACATAAATCGCTTGTGCTAGCAATTCTGTAGTATTGGAAAGAAAGAAATTGTAGCAGAACATGAACACACACTCGTAAGACTACACGATTCAACACTTAAACATGCTATAATGTAAAAGCAATGTGGTTTCCAATATGTTAGTCACATTGTATGCGATGCTATTAATACTCCAGTGGAGTAAATATATGTCCAACACCTGACATATATTCACCCTCTAAGATTTATATCCTACTTACTATGGTGAGAAGCTTTAAGATGATAAAACTGTTACCTTCTACAATAAGGGGAAAAAATTGATTCTTTGTGAAACATGCACTATATAGCTTTCTCGAGGTGTACAGCACACATTGTTCATGTCCAAACACGGTTCGAAAATTATTCTTTGCTTGTATCAGTCATATAAAATGACTGTCAGCAATGGAAAATTCATTAAACTACATCTTATGAGGAAAAAGACAAACGCTTAGCAGTGGTGTTTGACATGCTGCACTAACTATGAGAACAGAACACAATCTATTCCAAACATAATAACTGTGAAGCAAATGTACACACAGGGATTACTATACCTCACAAAATCTGGACTCAATTTATGTTCAAGATGTGGCAGAGGAATGGAGTGCTTTGCATACATCTTAATTTGTTTATAGGGGGATGCTGAAATAGGTTTTCCATTGATTTGGTAGACATCATTCATCGCACATGCGTTGGAAGTGCTACGCTGGCTGTGATATGGAGGGGTTTCCTGTTAATGATCGCAGGTACATAGCTCTCTAAATCACACGTAGAACATGCAAATATATATGAGTTGACTGAACGTTATACCACACAACTGATACGCTATGAGAGAACATTGGGAAAAAAATGGTTTAAAGTGGAATATATGACCTACCACAACTTCTCGCTGTCTCTAGAATGCATCATAAGTCTACCATTAAATCACAACTCATTAGAGCCCCTCTCAGCTGGTTAATCCACCTACTTTCTAGCATATTTTAACACAGATCAATGTCAATTTAGACGCACAGGGTTTTCTTTTCTAGTAGTGTAGTGAACTTGCATATATCTCTTATATGAGTAGACATACTGCAGAATGTCGTTAAAAAGCATTCTGGAAATGTTCTGAAAGGTATCTGTTAGCTGACACCACATGATTGTCAGTGGTAACTGCCGTCTGCTTCACACCTCCTGTGTAGCAAGCAACGTAAATTTAATTATTAACTGTGTTTTTCTTACTTGTCACTTCTTTTTCCATGTGCTTTTGCTTTTAGGAAACTTTAATTTTTGAGCACTAGTAATAGTGTTCCATAGAATTCGTGTTTGTTTTGAATACAATCCAGAGACAGTTAGTGCTTAGTCTCATTGTTTCCAACAAGAAGTGTCTAGTAACCACAGTTTAGTCAGCTATTAGCTGCCTTTACTGAATTAGCAGTCCAGTTCAAAATTGATTACTTAACTCTCTACAGTAAATTGTTGATTTCTTAGGATGGATAGGATGTGCGACTGCTGTGTACGGATGCAGGAGGAGCTGGCCACTGTTCGCGAACAGCTGAACATGCTGATGGCCACAGTCAGCCGTCTTCAGGCTGCTGCCTCGGAGAGTAGCGGCAGTGGGGAGTTTGATGCATTGCATGATACACCCCAGGTGTTACATGCTTCACCCACAGCCCCTGTTGTCGAGACATCTTTGCGGGTACCGGGCACAGTTGGGCCACCCCCTCCCAAAGGGGAGTGGTGGGTTCAACGGTGATGGTGTCACACGAGGCGGAGGTTCAATGTGGAGGCTGGCCGTGTGGCATCTCCTGCTCTGCCTGTGAGTGGACATGTGGCCGCTCCTTCAGAAAGGTCCGAGCAGGCACATGGGGGGGGGGGGAGGGGAGTGTTCATTCTGTGTGCTAGCCATGGGGTCTCATCCGAGATGTGGGGGTGGCCCTGCCGACGGCGATAGGCAGCACAGGGTGCACTCGACTGCAAATTGTTGCTCATGTTGGCACCAATGACTCCGGCCGTCTGGGTTCAGAGGTCATCCTCATTTCATGCTGACAGTTGGTGGAGTTGGAGAAGGCGGCCGCCTGGATCGCAGGGTGGAAACTGAGCTGCTAATTTTTAATGTAATTCCCAGAACCGATCACGGGCCTCTGGTTTGGAGCTGAGTGGGAAGCATAAGCCAGAGGCTCAGACGATTCTGCAGAGATCTGGGGTGCAAATTTCTCGACCTCTGCTATCAGGTGGAGAAATGCAGGGTCCCCCTGAATAGGTCAGGCATGCACTACACCCAGGAAGCGGCTACAAGGTAGCGGAGTACGTGTATAGTGTGCATGTGGGTTTTTTGGGTTAGAGAATTCCCTCCCTTGGGCCAACAAGACGCCTCCTAGGACGCGACAAGGTAGCAGTAGGCAAAACGCAACAGCGAATGACAATATTAGTGTGGTAATAGTAAACTGCAAGAGCGTCTATAGAAAGGTCCTACAACTGCTCTCATTAATACACAGTCACAATGCCCACATAGTACTAGGAACGGAAAGGTGGCTAAAACCACATGTAAACAGTAATGAAATTCTAAAGTCAGATTGGGATGTATACTTCAGAGACAGGCTGGACAGTAAAGGGGGAGGCGTGTTTATAGCGATAAAAAGGACAATAGTATTGAAGGAAATTGACGGAGATCTGAAATGTGAAACAATTTGGGTGATGGTCACGGTTAAAGCAGGCTCAAACATGGTAATTGGATGTCTCTATATGTCCCCTGGCTCAACAGCTGTTGTGGCAGAACACCTGCAGGAAAATCTGGAATATATTTCTAGTAGATTTCCCGACCATGCTATAGTTTTGGGTGGAGATTTTAATCTACCATTTATAGACTGGGAGACTGAAACGTTTATAACGGGTGGCAGGGACAAAGAATCCAATTTTTTTTTTAAGTGCATTATTTGAAAACTACCTTGAGCAGTTAAACAGAGAACCAACTCGTGGCGATAACATATGAGACCTTCTGGTGACAAAGAGACCCGAACTATTTGAAACAGTTAACGCAGAACAGGGAATCGGCGATCATAAAGAAATAAAAATATTAAAAAAAGGTAGGTAGATTTTTTTTTGTTTAGCAAATGTGAAAAAACGCAGATTTCAGAATACTGGACGGCTCAACATAGCCAAAGCCTTGCAGACAAACAAAAATTACACGAAGCGAAATGTAGTGTAAGCAGGGCTATGCGTGTCGCGTTCAACGAATTCGAAAGTAAAGTTCTATGTACTGACTCGACAGAAAATCCTAAGAAATTTTGGTCTTATGTCAAAGTGGTAGGTGGATCAAAACAAAATGTGCAGACACTCTGTGACCAAAATGGTACTGAAACAGAGGATAACAGACTAAAGGCCGAAATACTAAATGCCTTTTTCCAAAGCTTTTTCACAGAGGAAGACTGCACTTTAGTCCCTTCTCTAGATTGTCGCACATATGACAAAATGGTAGATATCGAAATAGACGCCAGAGGGCTAGAGAAACAATTAAAATCGCTCAAAAGAAGAAAGGCCGCTGGACCTGATGGGAAACCAGTTCGATTTTACACAGAGTACGCGAAGAACCTTGCCCCCTTCTTGCAGCGTTGTATCGTAGGTCTCTACAAGAGCGTAGCATTCCAAAAGATTGGAAAGGGGCAGAGGTCATCCCCGTTTTCAAGAAGGAACGTCGAACAGATGTGCACAACTATAGACTTATATCTCTAACGTCGATCAGTTGTAGAATTCTGGAACACGTTTTATGTTTGAGTATAATGACTTTTCTGGAGACTAGAAATCTACTCTGTAGGAATCGGTATTGGTTTCGAAGAACACGATCATGTGAAACCCAGGTTCCCAGGCAGCTGCCATGTTTTTTGACTTCCACAATGCATTTGATACAGTTCTTTACAGGCGTTTGATGAACAAAGTAAGAGAATATGAACTATCAGACCAATTGTGTGATTGGATTGAAGAGTTCCTAGGTAACAGAATGCAGCATGCCATTCTCAATGGAAAGAAGTCTTCTGAAGTAAGAGTGACTTCAGGTGTGCCACATGGTAGTTTCATAGGACCATTACTATTCACAATATATGTAAATGACCATGTGGATAACATCGGAAGTTCACCGAGGCTTTTTGCGGATGATGCTGTAGTATATCGAGAGGTTGTAACAACTAAAAATTGTACTGAAATGCAGCAACGATTTGACGCATGGTGCAGGGAATGGCAGTTGAATCTCAATGTAGACAAGTGTAATGTGCTGCAAATACACAGAAAGAAGGATCCTTTATCATTTAGCTACAATATAACAGGTCTGCAACTGGAAGCAGTTAATTCCGTAAATTATCTGGGAGTAGGCATTAGGAGTGATTTAAAATGGAATGACAAATAAAATTAATTGTCGGTCAGTCAGATGCCAGACTGAGAGTCGTTGGAAGAATCCTAAGGAAATGCAGTCTGAAAACAAAGGTAGTAGGTTACAGTACACTTGTTCGCCCACTGCTTTAATACTGTTCACTGGTGTGGGATCCATACCAGATAGGGTTGATAGAAGAGATAGAGAAGATCCAACAGAGAGCGTCACGATTCATTAGAGGATCATTTAGTAATTGCGAAAGTGTTACGGAGATGATAGATAAACTCCAGTGGAAGACTCTGCAAGAGAGATGCTCAGTAGCTTGGTATGGGTTTTTGTTGAAGTTTCGAGAACATACCTTCACCGAGAAGTCAAGCAGTGTATTTATACCTCCTACGTATATATCATGAACAGACCATTAGGATAAAAGCAGAGAGATTAGAGCCCACACAGACGCACACCACCAATTTTTCTTGACACAAACAATACGAGACTGGAATAGAAGGGAGAACCAATAGAGGTACTCAAGGTACCCTCTGCCACACACCATCACGTGGCTTGCGGAGTATGGATGTGGATGTAGCTGTAGATGGTGGAGAGTACAGAGGAGCACATTGTAAATACTGTTTGTTAGAGTTAAAAACACTTAAACAGTCATAAACATCGCCAAACACACGATCCATTCTATAGTTGTATATTGCAGTCCACAAGCTGGCTACAAAATGCTCTTCAGCTAAGGAGGACATGAAGTTTATTGTGGTCACATGTCACATGTTTTCTGCGACCTTACAGAGGCATTTGATTCTGTGAATCACTCCATGCTGCTTCATAAACTAGACAAATATGGCATCAGGCAAAATGCTCCGCAGTGGCTCAGGCCTTTTCTGACAAACAGGTAGCAATTGCTAATCATAACAACTAACACCATGGGGGTACATTATCACAATGAGTCCATCAAGGCTCAATCTTAGGGCCAATATTGTTTCTCTTTTACATAAATGATTTACCTCTTAATACCACTGCCGAGCCAGTCATGTACTCCTTGAAAACCAAAATGTGGGAGAAATTCCAGATGGTGTTATAAACACACTAAACAACCTAGATACATGGTTTCAAGAAAATGGAATTAAACTTAACTTTTACACAATTTAGATCCAACCAATACAAAATTAGTGACTTGAGTATTGTACACAAAAATCAAGTTATGGTCGAAGCTCAGTCCATTAAATTCTTAGAAATAAACTTTGACAAAAATCTAAGCTGGCAAGTAACATATAGATTATTTAACTCCAAAATTAAACAGCCTTGCCTTTGCAATGGTATAACAGACAAAAGCTGCAGAAAAGTGCTGTACCATAGTTACTTTGAATCTGTAATTAGAAATAGTATAATTTGGGGGGGAAACTCAAGCTACATGTCATGAATCCTACTACTTCAAAAAAGATTTGTTAGAAAAATCTGTGCTGCCCCTCCAAGAATATCCTGCCACCAATTATTCAAGAACCTAAAATTATTACCTATCCCTGAATTGTACATATTTGAAATTGTCATGTTTTTACATATTAAACCTGAGCTGACAGAAGAAAACCATTTTAAACATACATACAACACTAGATACAAAGAAAATTTCATTCTTTCACATCACTTAAAACTCTACCAATGGACACCTTAGTACATGGCAATGAAAATTTACAGTAAACTCAAGGGTAGAGATGTACTGAGCATGGAGATAGGTTCACTGAAGAAAAAACTATATGATATCCTATTGGAAAAATGCTACTATTCAATTGAGGAATTTATGAACAATGAAATTGTTATTTGAATAGTGTGACTGATTAATATTATAGCACTGTGTATAATATTATATGCATATACACTCCTGGAAATGGAAAAAAGAACACATTGACACCGGTGTGTCAGACCCACCATACTTGCTCCGGACACTGAGAGGACTGTACAAGCAATCATCACATGCACGGCACAGCGGACACACCAGGAACCGCGGTGTTGGCCGTCAAATGGCCCTAGCTGCGCAGCATTTGTGCACCGCCGCCGTCAGTGTCAGCCAGTTTGCCGTGGCATACGGAGCTCCATCGCAGTCTTTAACACTGGTAGCATGCCGCGACACCGTGGATGTGAACCGTATGTGCAGTTGACGGACTTTGAGCGAGGGCGTATAGTGGGCATGCGGGAGGCTGGGTGGACGTACCGCCAAATTGCTCAACACGTGGGGCGTGAGGTCTTCACAGTACATTGATGATGTCGCCAGTGGTCGGCGGAAGGTGCATGCGCCCGTCGACCTGGGACCGGACCGCAGTGACGCACAGATGCACGCCAAGACCGTAGGATCCTACGCAGTGCCGTAGGGGACCGCACTGCCACTTCCCAGCAAATTAGGGACACTGTTGCTCCTGGGGTATCGGCGAGGACCATTCGCAACCGTCTCCATGAAGCTGGGCTACGGTCCCGCACACCGTTAGGCCGTCTTCCGCTCACGCCCCAACATCGTGCAGCCCGCCTCCAGTGGTGTCGCGACAGGCGTGAATGGAGGGACGAATGGAGACGTGTTGTCTTCAGCGATGAGAGTCGCTTCTGCCTTGGTGCCAATGATGGTCGTATGCGTGTTTGGCGCCGTGCAGGTGAGCGCCACAATCAGGACTGCATATGACTGAGGCACACAGGGCCAACACCCGGCATCATGGTGTGGGGAGCGATCTCCTACACTGGCCTTACACCTCTGGTGATCGTCGAGGGGACACTGAATAGTGCACGGTACATCCAAACCGTCATCGAACCCATCTTTCTACCATTCCTAGACCGGCAAGGGAACTTGCTGTTCCAACAGGACAATGCACGTCCGCATGTATACCGTGCCACCCAACGTGCTCTAGAAGGTGTAAGTCAACTACTCTGGCCAGCAAGATCTCCGGATCTGTCCCCCATGAGCATGTTTGGGACTGGATGAAGCGTCGTCAAACGCGGTCTGCACGTCCAGCACGAACGCTGGTCCAACTGAGGCGCGAGGTGGAAATGGCATGGCAAGCCATTCCACAGGACTACATCCAGCATCTCTACGATCGTCTCCATGGGAGAATAGCAGCCTGCATTGCTGCGAAAGGTGGATATACACTGTACTAGTGCCGACATTGTGCATGCTCTGTTCCCTGTGTCTATGTGCCTGTGGTTCTGTCAGTGTGATCATGTGATGTATCTGACCCCAGGAATGTGTCAATAAAGTTTCCCCTTCCTGGGACAATGAATTCACGGTGTTCTTATTTCAATTTCCAGGAGTGTATATAAAGATAAAGTACTGTTACATCATAAGAAAAACAATTTTATATAATTACTATGGCCATCATTTCAACAGTGTGACTGTTTCATATTATAGAATTGTGTATAATATTGTACACATATATAAAGATAATGTACTGTCACACCATAAGAAAAACAACTTAATAATATTACTGTGACCAATATCAACCAGTAATGGTAAAAATAGCGTTATGTAATTATGTATATCATAAGGCTAAATTTGACATATATTCTGTACAGCATGATCGGATGATCTGTAAATGTATGTTATGAGATGAATACAAACTATCACATAGCCTTTAAAAAACCCCTTGAGCACTCCACAAATACCCCTGCTACCTGAGTAGCTGCTTCCTTTGTGTAATACACCCGTGACCCGTCTGGAGGGGTCCTATGACTCTCTGGTTGCACCCCACAGGTGAGGCCAGCAGGCTAATCCACTTCCATGAGCCACTGGCATGATTTGAGAATAGGCTTGTGGTGGCCACACCATTCAAAACCGTGAAGGGCTGAACTATGGCACAGACTACATCCTTGAAGAACATCACGGCGCCTCCGGTCGCGCCAGGAACTGAACTTCTGGTGACACGGCTTTTGTCTCAGTCTCTCCACATGGTCGCGCCAAGGGTCATCACTGGAGTGTACACCCTCCTGGATTGGTGATCAAGCTGTACTGCTAGCACAACACACCTGTACGCACGGACATTAATGATGAATGATATTTGTTACTTATTTTAAAACTAGTGAATAATAAATGTGTCACGCCCAAAACTGCCCTAGTTGTTTCTGTCACCAAGCCTCTCCCTTGAACACAGTGCGTGGGCATGGCAATACAGCTGGTTCACTGCACGTCATGACTGTAAGCAGTGATACCACAGTCCCTGCTTCACTGGTGACCCCAACGTGATCCAAGGCTAAAAACACGTGGTGACGAACATTCGTCGGTACTAGTGATGTGGAACACGAGTAGGTTGGTACTTACACACCTGCACCTGAACAGTGCTCCTTAGTGATAAACTTTTTTTGTGCACGAACTCTTTTTTTGTATTGTTTTTGTGGGCATATGTTTGATTCGCGAGCTGTCTAGTGTTATTCTTTTTTGTGTGATTTCCTTAGTCGTGTTATTTTGTGTGCTTTGCTCTTTAGTGAGGATTCGACTCTGAGCTAAAATAGTGACATTAGAAGAGTTGCAAAGGACTGTTGAAGACCCGCTCACATGCAACAAAGGGCTGGAGAGTGAGCTGCAAGCATGGACTGCACGTGCGGACGCCGCACAGCCGTAGACAGCCTCCTACGATCACCGGAACGCCAACAAGCATTGGTTGTGTGTTGATCGGGCTGCCTCCCTTTTGGGCGCACGATCCTACAATGTGGTTCAGCCAAGTGGAGGCAGTCTTTATGAGCAACCACATAACCTGCAACCGCGCAAAATTTGAACGCGTAGTGAACCAGCTCGACCAGAATTACGTGGCCAGAGTGTGGGATGCTCCTCCGATGCAGTCATCATACAGACGGCTGAAGGAAGAACTGATCCGACAGATCTCGTCATCCAAAGAACAACGAGTGAGCCAAATGCTGGAGCAAGAGGAACGCAGTGACCGGAGGCAAAACTGCGTCACTTATGGAGCCTCGTGCAGTCCAACATGATGCTAGATTCGCTGGTATGCACTATCTGGGTGCGCAGCCACCCAGTTCAGATGCAGGCAGTGATAGCAGCACAGACGGAGATGCAGCTGGACACTGTCGCTAACTTGGTCGACCAGGGGCACGATGCGCTGACAACAGCACCTAGCACCGCTTCCATGGCAGCTTACGACACCGCCCATGGACCTCAATGGTGGCACATGCCTCCCACACCCACATCGAACATAGACCTGCACCAGCTTGTGAAAACTTGGCAGCACAGGTGGCAGCTCTCTCCACATAAGTTGATCGGTTGGTGCACTCGTGGCAAGAGGGCGGCACGCATCGCAGCAGCAGCAGACCAGGCTACAGGTGGCGCAGCTTGCACAGCCGGAAATGCAGCAACAGCCACTCCAACTGTACCCTGCAGACGTCAGAGCACGCACAAAGCGGGTACTGCTGGTACCACGCCCATTTCGGCAACGAAGCAACCAGGTGCCGTGCTCCTTGTTCACACTCAAATGCCAGCTGCGATTGGACCTAGGCGCACCCAGCTGCAGTGTGATATCGAAGCATCTATTTGTTGTGGAACAGGGTGCGGGCGTGAGGTACCTTGTCAACACTGGTTCGAACGTTTTGATATTCCCCTGCTCTATGTTACGAGACTGCAGGTGGGTTGAGGCTCTCTCTCTCACACTGGCAAACAATTCAGCAATTAAAACTTACAGGACACACAGCCACAATTTAGATCTAGGTCTATGCTGCCCATTCTCGTGGACATTTACTGTGGCCAATGTCAATGAGCTAATCCTGGGTGAGGACTTTCTCGACCACTACAGGCTACTAGACGATATAACAAATGGCCAGCTCATCGACGTGACAACTAATTTAAAGATAGCGGGACGGCTCTGGCAGGCCGCATTCTACAGTGATAAACTTTTGAAGTGCCCCAGTCCTTACGCTGACATCCTTGAAACATTCCTCGACCTCACCTGCCCAGCCGGCACACCGAGAGACATCAAACATTGGACGGTGCACCACTTAATAACCACACCCGGACCACCCACATCGTGCCGCCCACATCTTCTCGCTCCTGATAGACTTGCAGCAGCAAAGGCAGAGTTTGAGACATGCTGCGGCAAGGCATCATTGGACCATAGAGCAGCCCATGGTCATTGGCGTCACATTTGATACCCAAAAAAGACAATTCGTGGCGCCCATGTGGGGACTACCACGCCCTTAATTTGCAACCAGTGTCGGACCGATACCACACCTTCAAGACTTCAGTTATACTTTGGTGGGCTGCGTGGTGTTTAGCACGATAGAGTGCGCAAAGGCATACACCCAAATTCTGATGGCGCCCGAAGACATTGAAAAAACAGATATTGTAACGCTCTTTGGGCTTTCCTAAAGCCTATTTATGACTTTTGGTCTTTGGAATACTGCCCAGACTTGGCAGCGGTTCCTGGATGGCGTCTTTCGAGGCTTGCCATTTTGTTTCGCGTACCTCGACGACATCTTGGTGTATTCAAAGACGCCCGAGCTCCACCGCTGCCACCTAATGACAGTCTTTCAGTGCCTGAGTTAAGCCGACATCGTTATTAATGGAGCAAAATGCGAAAGCAGTGTGATGGAAATCGAGTTCCTCAGACCTTTAATTACCCCCACAGGATAGACGCAACTTCCAGAGACAGTGCAAGCGATACTGATTATGCCGTGACTGCAGACACACAAAAATACGCCGTCACATTGGCAAGTTGAACTTTTATTGCTGACATCTCCCCAACGCTGCTGCCGTGCAAGAGCCATTGACTAAGGCGTTACATGGTCCTACCTCAAAGGGAAAGACCCCTGTGAATTGGACAGATGCAATGGAGCAGAGCTACATCGATTCAAAGCGGAATTTCGCAGAAGCGTTGCTGCTCGCTCACCAGGTACATGACATGGACTTAGCTGTAGTCGGGGACATCAGCCAGGCCGCCATCGGTGCAGCGTTACAGCAGCACATCCATGGGAGCCTCTCAGTTTTTTCTCTAAGAAGCTATACAAATCGCAATACACTTGGAGCACTTATGACCAAGATTTGATGCGGTGTATGAGGTGATGAAATACTTCCATCCGTCTGTAGGAGCATGACAATTTGTCAATTTCAAGGGCCACAAACTGATTACGCACATGTTCCACAACGACCACACTAACTGTTCACCGCACCAACTCAAGCAATTACAGTTCGTGTCGCAATTTACAACATACATCCGACACATTTCGGGGATAGAAAATACTGTCGCCGATTATTTGTCTCCAGTGTGTGCCGCTATCTCACCCCGTGTGAACTTTGAGGACGTCGGCCAAGTACAGGAGAGAGACGAAGAACTGCACCGCTTCTGTCACAACACTTCCAGCATCCTGCAACTGGAGCTGATGCCTGTCTCCAGCTCTGCACAGAAGATTTGGTGTGACATCTCAACTGGCATGCACCGACCGTTCCTTCCAGAGGAATTCTGGTGCAGTGGCTTCGACCGTGCCCTCAGACCACCAAACCCCAGCGCCAACACCACAGCAACGCTCATGGCCACACGTTTCATCTGGCCCGGGCTTTGGAAGGACTGCCGTGAATTGGCAGGCACTTGCACGGCATGTCAGCCACACCCACACACCTGGGGGCACTTTCCCTGACGTGACACGCTTATATGCACACGTTCACGTGGACCTCGTTGGCCCACTTTCTGTCTCTCAAGGCGAATGGCATGGTCGAATGGTTCCACAGGACTGTGAAAGTCGCCCAAACTTGTCACAACACCTCATGGCCAGAGTCACTCCCACTTGTGCTGTTCGACCTGTGTGTGACGCCGAAGGAGGAGGTCAGGGCGTCACCTGCCGACCTCCTTTATGGTCAACGTCTGATGATCCTGGATTCATTTCGTTGAAGAAGTACCACTCCCACATGACGCCCAAGCCTCCGAACGCCGTCAGAATCTGCCGTCCATGTTCTGCCGTCTGTTGTAGAGACCCAGTCTCCAGCTTCCCATGCTTTTGGCTGGTAACCCCAGTCAAGACCCAGACAATGCCTCCTGTGTCTGTCGCAGCTCCTGGACCCTCGTTTACATACCTGTGCCTCTGCCACATTGGGCATTGAGGCCGGATTGGCATCCGTGCCAGTTTACCGATTCGCATCACCGTCAAGCTCCAGACACCGCGCTCTGCAACTCCCGGCTTGTCTGTATCAGCTCCTGGATCTGCCTTCAAGTCACGATAGTACCGTGCTCATGCATATTCTCCAGACCTCCATTGTCTCGAATGTTAAGGTCAGTTCGAGTGATCTGCTGTGTTTCCAAGACTGAGTCACACGGCGAACTTGTGCATCATGTGAACACTCGAACCTGTCACTCTCAATACCACTCTCAACAATGTAAATAGCAACCTTTTTCTGTAGCTCTTGTGAACAAACAACATTGTTATTAAAAAGTCAGTTCGTTAGAGATGTCACACCAAATTACTTACATAGTGAGACCTAGTGCATTGGGTGGTTTGGCAATTGTTTCATTTAACACAAAAAAAGGATCTTCTTCTTCTGTACCTGCAAATTTTGTAGTATAAATAACTGTCTTATATATTTCTACTTCAGTCATCAACATACATTTTAATAACTCCAGCAACTATAAAGTCACCTTTCTGCACTGTTTCAACATTTTCATCAACACTTGTGTACAAGTTAGCATCAGATGAATCAGTGTATTGGACATGATCAGAATCTTCAGAGCTACTGCTCCTTTCTGCCAGTATTTGGCATACTTAATTTAATTTATGCTTATTTGGCAATAGCTTTGCTCTTCTGTCTTTTGCTGCTGCCTCTGTCCATTGTTTAACTGTTGTACTGTTAAGGACAGTTTATTTTCCTTTCCTTCTATGTCTCATTGTTTTCCTTGCACCAGCCTTAGTACATGGCCAAACTTATAATGTATGTGTAATTTCTGCAAACTTATCTTCTGGCTGGTGTCCAAGATTCTGAACATTGTTATCTGCAGATGTACTTGCATGTTCTCCCAGTGAATAATTTGTTATTTGTTGTCAGACTGGGAAAGGTCTGCCCGGTATTTAAGACGATAAATAATTTTGGGCATAAAATACGTGATAACTGATACGTTTGATACTACTAACACTAAAGTCTTTCCAAATGTCAGGAAGTGCTACACCAACAAGGGCTGTGTTATATATGGTATTTTTCTTGGGCACTGGAATGTGTGTCTTTGAAATTACTCATGAAATTAGAGCCTTTAGAAGTCAACATAAAGCTGAATTTCCAGGCAATTTCTGACAGCAAGCAAATGAAACTGCATGAAAAATGGTTTTTACTTGAACGTGCAAACCTTACATTTATGTAATTTATTACATGTTTTACAACTATCTGGGATTAACTGAACCAATCCACTTAACAACAAATTTTACTGGTACAGTTAACCCCACCTTCACTTTATCAGCAATCTTCAACATTAAGGGAAAATGACTCCATGCACAGCTCATATTTCATGGAGTACCATAAAGCACTAAACACTTAATATAACTCAAAAAAGTAAAACTGTAGGAGATATTGTTAAATGCAAAAATAAATTACTCTTACCAGTGGATTTCAGTTTTTCATCTATATCTGCAAATGTAGCTAACACAAGTTCAGTTGTCTGTATGAAAGTTCATCCTTTCAGTGCATGTGTGCCATATTATAAGTCTTTCAGGCATAAATAAAGAAGATCGCAGTAATAATAACTGTTGCATGCACTAAATTTTAGTGAGAACAAAGTGTGTCATAGACTTGCTCTTCAGACATGAGGAAACTAAAGCGATTATTTGAATACATTTTTCTCTGCTGTGTGATAGAGAGTAATGTCTTGTCATTAATATAGTTGGTTGCTGTTGAGAATTACGCAGTAGAGTCTTTTTTGTATATAAAGCTAAGTAGAATGAAGTATATGTAATTGAGAAGTATATTATAATGAATTGATGAAATATACAGTGAATATGAAATGGCAAACTGAATGAAGTGCTTTGAAGTATACAGGGTGATACAATAAGGTATGGCCAAACTTTCAGGAAACATTCCTCACACACAAAGAAAGAAAATATGTTATGTGTTCATGTTTCCATGTTAGAGCTCATTTTATTACTTCTCTTCAAATCACATTAATGATGGAATGGAAACACACAGCAACAGAATGAACCAGTGTGACTTCAAACACTTTATTACAGGTAACGTTCAAAATTTCCTCCATTAGCGAAAATACATGCATCCACCCTCCATCGCATGGAATCCCTGATGCAGTCCTGGAGAATGGCGTATTGTATCACAGCCGTCAACAATACGAGCACGACATTTGGCACCGGGGTTGCGTAGACAAGAGCTTTCAAATGCCCCCATATATGCAAGTAAAGAGGGTTGAGGTCAGGAGAGCGTGGAGGCCATTGAATTGGTCCGCCTCTATCAATCCATCGGTCACCGAATCTCTTGTTGAAAAGCGTACGAACACTTCGACTAATATGTGCAGGAGCTCCATTGTGCATGAACCACATGTTGTGTCGAACTTGTAAAGGCACATGTTCTAGCAGCACAGGTAGAGTATCCTGTATGAAATCATGATAACGTGCTCCATTGAGTGTAGGTGGAAGAACATGGGGACCAATCGAGACATCACCAACAATGCCTGCCCAAACGTTCACAGCAAATCTGTGTTGATGACGTGATTGCACAATTGCGTGTGGATTCTTGTCAGCCCACAAATTTACAATTTGATCACGTTGGAATGAAGCCTCATCCGTAAAGAGAACATTTGCACTGAAATGAGGATTGACACATTGTTGGATGAACCATTCGCAGAAGTGTATCCCTTGCAGGCCAATCAGCTGCTGATAGTGCATGCACACACAGTTCATGGTACAGAAACAACTGGTTCTCCCTTGGCACTCTCCATACAGTGACGTGGTCAATGTTACCTTGTACAGCAGCAACTTCTCTGACGCTGGAATTAGGGTTATCATCAACTGCACAAAGAATTGCCTTGTCCATTGCAGGTGTCCTCGTCATTCTAGGTCTTCCCCAGTCACGAGTCATAGGCTGGAATGTTTCATGCTCCCTAAGACGCTGATCAATTGCTTCGAACGTCTTCCTGTAGGGACACCTTCGTTCTGGAAAACTGTCTCGATACAAACCTACCGCACCACGGCTATTGCCCCGTGCTAATGCATACATCAAATGGGCATCTGCCAACTCCGCATTTGTAAACATTGCACTGACTGCAAAACCACGTTCATGATGAACACTAACCTGTTGATGCTAGGTACTGATGTGCTTGATGCAAGTACTGTAGAGCAATGAGTAGCATGTCAACACAATCACTGAAGTCAACATTACCTTCCTTCAATTGGGCCAACTGGTGGTGAATCTAGGAAGTACAGTAGATACTGACGAAACTAAAATAAGCTCTAACATGGATATTAAGCATTTCTGAACACACGTCCACATAACATCTTTTCTTTATTTGTGTGTGAGGAATGTTTCCTGAAAGTTTAGCCGTACCTTTTTGTAACACCCTGTATATGAAACATTAATGCTTAGGGACCCTGCCTTTGTAACAGCTTCTTTTGCAAAAGTACCTCTTCAGTCAACATGTTTTTAACAGGATAAATAAGTGGTATAATGAGCATTGATAAATTGGAAAGTGAAATGATGCACAAGAGAAGAATATTCTTTTTTTGTGATGGCATGCCTAAGTAATATGACATAACTTGTTGAGAACCTGTTGGACATTGCAGCACTGTATTCAGAAACAGAGTGATGCTTTCATGAAAAAAAGGTAATAATACTGAAAATTATTTAATGTAGCTAAGTGAAGTTGTAATTTATTTAATGACTTGTTGAATATAAATTGCTAGAAAGTTCATTTCTATGATACTGTACTGTTCACCACCTATTTGTATAATTTTCTAACAGGAATTAAAAATTCAGAGAATTTCACTAACTCAATCTTCATTTCAAGAAAGTTAAGTCATAGTCAGAGGAGACCAATTGAGTAAATAAAGCAGCTTCCATTCTCATTCAATTTATATACATGTTTTGTTGTAAATTCTTTGTGACATTATACTGATAGCTGTGTTAATTTATAATAAGTAAATGTCCAATTAATGAGTAATCATTCTTATTGGAGATATAGAGATAGGAATTATTAGTGCACCAATTTAGAAAATTTGTTTGTCTTTTCATGTTAGTAAATGCTGAACACAACTTTGGATCAATACAATACAATACAATACAATACTATACAATACAATACATTGGATGTGAGTGAAAATGTGAAGGAGAAATCCCAGAAAGAGCCTACAGCAAACCATGAGTGTGGTTTTCCTGAAGATGGTGCCAATAATGAGTAATGAGCTGTGTTAACATCTTGAAAAATTTGGGAAATATCAAGAATAAGTTATAACCCATGAAGTTCTCTGACATAAATGTGTTTTGAAATATTCTAGTTACACACATGTATGTTTCGAAATTTTGTAAGATTTTATTTCATATGATGGCCAGGGAAGGGTGTTAGGTAACATTTAGTTAGGATACATGGAGCCAAGTGCAACAACAGGTTATGGATACGTCACAAATTATCATCACAGCAGATATGCTGTCCACAAGTGACCATGCTAACTGGAAACAATTTTTTGATGTGTAAAGGGTGACAGTGTTCAAAAAGTAGGTATTGTTATTAGTGAGTTTGATATGGGCAGTGATCTACATCTACCTCTACATTTATACTCCGCAAGCCATCCAACGGTTTGTGGTGGAGGCACCTTACATGCCACTGTCATTACCTCCCTTTCCTGTTCCAGTTGCGTGTGGATTGTGGGAAGAGTGAAAGCCTCCATGCACACTCGAATCTCTCTAATTTTACATTTGTGATCTCCTCGGGAGGTCTAAGTAGGGGGAAGCAATATATTCGATACCTCATTCAGAAACGCACCCTCTCGAAACCTGGACAGCAAGCTACATCACAATACAGAGTGCCTCTCTTGCAGAGTCTGCACTTGAGTATGCTAAACATCTCCGTAAAGCTATCACGCTTACCAGATAACCCTGTGATGAAACACACCGCTCTTCTTTGGATTTTCTCTATCTCCTCTGTCATCCAGAACTGGTACGGATCCCACACTAATGAGCAATACTCAAGTATAGGTCAAACAAGTGTTTTGTAAGCCACCTCCTTTGTTGATGGACTACATTTTCTAAGGACTCTCCCAATGAATCTCAACCTGGCACTCACATTACCAACAATTAATTTTATATGAACATTCCACTTCAAATTGTTCTGTATGCATACTCCCAGATATTTTACAGAAGTAACTGCTACCAGTGTTTGTTCTGCTATCATATAATCATACAATAAAATATCCTTCTTTCTATGTATTTGCAATAAATTACATTTGTCTATGCTAAGGGTCAGTTGCCACTCCCTGCACCAAGTGCCTATCTGCTGCAGATCTTCCTGCATTTCACTGCAGTTTTCTAATGTTGCAACTTCTCTGTATACTACAGCATCATCCGCGAAAAGCCGCATGGAAATTCCAACACTATCTACTAGGTAATTTATATATATTGTGAAAAGCAATGGTCCCATAACACTCCCCTGTGCCATGCCAGAGGATACTTTAATGTGTGTAGATGTCTCTCCATTGAGAACAACATTCTGTGTGCTGTTCGCTAAAAACTCTTCAATCCAGCCACACAGCTGGATATGGATGGAGCCATCAGTGAGGTGGAGGACAATGCCAAGAAGATGAAACATAGGGCTGAGAAGGACCAGATGAAGGAGATGGGAGAGAAGGTGTTAATGTTGTGGATGAATGAAGATAGGATATCTTGGCCCTAGGTCCAGATCATGAAAATATCGATAACAAATCGGAACCAGACAAGGTGTTAGGAGTTTTGGGGTTCTAGGAAGGATTCCTCAAGAATGTCTGTAAACAGATTGGCTTAGAAGGGTGCAATGCAGGTGCCCATGGCTGTGCTGTGGATTTGCTTAAGTACACCGACTAAAAAATATTGCAGTACCGAGAGGGAGTTGTGCAACACAAATGAAAGTTGGTATGTGTGTTTCAGATGTCTATTAAAATTTCATGCTGATCGCATAAGACTGCTGCTGAGGGCGCCACTATGAGGATGCAAATTAGGCTTGCTTTAAACACATGCTGTAACAACCATAGTGTTGGTTGCATTTGGGAGTAAACATAACGACTTGATGTTAGTCAAGAACCGCTTTAAGGCAACAAAAATGCCATTATCAGCACCTCACTGACTTTGAGCGAAGTCATGTAATAGAGCTATGAGAAACTGTATGTTCCTTCTGTGATATCACAGTAAGACTTGGCAGAAATGTAACCACTGTAGATGATCATTATCAGGGGTGGTCATGAGAAAGTACAGTCACAAGAAGATGGGGGCTCTCGACAGTCACATGACACTACTGAGAGGGGAGACCATCATGTCTGGTGTGAGGTTCTGGTGAATTGTGATGCATATGCAGCAGCAATTAGCACACAGTGACGCAATGAATTTTTACCAATTGGTTGCTTCAAGGACAGCTCTGAAACAGATGCCCTGTAGTGTGCCTTCCACTGACCCCAAGCCACTGTCATTTGTGACTTCAGTGGTGTCAAGTGGCTCATTGGAGGACAGGGCAGAGGACTGTTGTGTTTTGAAATGAAAGCTGGTTCTACCTCAGTGCCAGTGATGGCTGTGTGTTGGTTGTATGGGGGCCAGTTGAGGGCCTGCAACCAATCAGTTCATGTGCTAGACACACATGACATACATCTGGAGTTATGGTTTGTATGACACCAGGAGCAATCACGGGATTAGTCCACACATCCTGACTGTAAATTAGTATGTCAATCTGGTGTTTCAACCTGTTGTGCTGCTATTCTGGAAAAGCATTACAGGCAGTATTTTTGAACAGGATCAAGTTCGCCCACGTACTGCTGTTGTAATCCCACAAGCTCTACAGAGTGATGAAATGTTGCATTGGCTTACTCAATCACGAGATCCATATTCAATCAAGCACTATGGGACACCATCAGATGACATCTCCAGTGTCATCCACAGAGAGCTTTAACCATCCTCGTATTGACTGATCAGGTGAAAGAGGCTCCATCCCACAAAGAGACATCCAGCAGTTGTACAACACAATGCATGCATGTCTGCATGCTAGCATTCAGAATTCTGGCAGGTAAACTGATTATTAATGTACCAGCATTCCACATTTGTATCGGTTTATCTCGTGCTTACGTTGACCTGTGATCTTGCAATGTCAATGGTTTAAATATGTTACTTAAACAAATGTATTCCTGAAATTTCAACACTCTACATTAATTATTTTGTGGTATTTTGATTTTTTTCCTTTCAGTGTATCTTCTTCTCAAAGGAGGATGTAATCAGTAAGGTTTAGAACGAGTGAGGTAGTGGGTTGATGTCAGAAGGACATTGAGAGTGGTAGTGTTGGATGGCATCATGGCCATTGGCCTGAGGAATGATGGTGTGCAGGGAGGTGTCATCAACTGTGACAAATAAAGCTCCAGATGGTTATGGAGTGGGGATGACTTAGAATTGCCAAGTCGAGTGGCTTGTATGTTTGATATGAGAGGCTAAGCTACAGGAAACTGGTTGGAGGTGGTGGTCAACAAGAGTGGCCATCTTCCAATGGGATCATAGTAACCACCTACAACTGGACATCCAGTATTGTTGGGTTTATAGATTTTAGGAAGGTTGTAATATATGTGTGTGTGGGGGAGGGGGGTTGTTGGAATGAGGAGGGAGATGGGTTCAGGGAACATCTTGTGGGATAGGCCTATGGATTTGAGTAGGAATTGAAGGTTATGTTGTTCTTCTGGGATGGGATCACTATGGTACAGATTGTGGGTGGAGGAGTTAGAAAATAGGTGGAACCTTCCTTATGGCAGTCACAGTGCTGCCATAATTTCTGCAGAGCATTTTATTTTGACATGATCACCAACAAGCAGCCCAGAGGAATGAATGGTCATTACCTGATTAGTAATGTACTAGCGTTTCCTAACCATTGTCATCTGCATCCTTCCCCTCCAACACCAGTTATCCTTGCAACACATACTTCAATCATGTAATCCTGCAGATCCAGTCATTGCTAACCCACTGGCACAAAAACAACTAAGGTGTCCATGTCATAAACTTAGAATATCAAGAAGTAAGAGAACTTAAAATAAATTATACATTAAGTCCAATCGACTGATGGAAAGTGATCTAAGAACAAGGACGTCCTCATGTAGAAAGGTTCACAAAATATGCTGTGGAGACAGTGGAAGTCCTGAACCAAAGATTGAATGTCCTTTGCCACATTGTTATGAAGGATAAAAAGTTAAACACAGTCGACAACCCTCGCGTCCTTCCTTATAAAACACCATACAAATCAGACGGCAAACATATATGAGAACATAAGTAGTTAAAACAAGGACATTCGGTCATGAAATGGTGAACCATCAAAGGTTGACAACAATGAGCACAAAGTGGTGGGGGATCACCACTTAACAAATGGCAATGGCTAAAACAACAATACCCAATATTCAACCTAGCTAAAATGATCTCCTCATGACAACGGAGCTGAGATGACGTCGGCCAAGCTGCTAGCAGAGGTTTAATTCCCTGGAGCTTGTTGCCATGGAGAGTGCACCAGTGGTGATGCCAAAGTGGCACCACCTGACAACAGACAGCAACATAGAGATGATCCAAAGGGATGGAAGAGCTTACAGACTGAGGTAGGAGGACTCCAACCACGTAGGCAGCATCAGCAGCCCGATTTCTCATGTAAGCAATGTGACCAGGAGACTGCATGACAATCACAGTGTCTATCTCAACAGACAGTAAACAGTAGCTTTCTTGGACCCATTGCACTAAGGGATGGACTGTGTACAGCACACAGAGGTTCTCAAGGGCACTGAGAGAATCAAAATATGACTCAATTAAAAAGCCTCTCCAGCTGCATGTATTAGGTAGCCTGATAGAGGGCTAAGAGCTCTGCTGTAAATATTGGGCAGTGTTCTGAAAGCCTGTACCAGAAATGGTCCAGGTCAATGATGAAGACACACCGGACACCACAGTCAGTTTTAGAACCATTACTGTACACAAAGGTGCTGTCACTATGTTGTGTGCAGAGTTCGAGAAACTTACTGCAATAGATTAAATTTGGAGTAGTTTACTTAGGAAGTAAGTGAAGTCCAAGATAAACACTTGCCACTGCAACATGCCTAGGTAGTGAAGGGTTCACACCCACTGGAAAACTGGAAAGGTGTGTGAAGATAAGTTGATGGAATAGTAGCTGAAATCAAACTCTGGGAGGTAACAGAGAAGAGGGATGCACCCCATACTAGCAGTCAAGGGAGTCATCAAAAAATGAGGTGTAGGATGAGTGGCTAGGCATAGCAGACAAATGGCAAACGTGTCTGTTGAGCAGAACATCACGCTGGTATAACAGCAGTTGCCCGGCAGCTTCTGCATAACAGATTACACTACCAGAAATTCATACAAACTGTTTTGTCAGTGGAAAAGCAAAACACATTGTCAATACTCCATGAGTAAAGATGTTCAAGACATCGCTGAAGATGCTGCTCAAAGATACAAGTATGTGGAGAACTTCAGTACATCGTTAAGTGAGCCGGTGATGTCTGGTGGGAGACTGGCCATTATAGGGTTATTGTCTATAGCAAAGAGTACGATGCACAGGATGGAGCCTTGAGACACCCCATTCTCCTGGATGTAGATGTTTAACTAGGTTGTATCCACACATACCTTGAATACTTGGTCTTTTAAAAATTTCTGGAAGAAACAGGGCAGGCAGCATCAAAAGCCCCATGTGTATAGAGTACAGAGGATACCAGCCCTCCAGCAGGTGTCATAGGCTTTCTCCATATCAAAAAACAAAGTCAACACTGGGTATTTTGGCTGAAAATGGTTAATGACATTGGTTTACAAAGTGACAATGCGACAAACCAGTTAAAGAGATAGCCTACATTACACTTTTCCATCCTCTGATGGTATATTGCTGTGCAGTATGGGACCCTTACAAGGTGGGATTGACGTAGGACGTTGAAAAAGTGCAGAAAAGGGCAGCTTGTTTCGTGTAATCTCATAATAGGAGTGAGAGTTTCACCTGATATGATACGGGAGTTGGGGTGACAGTCACTGAAACAAAGGCAGTATTCTTTATGGCAAGATGTATTTATGAAAGTTCAATCAACTTTCTCTGCTGAATGCGAAAATATTTTGTTGACAGCCACCTATGTAGAGAAATGATCATCATCTTAAAATAGGAGAAATCAGAGATTGAACGGAAAGTTTTAGGTGTTCCTTTTTCCCACTCGACATTCGAGAGTGGAATGGTAGAAAAGTAGAATGAAAATGGTTCGATGAACCCTCTGCCAGGCACTTCAGTGTGAATTGCATAGTAACCATGTAGATGTTGATGGCAAGTTGCCCAGTGCCTAGGGCACATGGCCTGACATGCTACAAGAAACAGTGTGGGAAAGGTGGGTGAGGTGGTTGGTTGTCATTTGTTGCTGTCCGTGAGGGTGCAGAAGGTGCATGCACTATACAGGGTGTTACAAAAAGGTACGGCCAAACTTTCAGGAAACGTTCCTCACACACAAAGAAAGAAAATATGTCATGTGGATATGTGTCCGGAAACGCTTACTTTCCATGTTAGAGCTCATTTTATTACTTCTCTTCAAATCACATTAATCGTGAAATGGAAACACACAGCAACAGAATGAACCAGTGTGACTTCAAACACTTTGTTACAGGAAATGTTCAAAATGTCCTCCATTAGCGAGGATACATGCATCCACCCTCCGTCGCATGAAATCCCTGATGCGCTGATGCAGCCCTGGAGAATGGCGTATTTTATGACAGCCATCCAAAATACAAGCACGAAGAGTCTCTATATTTGGTACCGGGGTTGCGTAGACAAGAGCTTTCAAATGCCCCAATAAATGAAAGTCAAGAGGATTGAGGTCAGGAGAGTGTGGAGGCCATGGAATTGGTCCACCTCTACCAATCCATCAGTCACCGAATCTGTTGTTGAGAAGTATACGAACACTTCAACTGAAATGTGCAGAAGCTCCATCGTGCATGAACCATATGTTGTGTCGTACTTGTAAAGGCACATGTAGCAGCAGGACAGGTAGAGTATCCTGTATGAAATCATGATAACATGCTCCATTGAGCGTAGGTTGAACAACATGGGGGCCAATCAAGATATAACCAACAATGCCTGCCCAAACGTTCACAGCAAATCTGTGTTGATGACGTGATTGCACAATTGCGTGTGGATTCTTGTCAGCCCACAAATTTACAATTTGATCACGTTGGAATGAAGCCTCATCCGTAAAGAGAACATTTGCACTGAAATGAGCATTGACACATTGTTGGATCAACCATTTACAGAAGTGTACCTGTGGAGGCCAATCAGCTGCTGATAGTGCCTGCACACACTGTACATGTACGAAAACAACTGCTTCTCCCATAGCACTCTCCATACAGTGACGTGGTCAATGTTACCTTGTACAGCACCAACTTCTCTGATGCTGACAGGGTTATTGTCAACTGCACGAAGAATTGCCTCGTCCAGTACAGGTGTCCTCACTGTTCTAGGTCTTCCCCAGTCGTGAGTCATAGGCTGGAATGTTCCGTGCTCCCTAAGACACTGATCAGTTGCTTTGAACGTCTTCCTGTCGGGGCACCTTCGTTCTGGACATCTGTCTCGATACAAACGTACCGTGCCACAGCTATTGCCTCATGCTAATCCATAGATCAAATGAGCATTTGTCAACTCCGCGTTTGTAAAAATTGCACTGACTGCAAAACCATGTTCATGATGACCTCTAACCTGTTGATGCTAGGTACTGATGTGCTTGATGCAAGTACTGTAGAGCAATGAGTCGCATGTCAACACAAGCACCGAAGTCAACATTACCTTCCTTCACTTAGGCCAACTGGTGGTGAATCGAGGAAATACAGTGCATACTGATGAAACTAAAATGAGCTCTAACACAGAAATTAAGTGTTTCTGGACACATGTCCACATAACATCTTTTCTTTATTTGTGTGTGAGGAATGTTTCCTGAAAGTTTGACCGTACCTTTTTGTGACTCCCTGTGTATAATATTTTGCATGTGTCATTCCCAGCCCTGTTCTGCAGGTGTTAGTTGTGTATCTCCAATGCATATGACTTTTAACACATTGTTTATTGAAGTATGAGTAATAGACAAAGAGTTCAGGCAACAAGTGGAGACAAATATGCAGCTCTGACATTGCTGAACTTGTGAACTATCCTGATGATATTGTCATGATGAGTGCATCCAAGGAAGAGCATTTATGCAACTTATGCTACTTTATGATGGTCTTACATACTGAAGCCATGAATTGTGTATTTGATTTGGTATGTTTGGCATTGTGTCTGTGTACTTAACATCTGGTGAGTTACAATTGAACAACATATTCCAGTTTTGGGGCAATTTACAGCTTGCACTGTGTATAAATCTGTGGTTCATTCCTTAACTCTTCTGGTAGTGGATGATGCTGGTGCAACAATTTATTTGGTCTGGATGCTTTCCATGTTTCTGGTTTTTCATTGTAGATTCCAGTGCACCTTGCTTCTGATGAGGTCCTTTTAGCAGCAGTTAGATTTGCAGACTCTGAGTTCACATCTTTTTATGTTTTAGGTTGTGCCACTAATTTTACAGCCCACATTACCTTGAAACCTACTGTGCAGCCACATTTTTACATGCGTGCCCTATAACTGTAGCTTCGAACAAGCAAATGAAATCAGAATTGTTTAGGCTGGTGATTTTGGGGTCTTACAGTCTATTACAACAAATATTTGGCCTACCCTCACTGTCTGCTAAAAAATCAAATGCTGAGTAGCGCCTTGCAGTGACTATAAAGTTTCCGATAATACTCACACTATTATTGACACTCACCCTTTGCCTCATCTGGATGAGTTGTTGGCCAGAGTCACAGGAGATTACTTATTTGCTAAAACTGAATTATCTGAAACCTATTTACAGGTTGCATTGGATGAGGATCCAAAAAGGCTCCTTGTGATTGGGACGCACTGTGGGATATACGAAAATCAGTGCCTCCCATTTGGTGTGGCTGGCACACCTGTGATTTTTCAGCATTTTTGGAACAATTGATGATGTCTGTTCTGGCGTGCATCAACTATCCTGATGATATTGTCATGATGCGTGCATCCAAGGAAGAGCATTTATGCAACTTATGCTACTTTATGATGGCCTTACATACTGAAGCCATGAATTGCGTATTTGGGGTTTGAGTTCTCTCAGGATAATGTAAAGCAGGGTTGATCAAGATTTCAGCTCCCAGGCCATGCCAGGCACAAGGGCCAAAGTGCTCAGCCTCCCTTCATGTTTTCCCTATTGCCATGCCACTCTGTCTCAGCACAAGGTGGGAGATGAGGGCAAAACGGAACACACCGCATTTAAATGGGAGTGCAAGCACACTGAATACTACATGGTTTTATATGTCACATTTCCCAACAACATATCTCACAAAAAGAAACAAATTTTGATTATTATTTAATTATTTTTGGCTCATTGAAGACATAATAATATCAACTGTTGAAACATGGACAGATGCAGACAATTTCACAGTTTTGCACTCAAGTTCCCCCATAATTGTGACTTCTTTAGTTTCATAATCAAAAAAATATGGTGATTGAAACATTGTAGCACTTTCGTATTCTCATTATGATGACTTTGAAACTCTACCTGGTGAAAGAAATATAGACATTCTGGACAGTTTTAATGCAGAAAGATTTGTAATTAAAACTATAATCAATCAATTACATCTGCATAAGATTAGGGCACTTTCAACTAACAAAGGGTGTAAAAAAACTGATGTACAATTGACAGTGTCCTCAAAATCTTTATAAAACTATCCTTGTAATTCTTGCAAGGCCACAATGGATTCTTCAAACTTTGTATTTTCTTTAATGCCAGTCAGCTTACAGAACTGGACTGTCTTTGCCTGAATGTATCCCTTCTATAACATGATTTTCTTTTCAAATGCATCCATATAAAACCAGTAAGAAATGTGGATAGTGTGCAGTCGAGTCTACTTCAAATGTGAAGTCTCCACTCCATTGTGGATGTTCAAATTTTCATTCGTGCTCTCCTTTTTCCTTCGTAAATTCAACAATAGTGACTTTTAAATCAAGAAATCATTCCAGGCATGCCTTTTCACTTAATCAATGGACTTTCAGTAATATATGAAGTCTCAGCACCCTTTGTTCAGTTCTATTGAAAACGATTGCAACTGACAATGGAATAATGTGTGCGACTTCAAAAATTTTACTGGTCATACCATCAATTTCTTCATTGCACTACAGGCCTGCAAATGTATCATAACATGTTATTTGACATACAGAACAATGAATCCAATCTGTATCATCACAGTTTTTGCTCTTTCATTGTCAACTAAACCTTCAAATTATTGTTGCATAGTAATGCAATTTCATTTCATTGCAAGTATACAGCATCTGTCACTAACGCAAACTGAGAATTCTCGTACCTCTCTTCTGTCATTCCTATTCATTTTAAAGGGTTGCAATGATAGATTGTTAGACTGCCTCTTTTTGTAAAACAACCAGTAGACGCTTGAACATCCTTCATACCATCAACAAACAGCAAAGGTTAAACAGCACTGACAGCGCAATTGTGCCAAACTCAGAAAGTTGTGCCAACTGAAAAATGCTGCACCACACTAGTAAATGAAATGTCACAACATTACCTGTATGTCCAAGGAGGACTGAGCAAAGCCAAGTGACAGGCTGTGCCTTGTCCTGCCCGCAGTCCACACATGTTGCACATGTGAAGTATGGCACAATGTGGCTGGCCCTGTTGTAAAGCCTTCATTTCGTCATGTTGCTGTCACAGCTCTTTGCCTCACCCTTCCAATGTCAAAGAACATCCAACTGCTTTTAGGAAAAATTGCTTACTACCATAAATTCATTCTGGCCATTCCCACAGTGGACCATCCCCTCCACAAATTGCACCACAAGGACATTTCTTTTCACTGAACACCAGCCTGGCATTATGCATTAATGCTTCTGAAATGTATACTGCATTCTTCTACTGGCATTCTGGCCACCAAATGATCTTGGCTACAGACTCCTTTAAGTATGGTCTGATGGCCATGAGGATGGTTCTTAATGTCTGATAGTTGACATGTCAAAAATGCTCAATTCCACTCAGCAGCACTACTGCCTAGTTGAGGAGGAAGCACTGCCAACATCTATACACTCAAAAAGTTTGATGTATTCTTGTATGGATCTAAGTTCCACCTCATTACTTATCACAAGACCGTGGTTCTGTTGTTTAGCCCTTCTGCTTTGTACCTTGACAAAGCAGCAGATTGCCTCCGGTGTGGGGTCTTGTTTCTGTGTCACTACAACTATGAAATACATTTCTGGCGTACTGCATAGCATGTCAATTTCAATGCACTGTTCCTGATTCTGACCGGGCCATAGCAGGAAGAGTGCCTTTGTTCGGATATTGAGGCATAATGTATAGTGGAAGGGTTTCCTAGTGCAGGCTCCTGGATTGCAGTTGCTGTTGCTGTCGACCTGACTTGGCACCAAGTTGTTCAGCTTGGTTGCCCGGACAGGTCTTTGGTCAGGACTTCTGATTCTTTATGTAGCTATTCTGTCCTTTGTCACCACCTTCCAGTGTGTGATGGTGTTTTTCTCTTAGCTACAGATGGGCTGTCATCCAGGGTTGTGATTCCAATGGCTCTAAAGTATGGAGTGCTTCAGTTCCTACATCTGGGAAAGTGGAGGGTTCTCTTATACCAAGTCACTGACCCATCAACACATCATCTGGCCTGGCATTGATGGAGCCTGCTCTCAGTGTGCAACTCATCAGGTGGCAAAGCTCTCTTCCAGGCCCAAGTGGCTAGTGACTTCACCATTGGTGCAGTTCCACCACACTGAGGGCCAAGATGTCTAGATGCTACCAACACCATTCTCACTGGCCCTCACTTCTGGCACTTTGCAAGAGGTGGCCACTGCACATGTCAGGGGCCATGTCACTTCCACCTTTACTCACCAGTTCCAGGCCATAATCTGTTCCCACATCCACCAACATCTCCAATGCGCACCACATAGGTCATGGTTGTGTCATCATTTGCCCCAATGCTGGCATCAGGGGAGTAAACTTTCGGTAAGGGAGGTGGGGTGCTATAATCCTGCACACGTAATCCTGATCCATGTTACCAGGTTACCAGTGCACTACACATGCCAGTGACATCTGTGTCAGATGGCCACCGGAGACTGCCCATAACTTGGGCACATGGTGCATCTGCTGGAGATCTCCTCCATATAAGGACAGCACAGCAGGTGCTGATCCTCAGATTATGTTCTACTGTTTATTGTACCATATGTGTGTGTGTTGTTTACTTGTATGTGGTTAAACAAACTTTGTTCTTTGTGGCCACACTTTTATTTGTGTCTGGCAGCACAACAGACAGGCAACAGCCACTCAACACAACTGTAGACAGAATGATGTGCCATCTACACAATATTATTGATACACATATGAAGATATATAAAATGATGAGACAGAGTCATTGTATGACAACTGTTATATTTAATAAAAAATAATAATTAAATTGATTTTAAGGTTGTAATCTAACATCTGCATAGATGAACCTTAATTTGACATGAGAATGAAAACTGTGTTTTGTTCAAAAAATGTTCAAATGTGTGTGAAATCTTATGGGACTTAACTGCTAAGGTCATCAGTCCCTAACCTAGCACACTAATAAAACCTAAATTATCCTAAGAAAAAACACACACACCCATGCTTGAGAGAGGACTCAAACCTCCGCCGGGACCAGCCGCACAGTCCATGACTGTAGCGCCTTAGGCCGCTCGGCTAATCCCGTGCAGCCTGTGTTTTGTTATTTAAAACTAAGCTGGTATTCTATATCATATGTTTATTGATTTAAACTATCCATTTCCCTTTTTTCTTAAAGTCATGTAAAATGTCACAGCGCACATCTTAATGCATTATTTTCTATTAAAATATGTTGTGCAAGGTTGCACTCATCTTCCATAGTGTCCATCTTCTCTCATGTTCTGACAGCCTAACTACCACAGATCTGCATGACTGTGTTTGCAGTTGATTTTGTACACAGTGATTTGCTCTTAATATTTCATTGTGTCTTTAACATAAAATAATGATTACATTATGGATATTGTTTGAAAATCAGATTTGCATAATGGAACCAGTAAGAGGTGACACACCAAGGAATTGAAAGCTTGTGACTGGATGCTAACATCCTGCACAGGTCACAGTAGAAGTAGCTGTTTTTCTGTAAGTTATAAATAGACCTTTAATTGTGTTAATGGGAGATTCTTCTATGGAACTATTGCCAGATCACAATTAAAAAGTGTTGCTGCCAGTAGTGATGCTATTTTGTGTGGTGAAATTAATACAGTTATCAAGTTCAAGAGGAAGCTTGTGTCCAGTGATGTTATCTCTAAGAAAGTAAAAAAATTAAAATTCCCAAATAATTCTAAATTTCACAAGCTGAATGAAGATACAACTGCAGCTTCTAACAACCAAGAGGAACAAAACACTACAAAGTAATGTGAAAATTTCGGGTAAGAAACCAACAGCTGGACACTTGTAAATATGAATGCAATGGTTCCTAGATGTTTTGGTTTACCTATGTTACATACATATGACATCAAGTACAGTCAGTAGTGCCCTTTTTCTCTGCTTTTTATTGATTACTAGGGAAGAAACTAGATTACACCACAAGAAGAAAACAAAACTTAAACTAATATTTGGAATCAGAAATTCCACAGCTCTTGTAACTAAAATTCAAACAATATTGATTTTAACTCCACTGCCTGACAAAAAGTCACTTAACAGCTATTGTCAGATATCAGCCGCACAGCCAATGACTGCAGCACCTCAGACCACTGGCTAATCCCGCACGGCGGAGCTTTCCTTGTACCGTCCTGTCAAGTGAGGCTTCATTGCAGCTTCCAGTCGACCAAGCCCCTGTGACTGCTCCTGCTGCTGACTGCGGCACACTGTGAGACGAGCAAATGCAGCTTGGAAATACAGTTCTAACTGCAGTTCCACCCATGATGTAGATGACGATGTTGTCCATAAACCTCAAAGTCTCACGTGAAGTGTAGGCTCCTCCCTTTTATATGAGTTATTTTCGACGACAGAAGGAATTGGGCATGCACACGTTTTCCCATTGTTGAAGTATTGGCAGTTGTGAAAATCCTGTACAACAATTTGGTATAGGTTATTTTTCCTCTCAGGTAAAGAAGAATCAGTGAATCTTTTGTGTTCTTCATCATACAAGTCTGATAACGGAGTTCTAAGAGCAAATTCTACCTCTGTGATAAGATGCCTCCTCACTTTCGAACTCTCTTAAAGTATCCAGATGCCTCAGCACCTATGAAGTCCCTTAAGGTAGCACCACAGAGAGGTTGTAAACATAATGTTAATACTTTATAAATTTGGTAAAATTATTACTTAGGTCATCACTCCCTGTGTAGGTTGGAGATTGAAATGTATCAGGGCAACGAAAAAACGCCTGATCACTGCTCCAACTCGTGAACTACACTACTGGCCATTAAAATTGCTACACCACCAAGACGACGTGCTTCAGACGCGAAATTTAACCGACAGGAAGAATATGCTATGATATGCAAATGATTAGCTTTTCAGAGCATTCACACAAGGTTGGCGCTGGTGGCGACACCTACAACGTGCTGACATGAGGAAAGTTTCCAACCGATTTCTCATACACAAACAGCAGTTGACCGACGTTCCTGTGTGAAATGTTGTTGTGATGCCTCATGTAAGGAGGAGAAATACATATCATCACGTTTCTGACTTTGATAAAGGTTGGATTGTAGCCTATCGCGATTGTGGTTTATCGTATCGAGACATTGCTGCTTGCGTTGGTCGAGATTCAATGACTGTTAGCAGAATATAGAATTGGTGGGTTCAGGAGGGTAATACAGAACGCCGTGCTGGATCCCAACGGCCTCATATCACTAGCAGTCGAGATGATAGGCATCTTATCCGCATGGCTGTAACGGATCGTGCAGCCACGTCTCGATCCCTGAGTCAACAGATGGGGACGTTGGAAGACAACAACCATCTGGACAAACAGTTAGATGACGTTTGCAGCAGCATGGACTATCAGCTCGGAGACCATAGCTGCAGTTACCCATGACGCTGCATCACAGACAGGAGCGCCTTTGATGGTGTACTCAACGACAAACCTGGGTGCACGAATGGCGAAACGTCACTTTTTCGGATGAATCCAGGTTCTGTTTACAGCATCATGATGGTCGCATTTGTGTTTGGTGACTTCGCGCGGTGAACGCACATTGGAAGCGTGTATTCGTCATCGATATACTGGCGTATCATCTGGCGTTGTGGTTACACGTCTCGCCCACCTCTTGTTCGCATTGACGGCACTTTGAACAGTGGACTTTACATTTCAGATGTGTTACGACCCGTGGCTCTACCCTTCATTCTATCCCTGCGAAACCCTACGTTTCAGCAGGATAATGCACGACCACATGTTGCAGGTCCTGTACGGGCCTTTCTGGATAAAGAAAATGTTCGACTGCTGCTCTGGCCAGCACCATCTAAATATCTCTCACCAATTCAAAGCGTCTGGTCAATGGTGGCCGAGCAGCAGGCTCGTCACAATACGCCAGTCACTGCTCTTGATGAACTGTGGTATCGTGTTGAAGCTGCATGAGCACCTGTACCTGTACACGCCATCCAAGCTCTGTTTGACTCAATGCCCAGGCGTATGAAGGCCGTTATTACAGCCGGAGGTGGTTGTTCTGGGTACTGATTTATCAGGATCTATGCACCCAAATTGCGTGAAAATGTAATCATATGTCAGTTCTAGTATAATATATTTGTCCAATGTATACCCGTTTATGATCTGCATTTTTTCTTGGTGTAGCAATTTTATTGGCCAGTAGTGTATATCTGTGGCAGTTTTGCCCTCTCTTCCACCTGCCCGGCGACGCCATTGATAGCAAATTGATTGACTAATTAATTAAATTCATCATAACACCCTCTTTCCATAGCGATTAATTTTTTTCTTGCAGTCGAGTTACTTTCGCCAGGTAGCTCAAATGAGAATCCCTGGAGGGAAGATGGTGTTCGTTTCAAGGAACACTACTGAGAAAATTTAGAGAACTGACATTTGAAACTGACTGCAGAATTATTCTGCCGCCGCCAACATGCATTTCGCGTAAGTACTAAGAAGATAAGATACGAGAAATTAACACTCATATCGAGGCATATAGACAGTCCTTTTCGCTCACTCTGTTTGCGAGAGGAATAGGGAAGGAAATGACTAGTAGTGGTACAGGGTACCCTCCGCCACACGCCGTACGATGGGTTGCGCAGTAAGCATATACCATACTTTAAATGTAAATGTAAAGATGTCACTCCATAGGCATACAAAACTAGATGAAGACAATGTCTTTTATTTATAGAGAAAACAAAAGACGGAACTTATGTTGCTCATTTTGTCTCGTTAAAAATCCTCGTATTATTTTCTCGTTGCAGGCAGTTCATGAGACATATGTGGGAGCTTGTAATATGACTGCCCACAAAACTTAGAAGAAGCGGCATAGAGTTCACCTCTCTACTCCCTCTTCATCACAGTGTTGCTTAACTGCCATATGCTCACGAATCTTCCAGCCTTCAATATACAGCGGAACCTCACACATCGAGCAAAATTCGTTCTAGAATCTTACTCATAGTGTGAAACACTCGTTAAGCGAAACAATTTATCCGTTATAAATTAATGTAAAATACGATAATGCGTTCCATGCAGAAAAAGTCCATTTATTCAAAGAAAATTATACCTGCAGTATTATGTACTTTATTATTCACGACACATAAGTAATTCTATTTTACTGAGAAGCTGTCTATAGTCATGTGTTTCTGCTGATGCTTCAACACGTGGCGAAAATGCGACATAGCAATGATGTCAAATAAATTTGTAGCGGACATAGCCACTGCATTATTGGGGTGATTATTTTCAGTGTAGGATACAACTGATTTCCATACTTTCAGCATTTCTCTTACGGTGCCAGAAGATTACTGCTTTGCTGTTAGTGCCGCCTTCTCCTCCTCTTCATCTGAAGGACTCTTCTCCACAACTTCCTGCTGTGAAATTCACTGCAACTCCATAAACTCTTCGGTGGTCGTTTGTTGGCTGTGATCTTCCACAAGCTCATCAAAATCAATGTTATCCACTTCTAGTCCCATGCTCTTGGCCAAAGTCACAATCTCGTTGACTATGGGCTCCGCAGGGTACTGTCTCAAATGCCTCAGAGTCACATTTGACAACGCACTCCAATCAAAGGTTCTTCCAAGCAGAAGTGAGAGTTTTGGTAACCCCTTACCACACCTTTTCCGTTATCTTCACCCAGGCAACGATGTCGAAGTGATATTTCCAAAACTCTCTGAGAGTGAGATTGGTAGCTTCAGCTGACTCAAAGCAATGCTCGAAGAATGCTGTAGTGTAAAGCATCTTAAACTTAGAATTAATTGCTGGTCCATAGGCTGGAATAATGGAGTGGTATTGGGAGGCGGAAATTGGATCTTGAAGAACTGAAACTCTTCAAGGTGGTGATCTTGAAGACCAGGAAAATGGACACGAGAATGGTTCGAATGGCTCTGAGCACTATGGGACTTAAACATCTGAGCTCATCAGTCCCCTAGAACTTAGAACTACGTAAACCTAACTAACCTAAGGACATCACACACATCCATGCCCGTGGCAGGATTTTGAACTAGTGACTGTAGCGGCCGCGCGTTTCCTGGCTGAAGTACATAGTGCCGCTCGGCCACACTGGCCGGCCATGGGAAGGAGAGCTTTCCATAACAAGTAAGACATGGAGTGGCAGATTCAAGTCAATCATTTTTTTTTTCACTGAAAGACCAAACACTACATTGACCGAATCACAAACAAGATCACGTGTCACCCAAGTCTTGTCATTGGACCCCTAAATCACATTTTACCTGTTCTCCTGGACATTACACTTTTTGAAGGCTGATGCAGCTTCTGAATGGCAAACAAGCAGCGGTTTAATTTTCAAATCGCCGCTTGCATTGGCACAGAACAGCAATGTGAGATGGTCTTTCATTGGCTTGTGATCGGGCAATGCATCTCCCCTGCTGTTATAAAGGTATGATTCAGCAAATTTTCCCAGGTCAGACCTATCTCGTCACAATTAAAAACTTGTTGCAGCAGATAACTCTTAGAACCTTCGAGCATCTTGAAGTTGCTGATGAAGTTGTCTGCTGCCTTTGTGTCATAGTCCTCAAAATGTCTTCCAGGAATGGCGTCCTTTAATGGCGAATGACAAGATCAGCTCGTTGCAACATATCAGGTGTGACAGCCGTGGATGGTCTCCCCAACTGCTGTAAATCTTGGACCTCTACCGAACCACCTTTTGATGACCTCACCCTCCGTGCCCAGCGACAAAGTGTACTTCTGTTGACAGCAAATGCTCCATTGATTTTGAACAAGCATTTGTGAATATTCCCCACAATTTCTTTCTTTGCAGTCATAAATTCAATGACAGCACGTTGCTTGTAGCGTACATCGCCTACAGACGCCATTTTGAAACTGTCCTGCAGCTACGCTATCTGTCGAAGGTGACGGAAACTCACTCTCTCAGGAGACTTCAAATAATACATAAGTAACATTTTGTATGCGTGGTATTGTTTTCGGGCGAGAGAAAAATACGGTTCATTACTTTCTGGACAACCCTCATAATTGATGCACACCGATTGTACACTATGTTATCAAAAGTATCCGGACACCCCCAAAAAGATACGTTTTTCATGTTAGGTGCATTGTGCTGCCACCTACTGCCAGGTACTCCATATCAGCGATCTCAGTAGTCATTAGACATCGTGAGAGAGAAGAATGGGGCACTCTGTGGACCTCACGGACAATGAACATGGTCAGGTGATTAGGTGTCACTTGCATCATATGTTTGTCCGTGAGATTTCCTCACTCCTAAACATCCCTAGGTCCACTGTTTCCGATGTGATAGTGAAATGAAAACGTGAAGGGACACATGCAGTACAAAAGCAGACAGGCCCACCTTGTCTGTTGACTGACAGAGACTGTCGACAGTTGAAGAAGGTCTTAATGTGTAATAGGCAGACATCTATGCAGACCAGTACACAGGAATTCCAAAACTGCATCAGGACCCACTGCACGTACTATGACAGTTAGGTGGCAGGTGCAAAAACTACCCCTTACCCCTTATTGTTTTGCGAGGCACTATCACAGCAATAGGCCTACATTGATGTTTTAAGCAACTTCTTGCTCCCTACTGTTGAAGAGCAATTCGGGGATGGCGATTGCATCTTTCAGCATTATCTAGCACCTGTTCGTAATGCATGGCCTGTGGTGGAGTGGTTAAACGACAATAACATCCCTGAAATTGACAGACCTGCACAGAGTCCTGACCTGAATCCTATAGAATACCTTTGGGATGTTTTGGAATGGCGACTTTGTGCCAGGCCTTACCAACCGAAATTAATACCTCTCCTCAGTCCAACACTCTGTGAAGAATAGGCTGTCATTCCCCAAGAAACCTTCCAGCAGCTGTCTGAACATATGCCTGTGAGAGTGGAAGCTGTCGACAAGGCCAAGGGTGGGCCAACACCATACTGAATTCCAGTATTACCGATGGAGGACGCCACAAACTTGTGATTTTCAGCCAGCTGTCCAGATACTTTTGATCACATAGTGTACATGGGTGCTAAATCAGCAATGCTCACACCACATTCACGTTTTTCAATGATTTTACGTTTCTTTTCTAAGGTCATTTTCTCTCCCTTATTGTCGTCTTCTTAGGGCTTTATCTAAGGGACATTTGTACGAAAGTTATTAACATTTGCACACAGAAAAACACTGTCTGAACACAAATTTAGAAAAATTTATGATCATAAGCTGCACTAATATGGTAGCTGAGGAAGTGCTAACCCAAACAGGCAGTATATACGAAAGACACTGTTCTTGTGTAGCTGCCGACAATGAAAGGTGTTTATATCGTTGAACGTTTCTCCTGCTATGCACGAAAGGCTGGTGACATCACACTAATCATCGTTACTCATTATGCATAACATTGGTCATTATTCGAATCATTTTTTATCATTTGTTTTACTTGTTATGCGAATTGCACGTTATGAGCAGTGCTCATTAAGTGAGGTTCCATGGTACGGCATTTGTATCCACCTGATTCCGACGAGAAAGAGATGTCCCCTGGCAAGTCCTATATCTCAGTTCATTCTCTCGAAATCCCATTACGTCCGGACAGCACCATTCTATTAGACTGTCTATTCCTCCACCCATCACTGATTGGGCAGAGAGATTTCGTAACTAGAAAAATAGAACACTAACATGCAGAAGGAAATTTTCAACTATGCAGGGTATACATGGACGGAATTCAGAAGCATAACACCTACAATTCATCGATATCGAATGACTGTCTATAAATATCCCCCTGTAAATGTCCTAATCTTTATCACATTCTTATGATTACTATGCTCGAAATACAACAGTGTAATAGTGTCAGATTCTTCCAGCCTCTCTTCTTCTTCTTTTTTTCCTTCCTCTCTCTCTCTCTCTCTCTCTCTCTCTCTCTCTCTCTCTCTCACACACACACACACACACACACACACACACACACACACAGACAATTTGCTTTTATAACATCCAACGAACTATTAAAACTGCATGCAAACATCGAACATATCTGGCCATCCTATTAAATATGTAGGTATTGGTACACTGAAGCAGTTGGCCAGTGGTCAAAGTTGCTTGCACAGAGAAGTGCAAAGTTTTTTTCGTCTGTGCTGCAGGAAGGACCATATCCCTCAGACCATCAGTCCCAATAGAGGGTTCCTGTGTTGATGTATCATAAGCAGTTTGATACACCTTTTTTTCTGTAATGCATCCAAACAGTGTGTGGCTACAGCTATGTACACAACCATACATTTTGGTTTTCTACCTTGACTTTGAGGAGGTCTGTGTCAGGTGCTAAACTGACATTAACACTTTTCGATCGTTGAGCTCTCACAGAAACTTGGACATACCATGGAGTAAACTAAGATGCTCCAAAAACACACAAGATGGTTAAAACAAAAGACAGAGGTGGTGTTTCTTATTGACGAAAAAGTGGATGAGATTGCAACATATGGAAACTGGTAAATTTTGCAGTATTGTAGAGAATTTCCAAACAGATATCTGAAGATGATGTCTACATTTAAACTCGTGCTCCACAGTGATGTGGTAGCAGATGCCTCAGTGTTCCATTTTTTAAGAGTCCAAAAGCATTGATTCCTCATACTGGTGGTGCATATTGCACTCGTGTGGGGTTACTGTTTTGGTGTCTTAAGTAGTGATCATCATGATCTCTGAATTTTTGGACACTGCGTCTTTCATTTTTATGGCTTACAATGCATAACCACATGTGGAACATGGGGGTATTCTGCAGGACTTAAACCCATAGAGCGTGGATAGTATGCAGCATCAGTTGTCAATTGCACTGGTGGAGGAATGGAACGATTTTCATACACACAAGCGATCATCTAAGTACCCTTATTCCTCCACATTTCTGTCGCATTTACCTCAGTTTTACGTATTTTCCATTAATTTTCGTAATTTTGCCAGGTTTCCCATTACGCAATTTACCCAATTACTCGAGTTCCAGACCACCACTCTTGACGAACTGTCACTACAGCAAAAAGTTTCATCGTGTCAATCTCATTATGCTATCAGCCAATGACACTGCAGCATGATTCTCATTTTCCGTATAACTGCTAAACCATACCCTCAATTACTTTTCGAGTGCTATGTACATGTCGACATATCGCAAACCCTGTTACACTTCCTACATCACATGAGACAAATACTGTTTCTTAATGTGAGAAATAGTCATTAGCACAGAGATGGTGCAAAAGCTACTTTCCTTAGCCAAAACACTGCATACATTCTGTAAGATTTTATTGCGATTGCCTATCTCTGCCTATGTGACTGAGAGTCACAAAGTATACTTGCATTCATAGCATTAAGTCTTAGATTGAAAGATATCACCAACACCTTTGATAATTACCATCCCAACAAAAGAATCATATCCATAGCAGCACTCTGCCCTCTATATGGAAATGAGCTGCCCCTTCATTGAACCTGTCGGCTAATGATACTGAGAAAAAACTCTAGATGCTTTCTCTATGCATCTGTTCCTTGGTCTTTAACCAATCTTCCCTACAACATTGTCACCGACTTAATTTTGAACTGACCAGAAGTATGAGTGCACTATATCCACTACATTCGATACCTTGTTAAAGAACGGATTGAACTGAGTTCCACGTAATCAGTATACTTCGACATTGTGCTTTCAGAAAGAGCATAACACGACTTCCAAACTTGCACAACCGACTTGTACTAGCGATACAGACCAGTATTCACATTCCACTACTGTAGCTGCCATTCTGTGAAGACTGATACCAATTTTACGTCACTTACACATGATCTCTCTAGATGCATCCATGCTGAGGAGGTTAGGACCCTTTACTGGTGTGTAGAGAATACGGGTCTCATACCTTTGAGACTGTTTTGGTGATATAACAGATGATTAAGAAGAAGAAACATATAGTTTATGCATGATGGAATTCCAGGAGGAAGGAGTTTGAAAAATTATACATAAATCGCTTGTGCTAGCAATTCTGTAGTATTGGAAAGAGAGAAATTGTCGCAGAACATGAACACACACTCGTAAGACTACACAGTTCAACACTTAAACATGCTATACTGTAAAAGCAGTGTGGTTTCGTATATGTTAGTCATGTGGAATGCGACGCTATTAATACTCCAATGGAGGAAATATATGTCCAACACCTGACATATATTCACCCTCTAAGATTTCTATCCTACTTACTATGGTGAGAAGCTAGTACCTTCTACACCAAAGGGGAAAAAATTGATGCTTTGTGAAACATGCACTATATAGCTTTCTCGAGGTGTACACCACACACTGTTCATGTCCAAACACGGTTCGAAAATTATTCTTTTCTTGTATCAGTCATATAAAATGACTGTCAGCAATGGAAAATTCATTAAACTACATCTTATGAGAAAACAGACAAATGCATAGCCGTGGTTTTTGACATGCCAGACTACACCAATGGTGCACTAACTATGAAAACAGGACACAATCTCTTCCAAACACAATAACTGTGAACACATATATACACAGGGATTCCACCACCTCACAAACACCTGACTCGATTTATGTTCAAGATGTGGCAGGGGAATGGAGTACTTTGCGTCCATCTTCATTTGTTTACAGGAGGATGCTGAAATAGGTTTTCCATCGGTTTGGTAGACACGATTCATCGCACATGCGTTGGAAGTCCTCCGCTGGCTGTGGTATAGAGGGGTTTTCTGTTAATGATCGCAGGTCGATAGCTCTCTAAATCACACGTAGAACATACAATTACATATGAGTTGAATGCAAGTTATACCACACAACTGATACGCTATGAGAGAACATTGGGAAAAAATGGTTTAAAGTGCAATATATGACCTACCACAACTTCTTGTTGTCTCTAGAATGCATCATAAGTCTACTATTAAATCATAACTCATTAGAGCCCCTCTCAGCTGATTAATCCACCTACTTTCTATCATCCTTTAACACAAATCGATGTCAATTTAGAGGCAGAGGTTTTTCTTTTCTAGTAGTGCAGTGAACTTGCATATATCTCTATTATATCAGTAGACATACTGCAGAATGTCGTTAAAAAGCATTCTGGAAATGTTCTGAAAGGTATCTGTTAGCTGACACCACATGATTGTCAGAGGTAACTGCCGTCTGCTTCACACCACCTGTGCAGCAAGCAACGTAAATTTAATTATTAACTGTGTTTTTCTTACTTGTCACTTCTTTTTCCATGTGCTTTTGCTTTTAGGAAACTTTAATTTTTGAGCACTAGTAATAGTGTTCCATAGATTTCGTGTTTGTTTTGAATACAATCCAGAGACAGTTAGTGCTTAGTCTCATTGTTTCCAACAAGAAGTGTCTAGTAACCACAGTTTAGTCAGCTATTAGCTGCCTCTACTGAATTAGCAGTCTAGTTCAAAATTGATTACTTAACTCTCTACAGTAAATTGTTGATTTCTTAGGATGGATAGGATGTGCGACTGCTGTGTATGGATGCAGGAGGAGCTGGCCACTGTTCACGAACAGCTGAACGTGCTGATGGCTACAGTCAGCCGTCTTCAGGCTGCTGCCTCAGAGAGTAGTGGCAGTGGGGAGTTTGATGCATTGCATGATACACCCCAGGTGTTACATGCTTCACCCACAGTCCCTGCTGTCCAGACATCTTTGCGGGTACCGGGTACAGTTGGGCCACCCTCTCCCCAAGGGGAGTGGTAGGTTCAACGGTGTTCGTGTCACACGAGGCGGAGGGTCAATGTGGAGGCTGGCTGTGTGGCATCCCCTGCTCTGCCTGTGAGTGGACATGTGGCCGCTCCTTTAGCAAGGTCCGAGCAGGCACATGGGGGGGAGGGGTTTATTAGTGATTGAGAGCTCCAATGTTAGGCGAGTTATGGAGCCCCTTAGGGAAATAGCGGAAAGTTCAGGGAAGAAGGCTAGTGTTCACTCTGTCTTCTTCCCATGGAGTCTCATCCAAGATGTGGGGCAGGCCCTGCTGGAGGCGTTACGAGCACTGGGTGCACCAGACTACAAATTGTTGCTCATGTTGGCACCAATGACTCCGGCCGTCTGGGTTCAGAGGTCATCCTCAGTTCATGCTGACAGTTGGTGGAGTTGGTGAAGGCGGCCGCCTGGATCGCAGGGTGGAAACTGAGCTACTAATTTTTATTGTCATTCCCAGAACCGATCACGGGCCTCTGGTTTGGAGCTGACTGGGAGGCTTAAGCCAGAGGCTCAGACGATTCTGCAGAGATCTGGGGTGCAAATTTCTCGACCTCTGCTATCAGGTGGAGAAATACAGGGTCTCCCTGAATAGGTCAGGCATGCACTACACCCATGAAACGGCTACAAGGTAGCGGAGTACGTGTAGAGTGTGCATGTGGGTTAGAGAATTCCCTCCCTTGGGCCAACAAGACGCCTCCTAGGACGCGAGAAGGTAGCAGTAGGCAAAACGCAACAGCGAATGACAATATTAGTGTGGTAATAGTAAACTGCAAGAGCGTCTATAGAAAGGTCCTACAACTGCTCTCATTAATACACAGTCACAATGCCCACATAGTACTAGGAACGGAAAGTTGGCTAAAACCACATGTAAACAGTAATGAAATTCTAAAGTCAGATTGGGATGTATACTGCAGAGACAGACTGGACAGTGAAGGGGGAGGCGTGTTTATAGCGATAAAAAGGACAATAGTATTGAAGGAAATTGACGGAGATCCGAAATGTGAAACAATTTGGGTGATGGTCACGGTTAAAGCAGGCTCAAACATGGTAATTGGATGTCTCTATATGTGCCCTGGCTCAACAGCTGTTGTGGTAGAACACCTGAAGGAAAACCTGGAATATATTTCTAGTAGATTTCCCGACCATGCTATAGTTTTGGGTGGAGATTTTAATTTACCAGATATAGACTGGGAGACTCAAACGTTTATAACGGGTGGCAGGGACAAAGAATCCAATTTTTTTTAAGTGCATTATCTGAAAACTACCTTGAGCAGTTAAACAGAGAACCAACTCGTGGCGATAACATATTAGACCTTCTCATGACAAAGAGAACCGAACTATTTGAAACAGTTAACGCAGAACAGGGAATCAGCGATAATAAAGAAATAGAAATATTAAAAAAAGGTAGGTAGATTTTTTTTGTTTAGCAAATGTGAAAAAACGCAGATTTCAGAATACTGGACGGCCCAACACAAAAGTTTTATCTCCAGTACAAATAGTGTTGAGTATTAGTGGACAATGTTCAAAACCATCGTACAATATGCTTTCGATGAGTATGTGCCAAGCAAGATCGTAAGAGATGGAAAAGAGCCACCGTGGTACAACAAACGGGTTAGAAAACTGCTGCAGAAGCAAAGGGAACTTCACAGCAAACATAAACATAGCCAAAGCCTTGCAGACAAACAAAAATTACACGAAGCGAAATGTAGTGTGAGGAGGGCTATGCGTGTCGCGTTCAACGAATTCGAAAGTAAAGTTCTATGTACTGACTCGACAGAAAATCCTAAGAAATTTTGGTCTTATGTCAAAGCGGTAGGTGGATCAAAACATAATGTGCAGACACTTTGTGCCCAAAATGGTACTGAAACAGAGGATTACAGACTAAAGGCCGAAATACTAAATGTCTTTTTCCAAAGCTTTTTCACAGAGGAAGACTGCACTGTAGTCCCTTCTCTAGATTGTCGCACATATGACAAAATGGTAGATATCGAAATAGACGCCAGAGGGATAAAGAAACAATTAAAATCGCTCAAAAGTAGAAAGGCCGCTGGACCTCATGGGATACCAGTTCGATTTTACACAGAGTACGCGAAGGAACTTGCCCCCCTTCTTGCAGCGGTGTACCGTAGGTCTCTTAGAAGAGCGTAGCATTCCAAAAGATTGGAAAGCGGCAGAGGTCATCCCCGTTTTCAAGAAGGAACGTCGAACAGATGTGTAGAACTATAGACTTATATCTCTAACGTCGATCAGTTGTAGAATTCTGGAACACGTTTTATGTTTGAGTATAATGACTTTTCTGGAGACTAGAAATCTACTCTGTAGGAATCAGCATGGGTTTCGAAAAACACGATCATGTGAAACCCAGGTTCCCAGGCAGCTGCCGTGTTTCTTGACTTCCGCAATGCGTTTGATAAAGTTCTTTACAGGCGTCTGATCAACAAAGTAAGAGAATATGAACTATCAGACCAATTGTGTGATTGGATTGAAGAGTTCCTAGGTAACACAATGCAGCATGCCATTCTCAATGGAAAGAAGTCGTCTGAAGTAAGAGTGACTTCAGGTGTGCCACATGGGAGTGTAGTAGGACCATTACTATTCACAATATATGTAAATGACCATGTGGATAACATCGGAAGTTCACCGAGGCTTTTTGCGGATGATGCTGTAGTATATCGAGAGGTTGTAACAACAAAAAATTGTACTAAATGCTGCAAGGACTGACGCATGGTGCAGGGAATGGCAATCGAATCTCAATGTAGACAAGTGTAATGTGCTGCAAATACACAGAAAGAAGGATCCTTTATCATTTAGCTACAATATAATAGGTCTTCAACTGGAAGCAGTTAATTCTGTAAATTATATGGGAGTAGGCATTAGGAGTGATTTAAAATGGAATGACAAATAAAATTAATTGTCGGTAAATCAGATGCCAGACTGAGATTCGTTGGAAGAATCCTAAGGAAATGCAGTCCGAAAACAAAGGGAATAGGTTACAGTACACTTGTTCGGCCACTGCTTGGATACTGTTTACTGGTGTGGGATCCATACCAGATAGGGTTGATAGAAGAGATAGAGAAGATCCAACAGAGAGCGTCACGATTCATTACAGAATCATGTAGTAATTGCAATAGTGTTACGGAGATGATAGATAAACTCCAGTGGAAGACTCTGCAAGAGAGATGCTCAGTAGCTTGGTATGGGTTTTTGTTGAAGTTTCGAGAACATACCTTCACCGAGAAGTCAAGCAGTGTATTTATACCTCCTACATATATATCATGAACAGACCATTAGGATAAAAGCAGAGAGATTAGAGCCCACACAGACGCACACCACCAATTTTTCTTGACACGAACAATACGAGACTGGAATAGAAGGGAGAACCAATAGAGGCACTCAAGGTAACCTCTACCACACACTGTCACGTGGCTTGTGGAGTATGGATGTAGATGTAGATGGTGGAGAGTACAGAGGAGCACATTGTAAATACTGTTTGTTAGAGTTAAAAACACTTAAACAGTCATAAACATCGCCAAACACACGATCCATTCTATAGTTGTGTACTGCAGTACACAAGCTGGTTACAAAATGCTCTTCAGCTAAGGAGGACATAAAGTTTATTGTGGTCACATGTCACATGTTTTCTGCGACCTTACAGAGGTATTTGATTCTGCGAATCACTCCATGCTGCTTCATAAACTAGACAAATATGGCATCAGGCAAAATGCTCTGCAGTGGCTCAGGCCTTTTCTGACAAACAGGTAGCAATTGCTAATCATAACAACTAACACCATGGGGGTACATTATCACAATGAGTCCATCAAGGCTCAATCTTAGGGCAAATATTGTTTCTCTTTTACATAAATGATTTACCTCTTAACACCACTGCCGAGCCAGTCATGTACTCCTTGAAAACCAAAATGTGGGAGAAATTCCAGATGGTGTTATAAACACACTAAACAACCTAGATACATGGTTTCAAGAAAATGGAATTAAACTTAACTTTTACACAATTTAGATCCAACCAATACAAAATTAGTGACTTGAGTATTGTACACAAAAATCAAGTTATGGTCGAAGCTCAGTCCATTAAATTCTTAGAAATAAACTTTGACAAAAATCTAAGCTGGCAAGCAACATATTGATTATTTAATTCCAAAATTAAACAGCCTTGCCTTTGCAATGGTATAACAGATATAAGCTTCAGAAAAGTGCTGTACCATAGTTACTTTGAATCTGTAATTAGAAATAGTTTAATTTTGGGGGGAAACTCAAGCTTCATGTCATGAATCCTAATACTTCAAAAAAGATTTGTTAGAAAAATCTGTGCTGCCCCTCCAAGAACATCCTGCCACCAATTATTCAGGAACCTAAAAATATTACCTATCCCTGCATTGTATATATTTGAAAGTATCATCTTTTTACATAGTAAACCTGAGCTGACAGAAGAAAACCATTTTAAACATACATACAACACTAGACACAAAGAAAATTTCATGCTCTCACATCACTTAAAACTCTACCAATGGACACCTTAGTACATGGCAATGAAAATTTACAATAAACTCAAGGGTAGAGATGTACTGAGCATGGAGATAGGTTCACTGAAGAAAAAACTATATGATATCCAATTGGAAAAATGCTACTATTCAATTGAGGAATTTATGAACAATGAAATTGTCATTTGAATAGTGTGACTGTTTAATATTATAGCACTGTGTATAATATCATACACACATACACACACACACACACACACACACACACACACACACACACACACACATATATATATATATATATAATGTTCTGTTACATCATAAGAAGAACAATTTTATATAATTACTATGGCCATCATTTCATCAGTGTGACTGTTTCATATTATAGAATTGTGTATAATATTGTACACATATATAAAGATAATGTACTGTCACACCATAAGAAAAACAACTTAATAATATTACTGTGGCCAATATCAACCAGTAATGGTAAAAATAGCGTTATGTAATTATGTATATCATAAGGCTAAATTTGACATATATTCTGTACAGCATGATCGGATGATCTGTAAATGTATGTTATGAGATGAATACAAACTATCACATAGCCTTTAAAAAACCCCTTGAGCACTCCACAAATACCCCTGCTACCTGAGTAGCTGCTTCCTTTGTGTAATACACCCGTGACCTGTCTAGAGGAGTCCTATGACTCTCCACCCAATAATGTAGCTCCAGAAATCTGCACCCAAGATCATCACAGAGCCAAAGATAATGGTTAAGGTACTCCACTAATCTCCAAACCAAAGGAACCCAACCACCTCTGGAAACAATGCTGCAAATTCACATCTCTGGTTGCACCCCACAGGTGAGGCCAGCAGGCTAATCCACTTCCATGAGCCACTGGCATGATTTGAGAATAGGCTTGTGGTAGCCACACCATTCAAAACCGTGAAGGGCTGAACTATGGCACAGACTACATCCTTCAAGAACATCACGGCGCCTCCGGTCGCGCCAGGAACTGAACTTCTGGTGACACGGGTTTTGTCTCAGTCACTCCACATGGTCGCACCAAGGGTCATCACTGAAGTGTACACCCTCCTGGATTGGTGATCAAGCTGTACCGCTAGCACAACACACCTGTACGCACGGACATTAATGATGAATGATATTTGTTACTTATTTTAAAACTAGTGAATAATAAATGTGTCACGCCCAAAAACTGCCCTAGTTGTTTCTGTCACCAAACCTCTCCCTTCAACACAGTGCATGGGCTTGGCAATACAGCTGGTTCACTGCACGTCATGACTGTAAGCAGTGATACCACATGTCCCCGCTTCACTGGTGACCCCGACGTGATCCAAGGCTAAAAACACGTGGTGACGAACGTTCGTCGGTACAAGTGCTGTGGAACCACGAGTAGGTTCGTGCTTACACACCTGCACCTGAACAGTGCTCCTTAGTGATAAACTTTTTTTGTGCACAAACTCTTTTTTTGTATTGTTTTTGTGGGCATATGTTTGATTCGCGAGCTGTCTAGTGTTATTCTTTTTTGTGTGATTTCCTTAGTCGTGTTATTTTGTGTGCTTTGCTCTTTAGTGAGGATTCGACTCTGAGCTAAGATAGCGACATTAGAAGAGTTGCAAAAGACTGTTGAAGACCCGCTCACATGCAACAAAGGGCTGGAGAGTGAGCTACAAGCATGGACTACACGTGTGGACGCCGCACAGCTACAGACAGCCAAGGAAAATTTTGTTGTGCAAATCCCCCCCTCAAACACACCTCCTACGATCACCGGAACACCAACAAGCATTGGTTGTGTGTTGATCGGAGTGCCTCCCCTTTGGGCGCACGATCCTAAAATGTGGTTCAGCCAAGTGGAGGCAGTCTTTATGAGCAACCACATAACCTGCAACCGCGCAAAATTTGGACGCGTAGTGAACCAGCTCGACCAGAATTACGTGGCCGAAGTGTGCGATGCCCCGTCGATGCAGTCATCATACAGACAGCTCAAGGAAGAACAGATCCGGCAGATATCGTCGTCCAAAGAACGATGAGTGAGCCAAATGCTGCAGCAAGAGGAACGCGGTGACCGGAGGCCAAACTGCGTCACTTACGGAGCCTCGTGCAGTCCAACATGATGCTAGATTCGCTGGTATGCACTATCTGTGTGCACAGCCACCCAGTTCAGGTGCAGGCAGTGATAGCAGCACAGACGGAGATGCAGCTGGACACTGTCGCTAACTTGGTCCACCAGGGGCACGATGCGCTGACAACAGCGCCTAGCACCGCTGCCATGGCGGCTTACGACACCGCCCACAGACCTCAATGGTGGCACACGCCTCCCACACCCACATCGAACATCGACCTGTACCAGCTAGTGCAAAACTTGGCAGCACAGGTGGCAGCTCTCTCCACGCAAGTTGATCAGTTGGTGCGCTCGCGGCAAGAGGGCGGCATGCATTGCAGCAGCAGCAGACCAGGCTACAGGTGGCGCAGCTTGCACAGCTGGAAATGCAGCAACAGCCACTCCAACTGTACTCCGCAGACGTCACAGCACGCACTAAGCGGGTACTGCTGGTACCATGCCCATTTCGGCAACGAAGCAACCAGGTGCCGTGCTCCTTGTTCACACACAAATGCCAGCTGCGATTGGACCTAGGCGCACCCAGCTGCAGTATGATATCGAAGCATCTGTTTGTCGTGGAACAAGGTGCGGGCGTGAGGTACCTTGTAAACACTGGTTCGAACGTTTTGATATTCCCCTGCTCTATGTTACGAGACTTCAGGTGGGTCGAGGCACCCTCCCCCACACTGGCAAACAATTCAGCAATTAAAACTTACAGGACAGACAGCCACAATTTAGATCTAGATCAACGCCGCCCATTCTCGTGGACATTTACTGTGGCCAATGTCAATGAGCCAATCCTGGGTGAGGACTTTCTCGGCCACTACAGGCTACTAGATGATATAACAAGTGGCCAGCTCATCGACGTGACAACAAATTTAAAGATAGCGGGACGGCTCTGACAGGCCGCATTCTACCAGTGATAAACCTTTGAAGTGCCCCAGTCCTTACGCTTACGCTGACATCCTTGAAACGTTCCTCGACCTCACCTGCCCAGCCGGCACACCGAGAGACATTAAACATTGTATGGTGCACCACTTAATAACCACACCCGGACCACCCACATCATGCCGACCACGTCTTCTCGCTCTTGATAGACTTGCAGCAGCAAAGGCTGAGTTTGAGCCATGCTGCAGCAAGGCATCATTGGACCATAGAGCAGCCCATGGTCATCGGCGTCACATTTGATACCCAAAAAAGAAAATTCGTGGCGCCCATGTGGGGACTACCACGCCCTTAATTTGCGAACAGTGTCGTCGGACCGATACCCAGTCCCACACCTTCAAGACTTCAGTTATAGTTTGGTGGGCTGCGCGGTGTTTAGCAAGATAGAGTGCGCAAAGGCATACACCCAAATTCTGATGGCGCCCGAAGACATTGGAAAAACAGCTATTGCAACGCTGTCTGGGCTTTCCGAAAGACTATTTATGACTTTTGTCTTTGGAATACTGCCCAGACTTGGCAGCGGTTCCTGGATGGCGTCTTTCGAGGCTTGCCAGTTTGTTTCGGCTACCTTGACGACATCTTGGTGTATTCAAAGACGCCCGAGCTCCACCGCCGCCACCTAATGACAGTGTTTCAGTGCCTGAATGAAGCCGACATCGTTATTAATGGAGCAAAATGCGAATGCAGTGTGACGGAAATCGAGTTCCTCAGACCTTTAATTACCCCCACAGGATAGACGCAACTACCAGAGACAGTGCAAGCGATACTGATTATGCCGTGACTGCAGACACACAAAAATACGCCGTCACCTTGGCAAGTTGAACTTTTATCGCTGACACCTCCCCAACGCTGCTGCCGTGCAAGAGCCATTGACTAAGGCGTTACATGGTCCTACCTCAAAGGGAAAGACCCCTGTGAATTGGACAGACGCAATGGAGCAGAGCTACATGGATTCAAAGCGGAATCTCGCAGAAGCGTCGCTGCTCGCTCACCAGGTACAAGACATGGACTTAGCTGTAGTTGGGGACATCAGCCAGGCCACCATCGGTGCAGCGTTACAGCAGCACATCCGTGGGAGCCTCTCAGTTTTTTCTCTAAGAAGCTATACAAATCGCAACACACTCTGAGCGCTTATGACCGAGATTTGATGCGGTGTATGCGGCGATGAAATACTTCCATCCGTCTGTAGGAGCATGACAATTTGTCATTTTCACCGGCCACAAACTGATTACGCACATGTTCCACAACAACCACACTAACTGTTCACCGCACCAACTCAAGCAATTACAGTTCGTGTCGCAATTTACAACATACATCCGACACATTTCGGGGATAGAAAATACTGTCGCCGATTATTTGTCTCCAGTGTGTGCCGCTATCTCACCCCGTGTGAACTTTGAGGACGTCGACCAAGTACAGGAGAGAGATGAAGAACTGCACCGCTTCCGTCACGACACTTCCAGCATCCTGCAACTGGAGCTGATGCCTGTCCCCAGCTCTGCACAGAAGATTTGGTGTGACATCTCAACTGGCATGCCCCGACCGTTCCTTCCAGAGGAATTCCGGTGCAGTGGCTTCGACCGTGCCCACAGACCATCAAACCCCAGCGCCAACACCACTCCAACACTCATGGCCACACGTTTCATCTGGCCCGGGCTTTGGAAGGACTGCCGTGAATTGGCGCGCACTTGCACGGCATGTCAGCCACACCCACACACCTGTGGGCACCTTCCCTGACGTGATACGCTTATTTGCACACAATCACATGGACCTCATTGGCCCACTTTCTGTCTCTCATGGCAAGTGGTATCTATTAACCATGGTGGACCGCTTCACTCACTGGCTGGAAGCAACGCCCTCACGGACATCACCGCCGAGACCGTCGCCACCACATTCATCGACACCTGCATGCTTCGGATGTCCCAGTCATGTGACAACCGACCGCTGCCAGTTTGACTGCACATTGTTCACACACATCGCCAGATTGTGTGGCATCCGGCTACACAGGACAACAAGCTACCACCCGGCGTCGAAAGGCATGGTCGAATGGTTCCACAGGACTGTGAAAGCCGCCCTAACTTGCCACGACACCTCATGGCCAGAGGCACTCCCACTGGTGCTGCTCGGCCTGTGAGTAATGCCAAAGGAGGAGATCGGGGCGTCACCTGCCGACCTCCTTTATGGTCAACGTCTGATGATCCTGGGTGATTTCGTTGAAGAAGTACCACTCCCACATGACGCCGAGGCACCCACTCTGGCAGAACGTATGCGCACTTACATGGCCAGCCTGTGAGCACACGCACCGATACAGCATGGTACCAGGAAGGTATTCGTGCACACTTACCTACAGTGCTGCACGCACGTCATGTTGCGTACCAAAGCACTACAGTCACCTCTCTGGCCGCCCTACTGCAGACCGCACCAGGTGATGGCTGAGGTAACAAAACTCTCGTCATCAAGTGCAACGGGAAGCCATCTACAGTGTCAATCGACTGCGTCAAACTAGCCTACGTCTTGCTCACTCCAGCAGCCATGCTTTTCTTTGACCTGGCAGAAGACCTGATCACAGACAATACTCTCTCTGCCAACGGCCAGACAGAGCCCGCACCCATAGCCACCAGTGACACACAGCGGCAGCCTGCTGTCATCGCACCACCACATGCGCCTTACACCACCCGGCCCAGGCAGCTGGCATGGCTGCTCAGATTGCGCCCACCACAGGTGCACCGGTTGCCCCCACCACAGCTGCCAGTGGACTATGTCACGCGTGCCGGCCACCGCCTCCAATTCAAACATCAGTGCTGCATCACCAACAAGGCACGCCACCCACAACATAAAGCACGCGCCCGAGCTGCCGAACGCTGTCAGAATCTGTCGTCCACGTGCTGCCGTCTGCTGTAGAGACCCAGTCTCCAGCTTCCCATGCTTTCGGCTGGTAACCCCAGTCAAGACCCAGACAATGCCTCCTGTGTCTGTCGCAGCTCCTGGACCCTCGTTTACATCCCTGTGGCTCTGCCACATTGGGAATTGAGGCCGCATTGGCATCCGTGCCAGTTTACCTATTCGCATCACCGTCAAGCTCCAGACATCGCGTTCTGCAACGCCCGGCTTGTCTGTATCAGCTCCTGGATCTGCCTTCAAGCCACGATAGTACCGTACTCACGCATATTCTCCAGACCTCCATTGTCTCGAATGTTAAGGTCAGTTCGAGTGATCTGCTGTGTTTCCAAGACTGAGTCACACGGCGAACTTGTGCATCATGTGAACACTTGAACCTGTCACTCTCAATACCACTCTCAACAATGTAAATAGCAAACTTTTTCTGTAGCTCTTGTGGACACCCGACATTGTTATTAAGAAGTCAGTTCCTTAGAGATGTCACACCAAATTAGTTGCATAGTGAGACCTAGTGCATTGGGTAGTTTGGCAATTATTTCATTTAACACAAAAAAAGGATCTTCTTCTTCTGTACCTGGAAATTTTGTAGTATAAATAACTGTCTTATATATTTCTACTTCAGTCATCAACATACATTTTAATAACTCCAGCAACTATAAAGTCACCTTTCTGCACTGTTTCAACATTTTCATCAACACTTGTGTACAAGTTAGCATCAGATGAATCAGTGTATTGGACATGATCAGAATCTTCAGAGCTACTGCTCCTTTCTGCCAGTATTTGGCATACTTAATTTAATTTATGCTTATTTGGCAATAGCTTTGCTCTTCTGTCTTTTGCTGCTGCCTCTGTCCATTGTTTAACTGTTGTACTGTTAAGGACAGTTTATTTTCCTTTCCTTCTATGTCTCATTGTTTTCCTTGCACCAGCCTTAGTACATGGCCAAACTTATAATGTATGTGTAATTTCTGCAAACTTATCTTCTGGCTGGTGTCCAATATTCTGAACATTGTCATCTGCAGATGTACTTGCATGTTCTCCCAGTGAATAATTTGTTATTTGTTGTCAGACTGGGAAAGGTCTGCCCGGTATTTAAGACGATAAATAATTTTGGGCATAAAATACGTGATAACTGATAAGTTTGATACTACTAACACTAAAGCCTTTCCAAGTGTCAGGAAGTGCTACACCAACAAGGGCTGTGTTATATAGGGTATTTTTCTTGGGCACTACAATGTGTTTCTTTGAAATTACTCATGAAATCAGAGCCTTTAGAAGTCAACATAAAGTTGAATTTCCAGGCAATTTCTGACAGCAAGCAAATGAAACTGCATGAAAAATGGTTTTTACTTGAACGTGCAAACCTTACATTTATGTAATTTATTACATGTTTTACAACTATCTGGGATTAACTGAACCAATCCACTTAACAACAAATTTTACTGGTACAGTTAACCCCACCTTCACTTTATCAGCAATCTTCAACATTAAGGGAAAATGACTCCATGCACAGCTCATATTTCATGGAGTACCATAAAGCACTAAACACTTAATATAACTCAAAAAAGTAAAACTGTAGGAGATATTGTTAAATGCAAAAATAAATTACTCTTACCAGTGGATTTCAGTTTTTCATCTATATCTGCAAATGTAGCTAACACAAGTTCAGTTGTCTGTATGAAAGTTCATCCTTTCAGTGCATGTGTGCCATATTATAAGTCTTTCAGGCATAAATAAAGAAGATCGCAGTAATAATAACTGTTGCATGCACTAAATTTTAGTGAGAACAAAGTGTGTCATAGACTTGCTCTTCAGACATGAGGAAACTAAAGCGATTATTTGAATACATTTTTCTCTGCTGTGTGATAGAGAGTAATGTCTTGTCATTAATATAGTTGGTTGCTGTTGAGAATTACGCAGTAGAGTCTTTTTTGTATATAAAGCCAAGTAGAATGAAGTATATGTAATTGAGAAGTATATTATAATGAATTGATGAAATATAAAGTGAATATGAAATGGCAAACTGAATGAAGTGCTTTGAAGTATACAGGGTGATACAATAAGGTATGGCCAAACTTTCAGGAAACATTCCTCACACACAAAGAGAGAAAATATGTTGTGTGTTCATGTTTCCATGTTAGAGCTCATTTTATTACATCTCTTCAAATCACATTAATCATGGAATGGAAACACACAGCAACAGAATGAACCAGTGTGACTTCAAACACTTTGTTACAGGTAATGTTCAAAATATCCTCAATTAGCGAGGATACATGCATCCACCCTCCATCGCATGGAATCCTTGATGCAGCCCTGGAGACTGGCGTATTGTATCACAGCCGTCAACAATACGAGCACGACATTTGGCACCGGGGTTGCGTAGACAAGAGCTTTCAAATGCCCCCATATATGCAAGTAAAGAGGGTTGAGGTCAGGAGAGCGTGGAGGCCATTGAATTGGTCCGCCTCTATCAATCCATCGGTCACCGAATCTCTTGTTGAAAAGCGTACGAACACTTCGACTAATATGTGCAGGAGCTCCATTGTGCATGAACCACATGTTGTGTCGAACTTGTAAAGGCACATGTAGCAGCAGGACAGGTAGAGTATCCTGTATGAAATCATGATAACATGCTTCATTGAGCGTAGGTTGAACAACATGGGGGCCAATCAAGATATAACCAACAATGCCTGCCCAAACGTTCACAGCAAATCTGTGTTGATGACGTGATTGCACAATTGCGTGTGGATTCTTGTCAGCCCACAAATTTACAATTTGATCACGTTGGAATGAAGCCTCATCCGTAAAGAGAACATTTGCACTGAAATGAGCATTGACACATTGTTGGATCAACCATTTACAGAAGTGTACCTGTGGAGGCCAATCAGCTGCTGATAGTGCCTGCACACACTGTACATGTACGAAAACAACTGCTTCTCCCATAGCACTCTCCATACAGTGACGTGGTCAATGTTACCTTGTACAGCACCAACTTCTCTGATGCTGACAGGGTTATTGTCAACTGCACGAAGAATTGCCTCGTCCAGTACAGGTGTCCTCACTGTTCTAGGTCTTCCCCAGTCGTGAGTCATAGGCTGGAATGTTCCGTGCTCCCTAAGACACTGATCAGTTGCTTTGAACGTCTTCCTGTCGGGGCACCTTCGTTCTGGATATCTGTCTCGATACAAACGTACCGTGCCACAGCTATTGCCTCATGCTAATCCATAGATCAAATGAGCATTTGTCAACTCCGCGTTTGTAAAAATTGCACTGACTGCAAAACCATGTTCATGATGACCTCTAACCTGTTGATGCTAGGTACTGATGTGCTTGATGCAAGTACTGTAGAGCAATGAGTAGCATGTCAACACAAGCACTGAAGTCAACATTACCTTCCTTCAATTGGGCCAACTGGTGGTGAATCTAGGAAGTACAGTAGATACTGACAAAACTAAAATGAGCTCTAACATGGAAATTAAGCATTTATGGACACACGTCCACATAACATCTTTTCTTTTTTTGTGTGTGAGGAATTTTTCCTGAAAGTTTAGCCGTACCTTTTTGTAACACCCTGTATATGAAACATTAATGCTTAGGGACCCTGCCTTTGTAACAGCTTCTTTTGCAAAGGTACCTCTTCAGTCAACATGTTTTTAACACGATAAATAAGTGGTATAATGAGCATTGATAAATTGGAAAGTGAAATGATGCACAAGAGAAGAATATTCTTTTTTTGTGATGGCATGCCTAAGTAATATGACATAACTTGTTGAGAACCTGTTGGACATTGGAGCACTGTATTCAGAAACAGAGTGATGCTTTCATGAAAAAAAAGATAATAATACTGAAAATTATTTAATGTAGCTAAGTGAAGTACTAATTTATTTAATGACTTGTTGAATATAAATTGCTAGAAAGTTCATTTCTATTATACTGTACTGTTCACCACCTATTTGTATAATTTTCCAACAGGAATTAAAAATTCAGAGAATTTCACTAACTCAATCTTCATTTCAAGAAAGTTAAGTCATAGTCAGAGGAGACCAATTGAGTAAATAAAGCAGCTTCCATTCTCATTCAATTTATATACATGTTTTGTTGTAAATTCTGTGTGACATTATACTGATAGCTGTGTTAATTTATAATAAGTAAATGTCCAATTAATGAGTAATCATTCTTATTGGAGATATAGAGATAGGAATTATTAGTGCACCAATTTAGAAAATTTGTTAGTCTTTTCATGTTAGTAAATGCTGAACACCACTTTGGATCAATACAATACCATACATTACAATACTATACAATACAATACATTGGATGTGAGTGAAAATGTGAAGGAGAAATCCCAGAAAGGGCCTACAGCAAACCATGAGTGTGGTTCTTCTGAAAATGGTGCCAATAATGAGTAATGAGCTGTGTTAACATGGTGAAAAATTTGGGAAATATCAAGAATAAGTTATAACGCATGAAGTTCTCTGACATAAATGTGTTTTGAAATATTCTAATTACACACTTGTGGGTTTCGAAATTTTGTAAAATTTTATTTCATATGATGGCCAGGGAAGGCTGTTAGGTAACATTTAGTTAGGATACCTGATTTGAAAATTAGTGTAAAGTATTATGATAACATTGTTTCTTTTTTATGTAGTTTGATACATGTATGACTCTTATAGACCACTGAATTATCCAGTAAGCTAATTGCCATAAGTGTCTGTTTAATTCAGTTGGAGGGTTAACAGATGTAGGAAATTGTAAAATACTGCAACTGTTGTGTTTTCTGCTCATATGAATAACTAAAATTCTTTCATTTTTTCATCCTGTATTTAATTCTATCACACACACAATATGTAAGATATATAGGAATGTGTAAATTTGTTATTTATGTGAAATTTTATTTAAATTTGTGGTTCAATTGTCTGTATTTATCTTCCTGATCAAAATGATGTAGTTTTACTAGAACACTCAGAAATTAAAAGTTGTGGTTAATTAAAGTTCCTACGACAACACTTAATGGGAAAACATATTGACCTAATGGTCAGGATAGGAATTATTATTACCACTCATTCAAAAACAGACATTCCCAATTTTTCATGACCATATGTTAAATTATCTGAAATTAATTAACATACGGGATAATTGACATTAAAAGTTTGGACACTCATAATTTCAATGATCTATTTTGCTTTAATATCAATGGGATTTTAGCCTGTGATGGTATAATTTTTTTTGTTGCTACATTTTTTTCTGAATCACACAACAACTCTCACTAATTAATTCTGTCATTAATTAAGATTTTGGATAACTGAGGATAACAGATTATGGATTTCAGGATAGATGCCCTACTTGTAGATATGGGATTCCAGACTATGAAAACATAATGATGTCCCACATGCTTTTATGGTTTATTAACCTGAAACATTTTTCATAAGCTAGATAATAGTAAAGTCCTTGAGTCCACACAAAATTGTAAAATGTAACCTAGAGGAATTTTAAAAAATTACTAATTTCATAAATCACATAATGTTCTTATGTCTGTGAATGGTCAGCAACCAGGTAACATCTCTATGTCGAGTTAAGTTAGACTCATGGGTGCACTACCAAACGAACAATGTCAATGCATCAGAAAGTTCTGTGACACGCTAGCACTCAGAAACATGCTACATCGAAGGCCTAATATCTCATGTGAAAATTTGTGATTTGACATCATCTGCATGACACCTATGTCACATATGTAAACTCAAAGTGTTAATGTTCAATCAGTATTATTTACTGGACAGTATAATTCATGTTGGTGATTGTGCAGCAAGTTATATAATGTGCACTGTTAGCTGCATATTTCTGTCACTGCATATTATACCACTATGAAATTCAATAAACATTGTGACTATGATTAGTGGTTGATTTAATTCTCATCAAGATACATTTATGAAAGAGGAGGTGCATGTCTCCTCACCTGTTTAAATTGTAATATGTAAAACTTGAACTGGCAATCAACAATGCTATAGTGAAAATAAAGCAGGAGCATCCACTTTGAAATTTAACTATTGTGTGGTCTACATAACTTTGCACTATGCACTATAAAATTTGAGACTTTGAGATACATGGAGCCAAGTGCATCAACAGGTTATGGATACGTCACAAATTATCATCACAGCAGATATGCTGTCCACAAGTGGCCATGCTAAATGGAAACAGTTTCTTGACGTGTAAAGGGTGACAGTGCTCAAAAAGTAGGTATTGTTGGTGATTAGTGAGTTTGATATGGGCAGAGATCTACATCTACCTCTACATTTATACTCCGCAAGCCACCCAACGGTTTGTGGTGGAGGGCATCTTACGTGCCACTGTCATTACCTCCCTTTCCTGTTCCAGTCGCGTATGGATTGTGGGAAGAGCGAAAGCCTCCATGCACACTCGAATCTCTCTAATTTTACATTTGTGATCTCCTCGGGAGGTATAAGTAGGGGGAAGTAATATATTCGATACCTCATTCAGAAACGCAACCTGATACGGATCCCACACTAATGAGCAATACTCAGGTATAGGTCGAACAAGTGTTTTGTAAGCCACCTCCTTTGTTGATGGACTACACTTTCTAAGGACTCTATCAATGAATCTCAACCTGGCACTCGCATTACCAACAATTAATTTTATATGAACATTCCACTTCAAATTGTTCTGTATGCATACTCCCAGATATTTTACAGAAGTAACTGCTACCAGTGTTTGTTCTGATATCATATAATCATACAATAAAATATCCTTCTTTCTATGTATTTGCAATAAATTACATTTGTCTATGCTAAGGGTCAGTTGCCACTCCCTGCACCAAGTGCCTATCTGCTGCAGATCTTCCTGCATTTCACTGCAGTTTTCTAATGTTGCAACTTCTCTGTATACTACAGCATCATCCGCGAAAAGCCGCATGGAAATTCCAACACTATCTACTAGGTAATTTATATATATTGTGAAAAGCAATGGTCCCATAACACTCCCCTGTGCCATGCCAGAGGATACTTTAATGTGTGTAGATGTCTCTCCATTGAGAACAACATTCTGTGTGCTGTTCGCTAAAAACTCTTCAATCCAGCCACACAGCTGGATATGGATGGAGCCATCAGTGAGGTGGAGGACAATGCCAAGAAGATGAAACATAGGGCTGAGAAGGACCAGATGAAGGAGATGGGAGAGAAGGTGTTAATGTTGTGGTTGAATGAAGATAGGATATCTTGGCCCTAGGTCCAGATCATGAAAATATCGATAACAAATCAGAACCAGACAAGGTGTTAGGAGTTTTGGGGTTCTAGGAAGGATTCCTCAAGAAGGTCTGTAAACAGATTGGCTTAGAAGGGTGCAATGCAGGTGCCCATGGCTGTGCTGTGGATTTGCTTAAATACACCGACTAAAAAATATTGCAGTACCAAGAGAGAGTTGTGCAACACAAATGAAAGTTGGAATGTGTGTTTCAGATGTCTATTGAAATTTCATGCTGGTCACATAAGACTGCTGCTAGTAGCGCCACTATGAGGATGCAAATGAGGCTTGCTTTAAATACATGCTGTAACAACCATAGTGTTGGTTGCTTTTGGGACTAAACATAATGACTTGATGTTAGTCAAGAACCACTTTAAGGCAACAAAAATGCCATTATCAGCACCTCACTGAGTTTGAGCGAAGTCATGTAATAGAGCTATGAGAAAGTGTATGTTCCTTCTGTGATATCACAGTAAGACTTGGCAGAAATGTAACCACTGTAGATGATTATTATCAGGAGTGGTCATGAGAAAGTACAGTCACAAGAAGATAGGGGCTCTGGACAGTCACATTACATTACTGAGAGGGGAGACCATCATGTCTGGTGTGAGGTTCTGGTGAATTGTGATGCATCTGCAGCAGCAATTAGCACACAGTGACACAATGAATTTTTACCAATTGGTTGCTTCAAGGACAGCTCTGAAACAGATGCCCTGTAGTGTGCCTTCCACTGACCCCAAGCCACTGTCATTTGTGACTTCAGTGGTGTCAAGTGGCTCATTGGAGGCCAGGGCAGAGGACTGTTGTGTTTTGAAATGAAAGCTGGTTCTACCTCAGTGCCAGTGATGGCTGTGTGTTGGTTATATGGGGGCCAGTTGAGGACCTGCAACCAACCAGTTCATGTGCTAGACACACATGACATACATCTGGAGTTATGGTTTGTATGACACCAGGATCAATCACGGGATTAGTCCACACATCCTGACTGTAAATTAGTATGTCAATCTGGTGATTCAACCTGTTGTGCTGCTATTCTAGAAAAGCATTACATGGAGTATTTATGAACAGGATCAAGCTTGCCCACGTACTGCTGTTGTAATCCCACAAGCTCTACAGAGTGATGAAATGTTGCATTGCCCTACTCAATCACGAGATCCATATTCAATTGAGCACTATGGGACACCATCAGATGACATCTCCAGTGTCATCCACAAAGAGCATTAACCATCCTTGTATTGACTGATCAGGTGAAAGAGGCTCCATCCCACAAAGAGACATCCAGCAGTTGTACAACACAATGCATGCATGTCTGCATGCTAGCATTCAGAATTCTGGCAGGTAAACTGATTATTAATGTACCAGCATTTCACATTTGCATATGTTTATCTCGTGCTTACGTTGACCTGTGATCTTGCAATGTCAATGATTTAAATATGTTACTTAAACAAATGTATTCCTGAAATTTCAACACTCTACATTAATTATTTTGTGGTATTTTGATTTTTTTCCTTTCAGTGTATCTTCTTCTCAAAGGAGGATGTAATCAGTAAGGTTTAGAACGAGTGAGGTAGTGGGTTGATGTCAGAAGGACATTGAGAGTGGTAGTGTTGGATGGCATCATGGCCATTGGCCTGAGGAATGATGGTGTGCAGGGAGGTGTCATCAACTGTGACAAATAAAGCTCCAGATGGTTATGGAGTGGGGATGACTGAGAACTGCCAAGTGGAGTGGCTTGTATGTTTGATATGAGAGGCTAAGCTACAGGCAACTGGTTGGAGGTGGTGGTCAACAAGAGTGGCCATCTTCCAATGGGATCATAGTAACCACCTACAACTGGACATCCAGCATTGTTGGGTTTGTAGATTTTAGGAAGCTTGTAATATATGTGTGTGGGGGGAGGGGGGAGGGGGGGGGGGGTTGTTGGAGTGAGGAGGGAGATGGGTTCAGGGAACAACTTGTGGGATAGGCCTATGGATTTGAGTAGGAATTGAAGGTTATGTTGTTATTCTGGGATGGGATCACTATGGTACAGATTGTGGGTGGAGGAGTTAGAAAATAGGTGGAACCTTCCTTCTGGCAGTCACAGTGCTGCCACAATTTCTGCAGAGCATTTTATTTTGACATGATCACCAACAAGCAGCCCAGAGGAATGAATTGTCATTACCTGATTACTAATGTACTAGCGTTTCCTAACCATTGTCATCTGGATCCTTCACCCCCAACACCAGTTATCCTTGCAACACATACTTCAATCATGTAATCCTGCAGATCCAGTCATTGCTAACCCACTGGCACAAAAACAACTAAGATGTCCATGTCATAAACTTAGAATATCAAGAAGTAAGAGAACTTAAAATAAATTATACATTAAGTCCAATAGACTGATGGAAAGTGAGCTAAGAACAAGGACTTCCTCATGTAGAAAGGTCCACAAAATATGCTGTGGAGACAGAGGAAGTCCTGAACCAAAGATTAAATGTCCTTTGCCACATTGTTGTGAAGGATAAAAAGTTAAACACAGTCGACAACCCCCGCGTCCTTCCTTATAACACCATACAAATCAGACGGCAAACATATATGAGAACAATAGTAGTTAAAACAAGGACATTCGGTCATGAAATGGTGAACCATCAAAGGTTGACAACAATGAGCACAAAGTGGTGGGGGATCACCACTTAACAAATGGCGATGGCTAAAACAACAATACCCAATATGCAACCTAGCTAAAATGATCTCCTCACGACAAAGGAGCTGAGATGACGTCGGCCAAGCTGCTAGCAGAGGTTTAATTCCCTGGAGCTTGTTGCCATGGAGAGTGCACCAGTGGTGATGCCAAAGTGGCACCACCTGATAACAGACAGCAACATAGAGATCATCCAAAGGGATGGAAGAGCTAGCAGACTGAGGTAGGAGGACTCCAACCATGTGAGCAGCATCAGCAGCCTGATTTACCATCAAAGCAATGTGACCAGGAGACTGCATGACCATCACAGTGTCTCCCTCAACAGACAGCAAACGGTAGCTTTCTTAGACCCATTGCACTAAGGGATGGACTGTGTACAGCACACAGAGGTTCTCAAGGGCACTGAGAGAATCAAAATATGACTCAATTAAAAAGCCTCTCCAGCTGCATGTATTAGGTAGCCTGATAGAGGGCTAAGAGCTCTGCTGTAAATATTGGGCAGTGTTCTGAAAGCCTGTACCAGAAATGGTCCAGGTCAATGATGAAGACACACCGGACACCACAGTCAGTTTTAGAACCATTACTGTACACAAAGGTGCTGTCACTATGTTGTGTGCAGAGTTCGAGAAACTTACTGCAATAGATTAAATTTGGAGTAGTTTACTTAGGAAATAAATGAAGTCCAAGATAAACACAGGCCACTGGACAATGCCAAGGTAGTGAAGGGTTCACACCCACTGGAAAAATGGCAAGGAGTGAGAAGGTTAAGCTGCTGGAATAGGAGCTGAAAGCAAACTCTGGGAGGTAACAGAGAAGAGGAATGCACCCCATACTGGCAGTCAAGGGAGTCGTCGAAAAAGGAGGTGTAGGATGAGTGGCTAGGCATAGCAGACAAATGGCAAGCGTATCTGTTGAGGAGAACATCACACTGGTATAACAGCAGTTGCCCGGCAGCTTCTGCATAACAGATTGCACTACCAGAAATTCATACAAACTGTTTTGTCAATGGAAAAGCGAAAGCCATTGTCGATACTCCACGAGTAAAAATGTTCAAGACATCGCTGAAGATGCTGCTCAAAGATACAAGTATGTGGAGAACTTCAGTACATCGTTAAGTGAGCCGGTGATGTCTGGTGGGAGACTGGCCATTATAGGGTTATTGTCTATAGCAAAGAGTGCGATGCACAGGATGGAGCCTTGAGACACCCCATTCTCCTGGATGAAGTTGTTTAACTAGGTTGTATCCACACATACCTTGAATACTTGGTCTTTTAAAAATTTCTGAAGGAAACAGGGCTGGCAGCATCAAAAGCCCCATGTGTATAGAGTACAGAGGATACCAGCTCTCCAGCAGGTGTCATAGGTTTTCTCCATATCAAAAAACAAAGTCAGCACTGGGTATTTTGGCTGAAAATGGTTAATGACATGGGTTGACAAAGTGACGAGGTGGTTAACAGCAGAATGATGCACTCGAAATCCACATTGTGCAAGGGTTAGTAGATTGTGAGGTTAGAGCCACCATACCAACCAGCCATTAATCACACATTCTATCATCTTACAAACACAGCTGATGAGAGAAATGGAGTGTTGGCTAGAAGGAATGAATGTGTTTGTCCTTATTGGGCTTAGATATGGGTATGATAGTGACTTCACGTCAGCATCGGGGAAATGAGCCATTTGCCCAAATGTGATTGTGTGTAAGAAGGAGGAAGTGCTTGCCCTCAAGAGAAAGGTGCTGCAACATCTTGTAATGGATCTGGGAGATGTGTTATTTTCTACCTGATTTGTCAATACCAAATCTAATGAGGGAGGCTGTAAAATTTTCTTATGGTTTTGTCAGAATATTTTTTGTGAATTGTAATTTGCCTTATTTTATACTAATTTGCTTATATGTTTGTGAGTGACAGCACATTGATCAATATTAGTAGATGTGATGAAGAATATCAAAGAGACTGGTTACAAGTGGAAGCTTGTGTGTTGTGTGAAATGTCTTTGATGCTGGAGTCGTCTTTGACCATAGTCAATCGGCAGTGAACTCTCGTTGTGTGACAGTGGAACAATGTACAGGTCCCCATTATAATAATTTGCAAGTGACCATCAAAAATGAGTTACTCTACAGCTTTTTTTTATATAAACATCAAGAAGGACACACATTCGGAGAAATGGTATTTCAAGCACCAAAAATGAGGCAAACGCATTGAACCAGGACATTTCTGCAGCCGATGAAACAGCATTATGGAATCATACTTTCACTAGACGACTGAAGCCAACACAAAAAATTCAAATGTCATCTTATGAACGTTTCACAGAAAAGTGAGTACTCTCACAAAATATGCTAAATTCAAGTATATATAAATAGTGAGCATATTTCAATCTAAATGTGAACATTGTCTGGCTCTGTGGTGGAAGATCAGGATGAAGTGAGAGCATGATCTACTTCCCCCATGGTAGAGACAGAAGTGTAGCATTCACTCTTCTGAGAGGAGGAGGGTATCATCTGAGCCTCCTCCACTCGTTTCCAAGGGCAGAAGGTGGGGTGATATTGGGTGGAGTTCAAAATCTCCACAGAATAGCAGCCCAAGGTGTTGGAGATAGCTACCAGGTCCACAATGACATCACCTGCTACAGTCATACCAGAAATCAGGTAATAGATCTTAGTCCCAAACAGATGATGGAGGTTGCCCCCCACGTGACGGAAGAGGAAGTGTAACTGTTTAAAGAATTAGTAAATGAAATCCAGCTAGCTGTTTTGATATAGTGAAGAATGCAATGACACTGCACTTGCAACTGTTTACAACAAATACAGTTCGCCATCAAAGGATGATGATTATAAATGCAGAGAGCAGGTCTTCGCGTGTAACTCACATCACAGTATGCCTTCATTCTCCTGGGGACCAGTACACAGCATGGTAGAGATGAAGTGTGAATGGAATGTTCTATGATGGTAAGGATAATGTTTATGAGGTACTATGCCTGGTCATCACAACTGGGGAAATTTTTTTAAGGTCTCCAGGGAGGATTGAAGGCTCCAGTCAGCCTCAGAAAGCTGCCAATTGGCTTTACACGTAGGTGCAACAGGAGTCAGCAAACAGATAGCACATGGGAGATGGTCACTCCAGTACATATCAGAGACAATGGACCTTTCAGGATGACAGGAAAATTGGGCACTGGAGAATGAGAGGTCCAAATGGGAATAGGTGTGTGTAGAGTCTGAGAGGAATGTGGGTGCTCCATTATTAAGATAGAGAGGTTGAGTTGATTGAGGTCAGCCAAGACAGAACCTCTCTGACAGGTTCTGGAAGAGCCCCAAATGGGATGGTGTGCATTAAAGACAATGAGCAGAGGTGAGGCAGTTGATCAATAAGCTGGAGGAAGCCTGCCCAGGCGACACCAAATGGTGGAGGGGCGTATGCACTGCAAAGCAGTGCAACAGCAGGCAGCCAACTGTTAAGTAAGATGGCCTGGTTATGAATGTCATCCCAGATGAGCAATATGACTCCCCCATGAGATGGAATGCTGTCTTCTGCAGGAAAGTCAAAGCAGACCAGAAGGAAATATGAGAGGTCAGAGCGATCTCAAGGATGCAGTTTTGTTTCTTGGATGCAGAGAAAGAGTGGATGCTATGATTCAAAGAGCAGCCATAATTCCTCCTATTTGGATCTAATGCTGTGGACCTTCCACTGCAGGCTGCATGATCGCTGTTGCAAATGATACAGCATGGAGGAGGAAGTGGCAATTGCCCTTGCGAGCAACCCTACCACAAATAACTAATTTAGTTTTGTTTCAACAGGACATGTGAATTAGGTTGTAATGTTGACACTGGTAGCAACACATCCAGTTTGGAATGTACAGTTGGATCGCGATCACTTCATAATCTACTTTGATCTTCGGTGGAAGCACTGCTTGATCAAACGTGAGAAAAAGAGTGTGTGTAGGCACTAAAGTTGCATCAACCTTTTTATTACCTGATGGACTGCAGTGATGTCCTGATCGGAGAGGTAAGATTGGATTTCACCCTTGGTCAGACCTCCAAGCAGTCTAGTGTAAATAACACCATGCAAAGAATTCAGTATTCAGTGGGCCCCAACATGAACAGGGTAGCTGTGGAGGAGTGAAGCTGTAAGCTGTTTTTGGGCCTGAAAATCACAATTATACTCCAAAAGGAAAGTTCCATTACATAAATGGTGGCAATATTTCACAGGATCTGCAATTGCAGCAAAACCTTTTTGAATAATAAACACATTAACAGTAGCAAAGGACTTACCTTCTTCAGTATGTGATACCATGAGGGACCGAGGTGCCACTGGGAGATTCTTTGAATCTTTAGCCTCATTCTGTTTACATTTAGTAGATGTACACAGAAATGATGATTGGCTCATTGGGAGAAAATCCCCTATGATTGACAGTGCTTCGATGGTGCATTCCTTCCAACTGGGGTCCTTCCAAGGGGGCCTCACCTGCCTTAGGTGATTGTTCACACCTCAGGTCACACCTCTCAAACTCCTGATAGAGTGATATATTGGCAATTGGGGAAGGTAACAGCTCAGGCAGTCATCCCTCCCTGTGCGTAGCCTGTAGCAGGGGCTACGTGTGAACACTACCTGTTGACTCGGGGCAAGCAATAACACATTACACAGTCACCTGTAACATTTCAAACATGTAGGCCAGCCTTCAAGAGCAAACAGGAAGGAAGAAGAAACAAAGAGGAATCTCAAATGTTGAAGCAGAGGAAGGGCAGGAGATGACAAATGAAGAAAGAGAGAAAAACAGTTGAGGGACTGTTCTGATGTTGGGATACTAAAGCTTCAGAACGAATTCCCAAAACTAGCCAGACATATTTCCCAAAGGAGGGCAAAAAGAAAAGCAGGAGGATAGACATTCAGCACAGGTGCTGCAAAGGCTTGGGCTGCACCTGACCTCTCAAGATGTTGACAGATCACCAGGAAAGTTTGAAGAAAATAATGTGGCCTATTCACCTTCACACATGTGCTCCATGAAGCTGTCTGGAAGGGTGTACATTGTGATAGTGATGTTGACTGTAAGGTGCCAGAATTTGAGTATTATGTACAACCATGACGATGTAGCATTTACGACCAAACTTACAAACTTAGATCTCAGAAAACTATATGGAAAACGTCTAGTAATAAATTGCTGGTGTCAGGAACACAAACCTCTGGTACAAACAAAAGACTGCTCTATGCTTACAGTAAAACTACATACAGTAAGTTATTCAGTAACTATTGCAAAGTGAACAAGTTTGTTGTGAAGCCAAGAGAATGTACAACTGGCAGTTTATACTCAATTCAAGTAATAAATAAAAAGCTATATGGAAAGTAATCAGTGAGACGGTTGGTGAAAAGGAAAGACGTCAATCAATAACATGCATTAAGAATGAAGATGGTGTTTCCACTGATCAAAAAATTTATGTGAAATATTCAACAATCACTTTATAAACATTGATGACAACCTTTCTTCTTTTATCAATCCTTCTGTACCCAGTCACTGTACAAGCTATGTGCTGCTCCCAAGATAACTTTTTCCTTGCCCACTCACACCTACTGAAATTTGCAATATTATAACACAAAGCCTAACGAATAATCCTGTGGTTAGGATAACATTGTCTTCAAAAACCAGACTGACATCTTGTCCATTTATTACCAGCCCTCTGTTGTTAACCAGCCATAGCTGGACAGACTGCATCAAGATTACAGTAGTATTACAACAATAAACTGAATGAAAGACTGCAGTTTAAACTATGATGCTATAAAATACATAATGAAGAGATCAACTCGATTATAATCTAATGTACGATGACAATACAACTATGAAATCAGTTCTAGAACATAGTGTACAGTTCAGACAAAATTTTAGTCCTAAATTGATCCACTGGTAATGACAGGATACCCTTAGGTAGTGCATTCAACAGTTCGAGAACCGCCATGTGGACGCCCTTTGTGTTTTTGTTAATCAACATCCAGGGCTTTCTATACTGTCTATTACCAGTGCTGTGGCTATGAAATTTATTTCTCTTTCTGTAGCATGCATGATTTACCTCCATATGAGCAAGGCAGATGAATAACGATTGGCTTAAACAAAGTATATTCTTGCAGCCTGTAGAGTGACTCCACAGCAGCAGCCCACGTCTCATGCAGCTTTGGAACATTACATGGTACACTGTTGGTAGCTACTTGTCCGATATTACACCTTCAAATTTCCTCACGAGATACAGGACCCAGGAAAGTTTGGAATATACCATTTTGTGGGCTGTTGCCATGTTAACATAGAATTACTGAAAAAGCCCATGGCTGCTGCGTCACACACGGCTCCAGTTTCAATAAGACACCATGTCATTCTGTGTTTTGTATTCACCAATTTTCATCTTGTTCATAATACACTAGGCCTTGGCTTTGCTTAATAGGAATTCTGCTTGTTGAAAAGCCTGAGCAACACTCTCCCTTTTTGAGAACAAATGTTATTATCTTCAAACTGCAAGGTGTACCCATTGATGCGTATGTCACTAACAAAAATCACGAACAACAGAGAGCCCATTACACGTTCCTATGGTGCACTCCATTTCAATTTCTTTTCAATTGAGTCTACTCCTTGCACTGATACAACCTGCTGTCTGTTATTCAGGTATGAATTTGCTCAACAGCTCCCTCCATTGCTGAGGAGGGCCTTACATGAGGTACAATTGAATACCTTACTAAGCTCACAAGGTACCAGTGCTCTAGACTCTTTTGTCTTCAAAACCCTGACATATATTTGTAACTAAGTCAAGTACTGCTACTGTCATTGACCTACCCTTGTAAAGGCGATATTGTGCATCACAAAAGAAGTTACTTCCTCCAAATAACTTATCCATCTTAGGAGATTACTAAATACTTCAGTGAATAATGCATTTATTGTTTACTAAGCCACTGAAAAGGGCTGACTTTTGTAACAGAACTATTGGGAACTCACAGGGAGAGACTGTGGTGTATGTGTTTTGATTTAATAGTTGTTTTAAAATATAGCACACTGGAAGTTCATTTCAAGTTATCATCTGTGTTTTATGCATAATAAAGAACTCTTGTTAACAATTCTCAAAATCTACATTAATTGTTAACAAATCATTCCTATGCTAGAGTAATTTAGATGAAATTCCTTGTTTCAGTACCAGCTGGCCACATAAACTATTGGCCTGAAGAGCTTCCTTGGAAGTTATTGCTTATTGGTTCTCCAAAAGTTTGTCTTTTTAGAAGGGGTAATGATAAATGGAGCTTTATATTCATTTTGATTAATTTTATAGTGCATTTTGTAAAAGAAAACACACAATAGGCTATTCCTTGAGCTCAGAAACTATGGCAACCATACATTACATTTGAGAATCTCTGGTAGTACCGAATTAGGGGAAAATGCTGTTACAGGTTCAGATCATATCTTTTGAACAGAGTCCAAAAAGATGTAATCACCAAACAAGTGGTGAAAGTAAACATTCAGAATGGTCTATTGGTAATGTCTTCTGGTCTTTCTAACATAATGTTCTCATCAATTCAAAGCTCTGACTGCTGATACAAACATAAAAATGCAACTACAAAATTCCTCACAATATGTTGACATACAGTACTCGACAGTAGGAATACTTAAAGAGAAGTCATTAAACAGAGTTAGTAAAGTCATCAACACAGAAACAGTCAAAAGTGCCTGCTTTGCAGTTGTACACTTTGTAATGTCACACTGCATTCCATTTTAGGACATATCTCTCAAAAATATATTTATTACACAAAAGAGAAAATAAAGAAATAAGTGCCTTTCTCTTCCATCTCTTGACTCCTTTTAAAGAACTCAATGTTTTGCCACTGTCATATATATATATATATGAAACAGTGTGCTTAATTTTTAACAGTATTTACATTCTTCACTTCAAATATTCTGATAAATTGTTGAAAGAGTGGCTAATGAGGTATTATTTTATTTTGTTTTTAAATATTTGCAAATGTTCAGTTTTCTGCCTGTAGCCCACTGGTTACCTTTTATAGACTCCATTATGAACCCTAGAAAGGGATACATAGCTGACATCAGAATTATTACTTCATCTAGTTATGCGATTGTGAATTGCTTAATTCATCCTGAATTACTCTTGCTGTTAACCAAAAACACCACTAGGGAGTGTATACATGTCACAATCCCTACGTCCATAAAGAGGCTTCTATAACATGTTCAGTTGCAAAGTCTACCAAATGTACGCATTTATTAATTTTATTGCGCACATTTAAGTATAGGCCTATAGTATGAATTACTGTACAATGTGAGACCATGTAGGGGCACCATCTACTCCATATAAAATAGATACAGGGAATAACAGTGTATTTGTGAACAAACAAGAACAGGAAGCAACAAAGAATATGAGTAATTAAAGACACACTGTACTTGTCACACATTTATTAGTTGATTATGTCACTCCCACACAGCACTTGCCCCCTCCCCCTCCTAAAAGATGAGAGAGAGTTCAAATTTGACATCACAGCCAGCTTGTGTGTGGGTGGCTGGACATGATGGACATGTAACTGCAGTCAGTGACACAGCCAGAACTGTAAAATGATGGTTGGTAGGAATGTCATTGGTAGTAGACAGAGGGGGAGGAGTGTGAGGTGTAATTCCCCTGGTGACATTGTGTAGCCACTGGAAATCGGTGATAGACATTTTGACGCAATCCAATGGACTTGTGGCGTTATTGCAGACCAGGTCTGGTAGAGATATGGTGAACCATAGTATGTGTGCCCATGCCCTGTGATTTTACAGTCCACAGTTACTCCGTGGACACAGTTGTGTGCAAAGCACAGATGCAATGCGGAGGTGTCCTATGTTGTTCTTATGTTTTGCGGGCCACTTGAAGTTTGCCTTCTGTTTCCAATAGGGTATCATTCAACAACACATTGTCCTCATATAACTTGATTATTTCACGCCTGATTGTTACATAATCTTGTTTCATGGTATGGAGATCTAATTTCAAGTTGCAGCAGTAGGACTCCCAGTAATATTGATGGTCCTTTGAGGTGTTAGCACTTAAATTATACACACTGGACATTGTGTACTATTATGAATGAGCCTTTCCTGCAAGAATAGTATGACTGTTGACAGAGTGTATCAGTCATTCATTTAGTAAATTGGTGGTCAGTTCAACCTGTGTGAGGAAATCAGCACCTGAAATTGGTTGAGCAACATTGGTTAATTTGTAAGTCCACTTGCAGTTCTCAAAGAGACTGTTGTCAGCCTCAAATGTTTTGTGACCATATGCACATATGACGGACTTGTTAACTGCCATTAAATTGGCCTTAGTGTGGCAGTGTGCTGATTTCTGATCCCATTTCATTAATAACACTAGCCCTGAATAGTGGTTGGAGATGAACAGCCTTTGTGATGTAGTGTTGTGCAGTCATTCGGTAGTCGGCAGCTTTGGAGGCATGCCGATAGAAGCATTACGCTGATCAGTCCTATACTGGCTTTTCAACATAGGGTGCTAACTGTTCTAAAACAGTAGGTGCTGTAAGTGGCTGTCACACTGTTGCAACCAAATCATGTCTTGGCGTTGAGGTGCAAACATAATTTCTTGCACTTCATTGCCAGGTGACCAAAATGTCTGTGGAACAGCAAACATTTGACGGAGCTGTCTCATGGCTATGAAACCACTGCAGGCATTTGCAGGGGACTCGTTTGTGCTCAGCTGTCACGATCAATAGTGCAACATTTATGACTGCTTTGTTAGCATCTTGACAGTGGCATGGGGAGTTCACAGGTCCTCGAGAACACTCTGTGACTTTCAGGTAGATGTGGCATGGTGGCGAGGCAGCAGCATGTTGGGCTGGTCTGTGATAGTTTTTGCTTCCTTCAGAGTGAATGGACGTTATCATGGCGGCCACTGTGGCATATGTTTTGGGCAAGGTTTGTACTTTATTGGTAACTAGTATAATGGTTGCCCTTCCTGAGCAATTAAAATTAACCTCACTTTGGTAGCAATTGTTGTTGCCAAATGTGTAACAGTAAAGCATCCAAACTGATAATCATTCCATGCAGATGTCTCCAGAATTCAGACAGAATCATGTCATCATGCCTCTCATGGTACAGGACTTGTGTGAGCCTTTGGCCAATTGATTTTGTGCAATGTGAAATAAGCACCATCATGAGGACATTGCAGGCTTGGTGCAGGGAGCGTCATAATATAATGTCCAACACTACTGAAGTAACATGTTGATCAAGATTACTGGTCACCAAAGTGAACTATTCAAAAGAGTCACTAATTTGCTGTTACTTGAAAATGCTCTCCATTTACTGCAACTAAGTTTTCAATTGACTGGTTGCAAACAGTGGGGGATTAATTTGCAAATACAGTGTGGGAGGCCTGCGAAAGCTGATGAGTGGATATTTCTGTTGATCTCACATGTGGTACCAGTGAACGTGAAATGACTGGAAACATGTTCACTCTGAATTTGATGTCTTACGACACTGTTGTAATTATGTGTGAAGCATTGTTATGTGATTATATCACTGTGTCCAATGTCATGACCAGTGTGGTTGAAACCATGATGTTCCAAAGTGGATCGGTGTGTGGCACGAAATCTAGTAGTTGAAACACAGGAGGTGAGCAATGTAGAATCTGTATCTCATTTTTAATGACCTGGATGGCACCACTGATGGAATGTAGAAGGTTATGTGTGGTATGCTTGACGGTACTTATCTATGACAATTGCAGCAGATAACCTATCCACGAGAGCAGAATTGCTTCTTTGGGTTCACAAATTATGTAAGAACACTATCTCCTACAAATAAAATACATTCACGGACTAACGGAGTAATACACTGAGGTGTCAAAAGCAATAGGTTGCCTCTTGATATGTTGGACGTGCTTTTACCCTGAGTAGTGTAGCAACAAGACGTGGCATGGACTCAATACATTGTTGGAAGGCCCCTGCAGAAATATCGTCCAATGCTGTCTCTGTAATTGCAAATGTTCCGGGCACACAAGTTTGTGCATGAACTGACATCTCAATTATGTGCCATAAATGTATGAAAGGATTCACACTGGGTGATCTTGGTGCCCAAATCATACACTTGAATTGTTCAGAAAGTTATTCAAACTGAGTGCGAACAGTTGTGGCCCAGTGACCAGGTGCACTGTCATTTATAAAAATTCCACCATTGTTTCAAACACGAATAGCTGCAAATGGTCTCCAAGTAGCTGAACATAAACATTTCCATTCAATGATTGGTCCAGTTGGACCAGAGGAGCAAGTCCATTCTATGTAAACACAGCCCACACAATTATGGAGCCACCAATAGCTTGCACTGTGCCTGGAATTTGCTAGTGTTGAAACACTCTTGATACTGCGGATCTCAGAATATTGAATTCCCTAATGATTTTTGAAGTGGAAAGTCCCGCACATCTAGCAGCAACTACCACTCCATGTTCAAAGTCTGTTAATTCCCCTCATGTTGCCGTAATCAGGTTGGAAACCTTTTCATATGAATCACTCAAATACAAATGACTGGTCTGCTAATGCATTGTCCTTTTATACACTGTATACATGATATCACCACCATGTGCACATTGCTATTCTATGACTGTTTTTCATCTCAGGGTAAACCACACTTTATTGTGCACAGATACAAAAGACACATGTGTACACATTAGCAAACAAACCAGAACAGGAAGCATCAAAGAACATGAGAAATTAGAGAGACACTGCACTTGTCACATATCAATTAGTTGATTACATCACTCCCACAACCACATTTTGTCAATTCCCAACGTAAAAGTAGTTATCAAAATTATCCATGGAGCCATTGACTGAATGTGAATGATCTGGTGTAGATAAAAATAAATAAATAAATAAATACCCTATCCCCATTCAGTATTTAAATTTTGAGGGCAAATAATGTAGAATAAGTGATCCAGTCTGCTCTGATATGACACTTGTGGCAAAATTACTACAGAGAATGTTTACAGGACTTGGCAATGTCAACACAGCAGTGGAACTACTACCTACAAAGTTCTGTGACTGTAATGAAATGGAATTAGATTACATTAGATTCAGTTTTTGTGCCAGAAACCCAAAAATGAGATGATTCTCACAGGTGTGAAGCAAGTCAGAAAGTATAACATAAAAAACATAAACATCTGAATATAATAATCACTACCCTGCTCAGTTATCAGCAGACTGTCAAAATAGGTAAATGCATTTCAGTAAACTAGAACACCTAATATTTACAGAATTAATACTCTGTGAGGATGAAACACAGCTATGCACTTTTAATAAATTTATCATTCACAAAATACCTAATCTTGTCAGTTGTGACCTATTGGTGCAAACAGAAATTTTTCCTTAAGATGGTCTAACAGTCACTGTTACAATATTTATTTGTAGAGTAGAAGAAGTTGCCTACTAGAAAGTCTTTCAAACTCTGTTTAAACTGTGCTTTATCTGAAACCAAGGTTTTAATGGTTGCTGGTGATTTATGGAAAATGTGTGTTCCTGGATATTGGACCCCTTTCTGATCCAAAGTAAGAGATTTTAGGTTTTTATGTAGATTGTTCTTATTCCTAGTACTGATACTATGTATTGAGCAATGGGTTGGAAATGGAGATATATTACTTGCAACAAATTTCATTAAGAATAAATACACTGAGAAGCAATGGTTAGGATACAAAGTTCCTTGAACAGGTTTCTACATGATTTTCTTGAAATACACAACAAATGAGTCTTGTTATGTACTTTTGCTTGCTAAAAACTTTTGCTTGGCTTTGTCAGTTACTCCAGAATATGATCCCGTATGACATTACAGAAAGAAAATTAAAAAAAAAAATGCAAGTTCTTATTATATTTACTACATGTGACATCATTCTGATTGCAAATCCCATCCCAACTTCATTTATTATCGAGTTATAATCTCAGAAATTTAACACCGTCAACCTCTTCGATCTGCATGTCTTCATGTGCTATTCACATGCTACAAGGAAATCTCTTACGGGTTCCAGTGTGTCTTTGCAGTGAATTAGTTTTCAATAGTTTATTAACATAAGTGAAAACTTGATTAGCTGTCATTTCTAAATCTGCACTTGACTTCCTACTTATTGCAATGTCTGTACCATCAGCAACAAAACCAACTTAGCATCTGGGAATGTAATGGGCAAGGAGTCATTAATGCACACAAGAAAAAGCAACAGACCCAAGACAGAACCTTCAGGAACACTACACGTAATCAATTCCCAGTCAGATGAAGACTGACTGCTTAATGCTCAGGTATTTCACAATGACACCCTTTGTTTCCTGTTAGTTGAATAAGACTCAAACCATTTTGCAGCGCTACTGTTGACACCATAATATTCTAATTTACTTAAGAGAATGCTGTGATTCACACAGTAAAAGGCATCTGAGTGGTAAACACATGCAGAAAATTTCTATTATAATTTTAATTCTCTACTAGTAAAGTTAAAAACAATTTTACTTTCGTGGTAATCAGTGAATGTTTCAGCAAATTGAAGGCAAGGTTGGTCCTTACATTAGCAGATCAACAGTAATTGCAATTATAAATTAAACTTTTCATCAGATGAGGGCAGCCTAAGGGATCACTGTAATTTTTGCCAAATTTACTACTAGTCATACTTTGAATTCTTTCTCTATCATGTCAGAAAATGTAGCTGAGACACAACTAAGGGCTTATAAATCATATTCTAAATACATACCTGTACTGCACTATGTGGTAATCTACTTGACTGTGAAGTTTACACAAAGATATTGTTATTCCATTACTAGAAATTTAAAGCCCCATAATGAAATTTAATTCACAATTTCTATTGACTGCTTTGATGAGATTTTTGATGTGACCATATTACAATAAATTGGAACTGCTAATATTTACGGAATTCATACAATATCAGAATGAAACCTAGTTATAAATATTTGATAAATTTATCATCATACCTAATATTAACTGTTTTGACTAAGTGTTATCAAAACAGAAATTTTTACTAAAGCTGGTCTAACTATCCCTGTTAGGATATTCGTCTACAAAGTAGATGAGTTTCCTACCAAAACGCCACTCAAACTCTGATTAAGCAGTACTTCATCTGAAACAAAGTTTTTAATGGTTGCTGGCAGTTAACTGAATCTGTGTGTTCCTGAATATTGGGCGCCTTTTTGGGCCAAGGTACGTGATTGTTGGTTTTTATGTACACTGTTCTTATCACTAGTTTTGATACTATATATTAAGCAATTGGTTGTAGACACATTATTTTCAACAAATTTCATCAAGGAATAAATATACTGAGAAGCAGTGGTTGGAATATCCGATTCCTTGTGACCACTACTACAATAACTTTGTCTCGACTTCCAAACTAAACACGCTGTCGTTACGTACTGACAAGTCCTTTGGCGCTGCTACACTGACAGATAATAGCAGGAATTGGCACAAGCGCGGAGGGTGTGCAAGTTATCCACTCGTAAACTGTTATATTTTGCTGTTGTAAGAATAGCGATAACCAGGAAAAGTTTTATTCAATAGAAACGGTTATGCCCAGAAGTAATTGCTTTCGGTTGAAGAGATTGGGTAAGCTCCAACATTCCTGCTTGTTACGCTCGTTGAAATTGTGTGGGTTAATCAATATTATTATCGTAGTCGTCATTACGACTATGGTACTAAGCTCAAAAGGATCTCTCCAACTATTTTATGTCGATTCTTTTACGGCTTCTGCGCTTCGCCAACCGTCCTCCTTTCTCCGGGCTTGGGACCGGCAACAGCAACTGCAGAGCTACTTAATTCACTCCAACAGTAACTGCAGGCGGAGTTAAAGTGGTTTCCCACACCAACGTTTAAATTTCTACGTTCACACTACAAACAAATTTACGACAATTGCTACTGCTTTTGACTCTGCTGTACTTCAAATTTCTCAATCAACTACAGCTTTTTTTTTGGATGGGGCCCCTCCACGCCCGCACCAACGTGGTGACCAAACCAAAAGTTCTACTGTCACCTCCGTATAACATGTTAGTTTTTAGAATCAAGAGTCACAGGATGCAGGCTGTGATGTTATCCATGCGTCTGGGTAAGATTACTCATTTACATGGTCCATCAGGAGATAGAAGTGGTCGAAAGCGATTGAAGGGTAGCGGTTTTTAAGGGCAGAGGGAAAAAAGTGCCAAGGCAAGCGCCAAGGGAAAAAAACCTCTGCAATAGTAGGACGGGTAGTAAGGGCAGTAGCGGATTACTAGCTGCGACAGCGCATGCAAGGTGTGGTTATGTTAGTGCGAGGTATCGTGCATCGTTACCGTTGTCGTTGCTGGCGTTCGTTCCAGGATCTGCTGCTGCTGCGTCCCTGAAACATGACATTGTCATCATATATTAGTGGGCGATCGGTCGTAGATCAGCTCACAGTGTGGGGGGTGTGTGTGGCTGGTTTGCGTGCTGTGTGCAGTACGGTTTCCCTGCAGTTGCCGGTATTTCGGCGGGTTTTTTTTTTTTATATAGGATGGGGCCCCTCCACGCCCGCACCAACGTGGTGACCAAACCAAAAGTTCTACTGTCACCTCCGTATAACATGTTAGTTTTTAGAATCAGGAGTCACAGGATGCAGGCTGTGATGTTTTCCATGCGTCTGGGTAAGATTACTCATTTACATGGTCCATCAGGAGATAGAAGTGGTCGAAAGCGATTGAAGGGTAGCGGTTTTTAAGGGCAGAGGGAAAAAAGTGCCAAGGCAAGCGCCAAGGGAAAAAAACCTCTGCGATAGTAGGACGGGTAGTAAGGGCAGTAGCGGATTACTAGCTGCGACAGCGCATGCAAGGTGTGGTTATGTTAGTGCGAGGTATCGTGCATCGTTACCGTTGTCGTTGCTGGCGCTCGTTCCAGGATCTGCTGCTGCTGCGTCCCTGAAACATGACATTGTCATCATATATTAGTGGGCGATCGGTCATAGATCAGCTCACAGTGTGGGGGGTGTGTGTGGCTGGTTTGCGTGCTGTGTGCAGTACGGTTTCCCTGCGATTGCCGGTATTTCGGCGGGTTAATCATCTGGGGTTGCCAGTAGTAGCTGAGTTGCAGGGGCTCGCCAGTACTGTCATGTTAGCGTGCTATGGACCATAGATGTTTAGTTTCGTGCTAATAGTGTTTTTGGTCTATTATGTTTCCATCTATGGTTGTGGTCGTAGTTACCCAGAGAAAGAATAAACGGGTTACGCGACTGTCTCGTGTTTCTGTATAGTCGTGTGGAGAGTTTTTGGAATACCTGCAAGATGGTATCTAGCCGATATTCCCGGTGAAGGTCCGCGGTGCGCGTGTAGCGCGGAGCGTTGCTTATGATTCTGAGTACTTTGTTCTGTATGAGCTGCAGACGGCGCACACGTGTGGGCGCAGCGTATCCCCAGACGGGAGCAGCATACGTCATCAGAGGTCTGATAAGTGTGGTGTACATGGACCTGGACACCCTCCTATTCAGTGTGCTACGCCTGTTAAGCATAGGGTAGAGTTGTTTGAGCCTCGCGTTTGCTTTGTTGGTCACGTGTTGGATGTGGTCCCCCCAGAGTAGTTTCCGGTCCAGCCAGACACCGAGGTATTTGACCTTCTCTCGGAAACGTATTGGGCGTGCGTGTAGTGTTATTTGATTGCAGTGTTGATGTTTGCGCAGTTGTTTCGGTCTTCTGGTGAACAGAACGGCTTCGCACTTGTCGACGTTTACTCTAACACGCCACTTCACCAACCAGGGCTCTGCCGTTCTGAGTGCGGTCTGTAGTCGTGAGTTAATGTTAGACGGCTTCCAATCTTGCGCTAGGATGGCAGTGTCATCCGCGTAGATTGCCATCGTCGTGTTATGTGTATCTGGGAGGTCGTTAATGTAGAGGTTAAACAGTAAGGGCCCTAGGATGCTTCCTTGGGGTACCCCTGCCTGTATACCGTGTCGTGTTGATTGTTTGCCCTGCACGTCAGTGTTGAAACTCCTGTCCGTGAGATATGAGTGTATGAGACGTACGAGCCCGTCGGGGAACCCTGCGTCGTTTAGTTTGCGTATGAGGCCGTTGTGCCATAGACGATCGAAAGCCTTCTCGATGTCCAGGAACACCGCACCAGTTGCTTTGTTCATGTTGTATCCGTGTGTGATGTATTCGACGACGCGGAGGAGTTGTTGTGTTGTCGAGTGGTGATTCCTGAAGCCGAATTGCTCCGGCCTCAGGGTGTCATTTGTGATGCAGTGCCTAGTGAGTCGTTTTAGTATTACCTTCTCAACAATCTTGCTGAGCGCGCTCAGCAGGCTGATGGGTCGGTAATTTTGTGGGAGGGAGTGGTCTTTCCCCGGCTTCCTGAACATCAGGACCTTGGCCGTCTTCCAAAAGGCGGGGAAGTGTTGGTGTTTGAGTATGGGCCGAGGAGCCGCTATTTATAGGCTACAAGATTGACGCGCACAACTATCGATAGTTAACGAGTGTCGAACCATTGCAAAGAAATTTATTACACATGTATTTCCATCGATCTATCTTTCGTTGAATTAGTCAATTTACTTTGTTTTGCAATATTTGTAAATATGTAATAAAGTGATACAAGTATAGTGTTTGGCGGTGAATCGCACAAGACTTTAATGACAGCGAAACAAGGGGAAGTGATATAATTCTCAGAAGTTACCACACCCATTTGAAGGCTTCGACCATAGATACTAGTTTGAAGGCGTTGTGAGTATAGACTTTGAAGACGAAAATTTTGGCCAGCGGAAAGGTCTGTGTTTGTTATTGTTTTGGTAACTCCGCCGTAGGCTTTGTGCTGTTCCGATTTATAAGATAGGAAAAGTAGAACACTAAATTGTTGGAGAGAGAATAGGAAACGTAATATACATTGACATACTGGGAGGTAAGTAAGTTGATCAGGTATAATGATTGTGGTTAGCATCTCGTATTTTCCCGTAGAATATAAATGTATAGGATTTATTTAATACTGTGTCGTATGTGCTCAAGCTGCATGTACAGCGTTGTACTGAGAACGTTATAAACTGCAGATTTAGTTTCATAGTTGTAAGCTTATATTAAAGAGTACAAAGCTATGTTGGTATGCAACTTAGTACTGTTTATATGTTTGTTGGAAGGCTTCTTGAAAGTTAACTCTCATTCAAACATTTTGAGTTGTTAAGTAGTGAAGTTCTTGAACTTTATTTTCAGTCACTGAAGCGTTTAACGATGGGACGTGCTAAAAGCAGAAAGTGACATGCAGCTAAGCAGTAGATACTGTGAGAGAATTGCATTTGCAAAACATGATACTGAAGTAGCAGGTAAGGGCTTATGCGAATGTCTGGGCTTACATTCAGAAAATCAGCGTCTGTTTATTATTACTCTGAAGTACCAGTGGGGAGTAAATGTAGGACAGATTGAATAATACGTGCTGTCAGTCTTGTTTGTGGGCCAGTACAGTGAGAAAGTTTTCTAAGTGCAAAACAGGTAGTGCTGACCTTTCTGGGTTGTATCAAGAAGATGAAAACACTGAAAAAATGTTCCAACAGCAATTAAGCTTCTTTCTAGATAATGTAGTCCTGTTTTCTTGCCAATTGGCAGTCATTGCCTCATCAATATTTGTGAGGTGGATAACGAAAAGGGACCTCTTGTCGAAAATTTAGGAATTTGATTATTTGTAGTTTTTACATTCAGCATTAAATTCTTAACCTGTAAATTTTTTTTTATTTCTATCTCTAAATTTGAGTAAGTTATGGCAGGTTGAATATTTATTATATAAAAGAGGTGTTTTGAGATATGGGCTTTTAAAATTTCACTTTGTTATAATTGCTTAACTTTACATATTTAAGAAACAAATTCTGCATATATATTACACTTAAAATGTCTTGTCAAGTGGTTTGGAGTTTTTTTTAATCAACACTTCACAGTAAGTGGATTACTCACTGAGACCTATATCACTCCAGAGTGTAAATACATTTGAGACCAAATAAATTGGCCCCTCGTTGAGAAAAATATAGCAAGCCCTGTGCTTATTTTTTTTGGCATAATATTTATATTTTTACACTATGTTATGTATTCACAGCAACTTCATCTATTTCATTTCCAATAGCAACAGCTGAGTTAACATGTGTTGGATCCCATTGTTGTTGTTCATACACTTTCTGGGAGTAGATAGTTTACTTGTTTGTTCACAGTCTCACACATAATCCCAAATATTCCTATTCTGAATGGAACCAAGAACTAAATAGGTCCGGGCTGCAACTGGTTACTTGGTATGTGAACCTGCTGGGCCATGTCAAAACTGTAGTGTGCACAACTTCTATCACCATCTTCAAAATTTTCCGTAGTCTTTTTGATAGTTCCCTTACAAAACACTCTTTCTTTTGCAACAAGTTGTAGATGGGACCTCATTTTTTCCATAGTTTCCATTTTAGTTTCTTCAGGCAATGATGCCATTGCAGTTCCTGAAGTGAAATGCTGTTGGCAAAATGCACAAAGATCTGCTTTGGGCATATCTCTTTCCAAATATTACAAAACACTACTTGATACTGGTTTTACGGGCATATCATTTGTAAAGGAAGCCATATAAGTTTCAAATATTTTGGCTTTATCATCACTTTAAGGTAGAAGCTTGAAATTTGCTTTATACTGAGTGCTACTTCTGCCTGGTAAAATTATGGCGTGTTGTTCTGCGTAATTGTGTAAAACCTTACAACAAACTCTGAATCAGAAAAAGAAGTCAACTTCTTAGGAAGTTTTCTTGCATTACCATGAGCTTTGACAATCAGTCCTGTATCATTATACATTTTTGTTACAGCGCTTTAGTCTTTTAATTTTAATATTGTTGGAAAACATGTAAGTGTTTGTACAAACTTGCTGACTTTTTACTAAGTATTTACTTTGTGATTGTTTCCTCTCAGTTTGTACTTTATGTTTACGAGCTGTGAAAGAAGAATCTGAAGCGACACACCGCAATTGGCCTAAAATTACTTGATCTAATGTGTTGACATTGTTCTCATAATGATAAATCTCAGCACATTCATGACGCATTTCCAGATATTCATCAACTGAACAGCAGTTGCAACATTCTTCTTTGCACCCGCAACCTGCTTTTAAAAAAACTCTGAAACGAGGGCATAGTCTCTGTCAGCATCAAAAGAGTCAATTAAATTTATGCAGTCATCAGTTACTACCAGGTCAAAGTCTTGAGCACCATCATTCTCATCTACAACTTGATCACTATTAACATTTCGTTCTATTTCAATAATAACATTATCAGTAACATTATCGTTGTTACCTAAGGCTTCATTAAACTTCAGAATGTCTTGTAATAAAGAAATATCAAATAGGTTAACTGACTCATCACCTATAGATTCCAGTTCCTCATCACTTGATTCGTCTCTACTTGGCATTCTTTCAGAAAAATCATCTTGAAATACTTTGTAAACTTTTATCATATAAATCACCACCAAGACCAGTATCGTTTAGTGCTTTCACAATTCTATCTTCACACATTGTATACCTTAAACTGAGCAAGCTGTAAACACGAATTTGTAACGTCAGCTGCCAGCTGTTCTTTGAGGGCTACCAACTATACATTGGCAATATCTGTAGGCATTCGCAAAAATAGGACCATGTGTGTTGTTTGGCATTATTGAAATCACAAAACAGTTTTCTTTTATACGAACTTACTCTGAGCTCCTTAAAAGGCTTCTAAAATTTAATAGGTGCTATTTTGTGAAGTACTGCATGTATAGCTGCGATATTTAGAAAAGGGACCAATGTTACTTTCCGATAACAACAAGAGGTCCCTTTTCCGAAGACTGACATTGATTGTTTTTAATGATATAATTGACTTTTGTTGCATTCAAACAAGTTTCAAATCAATATGACTGTGTTCAGAATGAAGTAAACTGTTATAATATTTTTTAAAAACGAAAATTGATATTTTACACATTATTGATTGTTTTTGCCTGTACTGAAAATTTTACTCTTCCGACAAGAGGTCCCTTTTTGCTTTCCCCCTCACATTTACTATCTGATGCTACTGGCATGTTATTTGCTCAAGGTCAGGTGCTGACACTACACCTATCTGCTTAGACCTGTTACATACCTGTGATGCGGTGGTAATGTCATGGTGATGTTTGATGTTTCTCTGTCTGTATTTGTAGATGGTCTGTTGTAGTATTTAGGGGCGCTCTCGTGCTAGATGTATGTTAGTGAGTTGTTTGACATGAATTGAATGTTTCAGGTTGCTATTGGAAGAATTTCTGCTGACATAGTTTGAATTTTCACATTGTGGCTGATGGATTCATTTTTATGTTTGGAAATGTTAGTGGCATGTGTTTCTTATGGTTAGAGATTTAATATTAATTTTTTTCTTTTTTCTTCAATTGTGAATAAGATACAGATATTTATGAGTAGGTCATTACGTGTTGCAGTGGGAGATATTTTTGCTTTTATTATATGTTTTATGATGGCAATGAACGAGTCGTCACCAGTGTTGGCTGGTGGCCAGTGCTAAATAGAAACATATAAATCACAGCAGGTTTGTCAGTAGTGTCAATAAGGTGCTGGCTGCATGGTCTGGATCTGCAATGACTAAAATAATTACAAGTCGGAAAAGATTATATATATTGTATTTAACTGGTTGTTCAGGATTCTTCCTGGCTTCATACATATAATTATAAACAGATAGCTATTGAGGCCTCATTTAAGCAATACATTACTAAGTGCCTTGTTAGAGGTTGCCTCCTATCAGCTGAAGGCTGTGCTACTTTACTACTTGACATTCCGACCAAGAGCGGACGAGAGCTTGCTAGAAACTTGATAAAAGCCGCAGAGCAGCGCTAGCCGCACTGGTCATGACACCAATACGGACCGCAATCGGTAACTTTAACCCCTGACAATTGTGGTGTCATACGTTGATATCATATTCCTCCTTCACAAATCTGCGAACGGCCGTTGAATATGGCTTATGACCACCACATGGAGGACGCCATGCTGATGTAGTTGAGGAGGTGGGGAGCCTGGCTGCAGGCGAGGCATGCCCACCTACACCCTGCCATTCCGACCAATGGAAGACAGGAAATGCCTGGAAACCTACTCCAGGGTGCACGTCAACATGAGGCATCTGCGCTTCTGCAACTATGGGAGCAACCGAAGGGTCGACCTCCATCGGGTCGGGGCACCCGACTGGCAAGAAAGAAGTAAATCAGGAAGTGCACACTGTTCTGCGGCATTGGATGGCATTGTAACTGGAATTTCACTGTGCCCTATCACAGTTGGACAACAGATGGGAAACTGCTAAAAGAATTACCCATCGTGTGTCCCAAACAGGACCAGCAAAATCTAAATGCAAGCTATTCTTTGGCAAAGTTGCCTTAGGCCAAGAGAGAATGTTCTACGGTGGTACGGATTGTTTTCTGCACACACAGAACAAGAACAACAAATCTTGGGTATGTCAGCAACAATACCAAACTAGATACAGTGATGGCGAGCTAACTGTTTTGTCTGCATGATACCCTAATGACCTTGGTGAAGAAGTTGTAGCATAGTGACTGCAAAGAATGAGGAACAATAACATGAGACTGATCGTTCTCCGTGCAGAGCAAGATGACGCCACGTTGGACAAAACGTCACCTGCACAAAAGAGGAACCAATGGTTCTTTGATCCAAATTTAAGACAAAGGCTATTGCTTAGTGACATGACGCAAATCAACACTTAATACTAGGTTGTTAATTGTTACTGTGGTTATACGACAAAAGTCAGCAGGAAAACTTTCTACTACATCATCATTTTGCACACCAGTGGACATACAAGCCTGTTCGGAAGAGTCAAACAGCAAGTCTTCAGCTATTGCCAATCTGGATAGTGTGTTGGCCTGGGTGTTTGTGAGTCCAAAAATCAAAGCAAGAGCTTCCTTATCAATCTGCTGCGCAGAGGAGAGTAGCTTTGAAGCAAATGCGATCAGGCAATTGCGAAAACCAATTTTGTGAGCAAGAACAGCTCCGATCCCAAAATCGGAAGCATCAACGATGAGGCCAAGAGGTTATGTACTAGATAACCATGCAGATTTAAGCTGCTGCAGGGCACATTCCCATTCAGGCGACCAATTGAACGAAACGTTTTTTCAACATAGTCGATGTAATGATGCTGCTAGAGATGATGCGAGAGGCAAAAACTCATGATAATAATTGAGCTTTCCAGGGATGGATTGTAATTATTTAACTGTCTTGCATGCTGGTAGCTCTGATATTGCTCTTACATGATCCGGATTTGGATGGATGCCTTGAGAGTTTATTACATGTCCTAAGTAGGATAACTGTTCAGAAAAAAAATGTACACCTGTCCTTATTGCGTTTAAGTCAATTCTCATGTAACACTTCAAATAACTGTCTCAAATTATGCAAATGTTCATGCTGTGTAGAACCGGAAGCTACGATGTCATGTAGGTAATTACACACTGAAGAAATCGATGCACAAAGAGCCTGTAAGTACTGCTGAAATAGTGCAGGTGCAGAGGCTCATCCAAACAGAAGCCTCTTAAATTTGTAGAGACCTAAATGCGTTTTCACGACGAGAATCTTGTTGGATTCATCATCCACAGGAATTAGAAGATATGCATCTTTGAAATCTAACTTGGGAAAATATTTACCTTGACACGATTTGTCAAACAAGTCTTCTGGACGTGGCAAAGGAAATGTTGAAACAACAAGTTGAGGATTGATGGCGGCAATTTGCCTGATGGTTTTGTTAAGATAACCAACAGTGAAGCCCATAGTGATGCTGTCACTGGTTCAATCACTCCTTGTTCCTCAAGTGCATGCAGTGTTTTAGCAACTTCATCTAGAAAGCGCATGAAGGAACTGTGTGAGAGCGGTAACATTTAGGCTGTGCATTGTCCTTCAATTCAATATGCGTCTGAAAATTTGTCTTGCACCCTAAACCTGGCGAAAAAAATGTCAGCAAACTCTTGACATAGTTCGGAAACACTGTTGGTGGGAACACGTTTAGTGACGGCTAGTATGTCATCGTGCATAATTGAGGAGAATACATCAAATAAATCAAGATCAGAAATGTTTACAGATGAGGGTGAACACAGTACATGAAAAGAAATCACTTGAGTTTGCAGTCCTAAAACCTGGATACTTTGACCTCTGTAGGTAGCTAACGTAACATTTGCGTTACTCAATGGAGGTGAACCAAGCAATTCATAAGTTTTGTGATTCATGAGTGTAACAGAAGCTCCAGTGTCCAACTGAAAAGGAATCATATGATTCTGAATGTTCAAGATTACAAAAAGTTTGTTCTGCCATCAGCGAAAAATGGCATTCTGAGAAGCAGTGTGCACTGGCTTGTGTTGACAGGCAGATCGTATGTGACGGGTCTCCTTACGGCTTGCACTATCATCACAAACAAAATTCACACACTCTGGCAATGTCACAGGTACTGGAGGCGAATGTACTACATTTATTTCCATTGCTTACGGCTCATTGTGATAGGAAGTCTTATTTTGGAAACCGCTCCGGTGGAAGCCACTTTGTCTAGAAACGTAATATGGAACATTAGATTTTTGTATTTTGAGACACACTGCCTGGACATGTCCCTCCTTGTTGCAAAAATGGCACACGGCCTTGCACGATGGGCATGAGCGCAAAGCAGGTGACTTCTTCCGGCGCATAACTTGTGTCTGTCTCCTGGAAGGGAATTGGGTAGGCGCGTGACAAGCCGGTACAGCATCATGTATGTGTGATGCGCGTGCAGCCAGCTTGCTAACCTGACAGACAGTGGGAGGCGATTCAAAAGAATTTGCAGCGAAATTCAAAGTGTCCTGCATGTCCAAAATGTCCAACCCTTGTTCTAAATTGGGGTTGGGTAATTTAAGAATTTGCTCTCTACTGCATGTGTTGGACACATTTTGCACAATAGCGTCCTGTACCCTTATGTCAGAATACGATATGCCACAAGAACATGAAAAGCCACAGTTGTGAGTGAGGCCTTGCAAAGTGGCTACCCACTCATGGTAATTCTGATGAGGTACACATTTTGTGCGGAAAAATTTGTAGTGCTGAGTGACAACATTCACACTTTCCTTGTAATAATCAGGTAATTCCTGAACAAGTTCTTCGAAACTGTGCTGATCAGGAGAACTTCTTGGGAAGAGTTTGAGGAGAATGAGGTACGATGCTACGCCAACACAAGGTAAAAGCACATGCAGCCGTGTTTTACATTGAATGTCATATGCTGCAAGGTGGTGTGAAAACTGCACATGTCACTCCTGCCATCTTTCCACGCTGAAGTCAAATGCGCGAAACGGCGGGGCTGTGACCCGCTGTACAGCTGGCTCCTGTGCAGCCAGTACTTGTGGCACAGCTTGTTGTTGTCCCTGGACGAGTGGTCCCAATGTGTGCAGTAGTGCGTTGGGCTGCTGATTCTGTAATCATAACAGTTCTTCCTCTGGATTTGCCATCACAATGGAAGCAAATAATCACGAACAGGAGTAGGAAAAAATGGCATGCACTCATCAATCATCCATGTGGAGAGGATGGGTGGCACAGCGGGGTATATGGTCTGTAAACATGTATAAATAGTGCTGCTTTCACTGTTCCGCTTTCCAAAAAATCTGTACCTTTAACCTTGTCGCCAATTGTTATGACCACGACGATGACGACGAACGAGTCGTCGCTAGTGTTGACTGGTGGCCAATGCTATATAGAAACATATAAATCACAGCAGGTTCGTCAATAACGTGCTGGCTGAATGGTCTGGATCTGCAGTGACTGAAATAATTAAAAGTCATTGGTAAAAAAAATAATATATATTGGACTTAACTGGTTGTACAGGATTCTTCTTAGCTGCATACATACAATTATAAACAGATAGCTATTGTGACCTCGTTTGGGCCATACGTTACTAAGTGCCTTGTCAGAGGTTGCTTCCTATCAGCTGAAGGTTTTACTACTTGACGTCCTGAGCAAGAGTGGATGAGAGCTCGCTAGAAACTTGGTACAAGCCACGGAGCGCCACTTGTCGCAATTTGTGGGTCCAATCATACTAATATGGACCTTGGTCAATAACTTCAACCCCTAACAAGTGCGGTATTGAACATTGATACTACACTATGTATGGTATGAGTTTATGGACTATAGTTTCTTTGTGTATATTGAAATTAGTGATGATGATGCAATTTTTCATAAATTTTGGGATTTTTCTTGTCAGTGTGTGGTAATTGTGTTGGATTGTGATTGGTTGGTATCATGGTTATTGATGTACCATTAGAATATGTTTCTGATATTACTCATGTGGGCATGGTTTGGTTTGTTTTACTGTGGTCTTTGCTTTAGGTAGAGTAAGTGAAAGCATGGAAAATAGATTTTAGCATTTGAGTGTGTTGCTTTTTGTACAGTGGGATTTATTTTTTGGTGCTATATAGGTCAATTTGTGTCAGCGGGTTTTGGAGTTGGTTGCAAGTTCACGATATCAAGACCTTTGCTTGAGGATTATGGGTGAAGTGAAATATGCAACACCATGTTTTAGAGTTGTATGTTGGTTCCTGGTATCGAGGGCTTTGTTGGAGCTATGTAGGTGAAAATTGTGGTGTTGAGTTTTTTAGTTGTGTATGGGTTGCTGGTATTGTAGTCCTCATTTCAGATATCAAAATTTACAGCGCCAATAGATTTTGTTTTTGTAATTTTTTTGTGTTAAATTTTGAGGCTTTCATGTGCTTGATTTTTGGGCAAATAATTGTTTTGCTGTAATGTCATTATTCTTACTGTTGTATATTTGTCCGCGCCCAAAACCACCTCCGTCATTCTGTTCTCCTGTCAGTTTCATTCCGTTGTTGGAGTTAAATACTTCACATGTTATTTATGTTTGTTTGCAGATGTAATAAGTGATGTCATGGTCACCGTATTGTATGTGCTTGAAATAGTTTAAACCATGACATCACTGTTCAAAACAGGTGGATGGAGTCATGATTTTGTTTTGCCAATCTACCTTTTATAATAGTTAGAGCAGTAGATCCCTTTATATAGACTGACTTTGTTCTTCAGGTATAGTTTGTGTGTCTAATTACAAATAATGATATGTTTCAAGGATCATTGGTCTGTTGTACCAAAATGGTGTAGGTTACATTGGTTTTACACTCTGTGTCTTCATACTAGCGACTTACAGATTACCAGCTAGCTCACTGGCAGAAAAGTAATAATAATGAACATATTGGTCTCTGTCACTGCTCATGTTACTCTGAAGGAATATTGACATCTAGTTCTAAATAGCCCAAGGAATCTTAGTCTTATGCCACAAGGTCTTTGTTAAATACCTCTCTTCAGGCAGATGTTGCCAGAAGAAGCAATTTCAGTTCAGGTTTAAAATTGTGTAAAGGTTTGCAGCAGCCAGACGCCTTTGATTTTATTCTTCAGTTTCTATTTACCATGGCCAGTTTTGAATTCACAAGTGATTTATCATCAGATGGGACATATTTATTGCATATTTCCAGCATTGTTGTGGCTCATGTAGCTATGGCCAGAGAACAAAACATGTACACACTGAATTTACATCTACATCCATACTCCGCAAGCCACCTGACGGTGTAGTGAGAAGTATGTACAGTTCACGCCTGGCCACAGCTGGACCACTCCAACAGTGCTGCAAACTGTCTGGTGGGTAAAAAAAATCAGTCATTATAGTGGCTATATAGGTGTCACGAAAGAACTGTAGTGTGGCTGTGAAAAATCAGTTCAAGCTGAACTGTGATCTGCACCATCAATACAAGACAGAAATCTAACTTAGGAATTATATGCTATGGTGTGAAGATATTTGAGAAGCTACCCTCTAACATACAGCAAGTAATTGGTTATCTCAGCCAATTCAAAACATTCCTGGTGATGACTGCTTCCACTGCTTATCTTAGTGCAAGGGTTTGATTCCTCATTAATAGGTTGCAGGCAACATCGACATATTGCTGCAATAGTTTGCCATTGAATATCTATGCTCAGTAAGAACCTAACTAGGCAGTTCTTGCGGAATAATACGATGTGTGTGACACTATTCCTCAAATAAATTGAACAGACATTGTCATAACACACGGCTTATTTGTGTTACACTTATTCCACTGTTCAGTTGATGGATTTTTGTTAATTTAACTAATACATTATTCCTGTCTGAAAATCGGCCATGGGCTGACTGTCTCAGCACCAAAAATATTTTTTTTTTATATCCTCACAATAATAGGCACTGAAGCTTTACATTTTCACTGTTTGAGTTACAGAAATTATAATTAAAATTTAACTCATTCAATCAAACTCATAACTCATTCTTTGCTAATATGTTTTTGAATAGAGCCAAATAGATACTTTAAGAATCTGACTAGTTTTTCTTCCAAATGTTTATATTTACTGCAGAACTTACATTTATTTATAAGTCAACAATAGAATCTGTCACAAAACCATTACTGATTTCACCCTATAACAAAAATTTAACTAGGAATGGTCAAAATAAATTAGGAAATTAATTACATATACAAAAGAAGGCACAAAATGAGACCTTGTGCTATATTCCTTAAGGCGGAGGGCCAGCATTTCTCTTTTATGGAAATGCAGATTATATTCATACATGTAAAGGTAACTAGGGAAAAATTAAAATAAAAGTAATTTAAGGAGGCAGGTGGAAAAATAAGAGATGAAGTAAAGAGGTCTCAGCTTGCTTCGTCACAAATGCTTAAGGCCTTGAAGATGCACCTATAAAATGACACTAGCATCACTGTTCGCAGCTGCCCATTTACGTTGTGAATGCAACATGTTATCAGATTAGCTGATTATATGCTTCACTATTTGACAGCTTAATATTTGCTGAAATGCAGCAGTTTTCACTCCTAGGTGCTTCATTGGCAATGGAGTGGTGTACTCTACACAGGAAATTCATGTTATTAATCAGTACATACTTAATTCTTTTCTAATTTGACATACAGTGATGTTACTCTACTTATGTTTGTTCTTTCCACACATTCAGTATATCTTTGATTTATTTTCAGGAACACATCGCAAATTCAGTAGTACCACAACAGAATGACTACAGGAGCGAAATGTACACCTCGCCACTCTAAATTGGGGCCCAGCTCAACGCCAGATTGCAGAAGAACGTCTCTGAGAAATAGGGTACCCTGGAACTTATTTAAGCTCTTATGGGGCGTGATGGTTACAGAAACATCCGCCAGCTTGTCACACGCTATTAATGTTGGAGACTGGGCTGAGGATGCTGTTTTGATCAAGACTGACCCACATCTCGTTTTGGACAATCCCTCCACCACTCCAAATGCTCCACAAGAAACTGAGATTTCATCGTCATGCAAGATTGCCCATCAGCTATTGAACATACAAGGTACCATGGTGAATAAGTTCCCCTGCCATCGTTAGCCTGATGTTCCTTCCATGGTGTGGCCAAGAAGGGGAACGATTTGGTGTCACACTTCTGTGCGTTGAATTGAACTTGTGATCGCTAAGAGACTGCTAGTGTTTCACCACCACCAGCAAGAGATGATGGTCTACACTTCATCGCATGTCATTCACCCTGATGCCACCCACTCAGACCAGGGGCACTACCCACAGGTGCCACCTGGCAGGGCGGCCATTGCCGGGCGTCCCGATGCACCAGTAGGCATGGGTATCTACCCCTTGGCATAGGTGGTGATTTAATGGCGCAGGCATCAGCTGTGTGTTCCCTGTGTGGTCAGGGGGGCTACAACCAACACGGTACATGGCAACCCCACCACAATGGACTGGCTACCGTGCTGGATTTCAGGTGCAAAGAAATCCATGGTCATTGTCGACACAGAAAGCGACACTGCACAACGCATGGTGGAAAACACATCCAGGAAGGTGTCCTCACCCAAGAGATGGGGAATGAGTGGGACTGAGATGCGACAATGAGGAAGTGGGCTAAAGATTTCAATGCATGATGGAAATTATGCACCATGTAAGGCTCCCTTCCCCAGTTGGCTTGATCTTCGGGAAAGTTTTGAAGAAGGGAGTTCAAAACCCTACAGGGGACCGTCACAAAGGCCGAAACATGGGAAACTCTTTTTAATCGCCTGTTATGGCAGGCAGGAATACCTAGGTTGTATTCTTACCCCCGGATGTGCAGGGGGAGAACCATCAGTGATTTCACCATACAGGCAAAGCAAAGATGACTGATGTGAATCTACTACTTACTATCTAAATATTTTGGGGATGGCTGGATGAGCATATGAGATGTAGATTTCTGTGCGAACTTCATTGGTGCATTTCCTATTGTAACTGCCAATGAGGAAGAGGTTTGTACATCAGCTTGTGGTTGCTTGAAAGGAGCATGAGGACCTTACCAAATATTAAGAGAAACCAAAAGAATGGCCATTCTCAAGATTCTATAAATCAAAATATTTACCAAAAAGACATACTGAATTTGATATGAAATGATTTATTGTGTAATAAAAATATTTGCAAAGACAAATGGCACCAAAAAGGACATCATTAACACTATTATTCTACAATAGTAACAAAAATAAATACTGTTATGTATTTGCCTCATTAACTTTTTTTTATTTTTATATTTGTATTTTGTCATGGCATATTAAGACCGACACATTTTCACGTTTCAAGAAGTACATTTCAAACAACTTCACATTTAATATTTGTGAAAAATTTCCCAGGTTACATGTAATCAATTTTTTTGTCATTATGCAATTTGAAATTATGCTCCCCAGTTACACATTGTGGACAATTTCATAAGACAATGAATTCACGGGCCATGAACATAAGTACATTCTCTCAAAGAATGCATTTTGGACCTTCGGCATTAGTATCAACTGCATAGATAGTAAACTGAGCCAGATATAATTACTGTTGATGCTATTTTTAATGTTGCTGGAAAATATTACTTTGTTACTGACATAACTACAGGTAAGTTCTTAAATATGCGTGGCAGTGTTGTTCCAATTTGATGGGCATTTGGATGCCAATTTGAATTTCATTCGTCTCCAGCAACATCAACCTCAATGACATGCAGAGAATGCATCTACATCATTATTATCTAATAAATAAGATGTTTCAGGAGACTTTTAGGGGTGCCACTGAATGGAATGAGGGCTTGTGGAAAGGAATTGTCACAAATAGTTAAGTAAAATTTCCACAGGCTTGATGAATTAACCCGATGCTAATATACAAATGGAGTAACCAATTTCAAATGAGATGTTTTTCCTGTTTTTATTTTTCAAGGTAACTGCCACAAGATGTACATTCTTCCCAGACTACTCACCGTGCCGTTTCTTCCTGTATGGACTTACAGGGCAAAGACCATATTCCTTGATTTCTAACAACCAATTTGAGGAAGTAGACCACCACAGTTAATGAAATTGGTAGACTATATCTGCTAGAAAGAACTCTTGGGGGGGGGGGGGGGGGGATGGGACTAAGACTTCAACACCTGTGATGTTTCTAATGGGTCTCATACCTGGTACCTCACCCATTTCAAATTCTTGTTACAGAGATAATGTTAGGATAACGTATTTCTTTGTTTATTTTAGATGAAAATATGGTCTTCCAGTTTCTGTTCACCTTATGCACTGAAGTGAAAGAAGTCATGGGCTACCCCCTAATATATTGTCAGACCACTTTCTGCCCGACATAGTGCAGAAACTTTATGTGGCATGAATTCAGAAAGTCATTAGAAGTTCCCTGCAGAAATATTGAGCCATGCTGCCTCTACAGCCACCCATGATTCTGAAAGTTGCTGGCGCAAGATTTTGTGCACAAACTGACATCTTAATTTTGTACCATAAGTGCTTGATGGAATTCATGTCAAGTGATCCAGGTGGCCCAGTCATTTGCTCAAATTGTGTAGAATATTCTTCGAACTAATCATGAACAATTGTGGTGTGGTGATATGGTCAATTGTCATCCACAGAAGTGAAGTCCATAAATGGTTGCAAATGGCCTCTAAGTAGCTGAACATAACCATTTCGTCAACCATTGGTTCCAGTCCAGTCTGTGTAATCTCAGTCCACGCCATTATGGAGTCACAAACTGCTTGCACATTGCCTTGTTGATAACTTTGGTCCGTGGCTTCATGGGGTCTGCACCACACTAGAATCCTACCTTCAGCTCTTACCAACTGAAACAAGGACTCATCTGACCTGGCTACAGTTTTCCAGTCATCTAGGGTCCAATCAATATGGTCATGAGCCTAGGAGAGGCACTGCAGTCTGTATCTTGCTGTTAGCAAAGGCACTCCTGTCGGTTGTCTCCTGCCATAGCCCATTAACACCAAATTTCACCATGCTGTCCTAACAGATACATTCGTCATGTCCCACAACAATTTCTGCAGTTCTGTTTGTCTGTAAGCACTGACAATTCTATGCCGTATTTGTCAAGAATGTACACCGTGTTCCTTTAATACTTTGTTCTTATCTTACTCCCTCATTCTTTCTTCCTCTTGCCTACTAACAGCTTATCTTATTAAGAAAGAAAATGTATGCACTGAGACACTGGAATCTCCATTAATACGATGACTGCCATGAGGTCATGGCAGAGCCTCATCCCTAACGCTGTGTGCCTGGTTTGGCGTGGTGTTGAAACATCCGTCACTATGCATGTGGCAGTCTACATGTTAAAGTCACACACACTATTAAGACTTTTTTTCATTTCTTCCCCTCCTCCCCCCTCTCCTCGCTAAGGAACTATACATCTCTTAGCAGAAGTTCCTTAACATTTTTGCCACTTATCCTGATTTTCTTACTAACATTTATGGCAGTGAAATAGATGATCTTGAAACCTCCACCACCAGTAAAAATTTATTCACAGTGCTAGAAAAGAAATAAAACAACAGTTTAGAATGCTTGCACTTCAAGATGACAATCACTTGAAATGATGTCATGTAGCTGACCACACATTTCATGTCTTAAAGAAGTTAGACTTCACATCTTGCAAGACTGGCACTGAACTTCAATTAATTTCCTCCTGAATTGGTCCTTCAGTTCCTGGATGGTGTTTGGTGGGTCCACTGGAAGATCTGAGATTTCAAATGACCCCAAAGGAACAAATCACATACTGGAAGGTCAGATGACCAGGAAAGATGTTCTGTAGCATGTTAATGGAATGCTGCAAGGTATGGTCTTGTTGGAAGAATGTGGCTAAAGTTACAGGAAGATCAGGAAATTGTCACATTAGGGTGTGTTTCACTATGTGAACATAATGTTTTGTATTCATGGTACCGGCATTAGCACAGTTGTCTTAGAAAAAATAGCACCCAACAATTCCAAACATTAATATACTGCACCACACCACCACTTTATGACTGAAGTTGTGTTTCATGAAGCATTTCAAGATTTTCACATAATCAGTTGCTGAAGTTTTGCTAGTCAGCAAAGCCTGACAACTTATCATTCATGGTCAGATTGTTGCACAGACATGGGTGGTTGTTCATGAACCCCAAAAATTTGTGTTGAAAGAATAGTATTTTCAGGAGCTCATTTGCATCAGTTTATTGCACTATCTGAATTTTGTATAGGTAGTTTTGCAGTTCTTTGTGCTATATTCACCACACACTGCAATCTGTTGCGTCAAGTTTCAGCACATGCTTTTGTGCAGAATGCCCGGAATTTCGGCTGAAGGCTTCTTCCATTCTTGCAAGATTCTCTAGTGTACACATCCATTTTGAACTTCCATCCCTCTTTTGCACCTCATCACCCATTTCCTCAAACTTCCTTACGTGTGCTGATGGGACAGGGGCATGACTTGCGAGATTGTAACGAGTACGAAAAACACACTGCATAGCTGCTTAGTTGTCATTTTTGTAAATCAGCTTTGTGGCAACAACACATTGTTCACTGGCCCATGATGGCATCTCCACTGAAAATAAATATCAGGGTCAGTGGCATCACTCCTGTTTTGTGATTCCTACTTCCAGTGTTGCCAAATCTCTCATTTCACTGCCGCACCTGTTTGTTATTTTAGCTTTCATATCCGAAGCTAAAGAACCAATGCATGTGTATATGACATTGATAAGTGCAGAAAGTGATTTTCAGTGGTTTCAGTTGTTTTCATGTTTCATTAATATTCCTGATGCACACTTAATTGTGAGATCATAATGCAATAGACAATAAGGAGATACTACTACTACTGAAAAATAAACTTACTACTTTATTTTCCAAGAGGCTAAATTACTGCCTCAGATTAATTTTACAAGTAGTTAGCAAAGTTTGTCTCAAATGTTATCAAACATTGTTTTTTTCCAAAGATTGTAGCCAATGGATTATACTCTCAGCCAATATTGCAAGTTATTTTTACTCTCTGCATAGGACATTACATTAATATGAAATAAACATAAGTGACCATGCTCAACTTACAACATTACTCTTCCTTCTTCTCTGACTTTTGAACTATGAAAATGAAATGTGCATATGGTGGCATATTCTGGCAAGGGTACCCTTTCAGGGAGTTTGTCAGCTGAAAGTTGTTTTAGTTGATTTCATTTTGATGACTTACATGCCGGTAATGATGAGAATGAAACGATACCCAGTCCCCAAGCAGAGGAAATTGCTGACTCTGCTGGTAATCAAATCCAGGCCCCTTAAATGGCATTCAGCCACACTGACTGCTAAACTATGAAGGTGGGAGTGAACTATGAAATGCAGTTAAAAAAAGTTCATAATTGAAGAATCAAAAATTTCAATTATATGCTTAAAATAATTAAATAGACATCACTTTTGATTATAGATCTTCACAGTTATTAATTTACAAGGTTTGTCTACAACGTAAGTGCCATTTGGTTATATAAAACAAACGTGCACAGACACAGAAAAAATATTTCTTGTAAAAATCTACAACTGTTAAACTACTTTTTTACATAGCTTCTAAAATTTTGTAGACGCTTCTCATACCGTGGCACAAGTTTTTGTATGCTTTCTTCATAGAAGGTTGCCACCTGTGTATTCAACCATGTGATTACATGTTCTTTTAGTTTGTCATTATCATTTAAGTGTTGACCACCAAGGAAAGATTTTAGGTGTAAAAAGAGAGCTAGGAACAAGGTCTGGGCTGTACAGAGGATGATCAAACGCATCCCAGTGAAATTCCCATAAGAGCTGTGAGGTTGGGCATTATTGTGAAAAAAAAAAACACCTTTTGACAGTAATCCTTGGCGCTTGTTCTGTATTGCACGGCACAATTTCTTGATGGTCTCTCAGTAACCATGTGCATTGATTTCTTATCACGGGGCCAATCAATCAGCAAAGTGCCTTTTCTGTCCCAAAAAATGGTGCACATGACCTTTAGAGGTGTCACAATTTGCTTAGGCTTAACTTTTGTTGGGGTGAAGTGTGCCTCCATTCCATTGATTGCTGTTTTGTTTACCCAAGTTTCATCCCCCATGACTATCCGAGAAAGAAAACCATCAATTTCTTTATTGTAGTGTGTCAAAAACTGAAGTGCACTGCCCATCCGTTGTTTTTTGTGTTGTTCAGTAAGAAATTTGGGTAGCCAACATGAGAAAAATTCCCGAAATTACAGTTTTTCTGTAACAATTTCATGAATTAGTGATAATGAGATTTGGATAACTTTCATAGCAAGGGCACTACATGTAAACTTATGGTTGTGCTTAATCTTCTCTTCAATTGTGTGAACCAGTTCATTAGTAACCACTGATGGGCGTTCCCTGCATACTTGATCACGTCCTTCATTGAACAGTCTGACCCATCTTCTAACCATTGAATCACTCATAGCATTTTGTCCATAAACCTCACAGATTTGCCAATTAATTTCCTTTGGTTTAACTTTCTTTGCATTTATAAAATAGATCTCAGATCTGATTTCACACGCAATGGCATTTTCAATCACGGCTGACATTATAAAGAAGCACTACAAAGCACATGTCGGCAGTAGCGATTTGCAAACGGTTTACATGTCTTCTCATTGAGTCAGAGTAACTGCCGTGCATGCTCGGAACTGCGATCGTAGCGCTGCCGCAAATGGAAATAGAAACGGAACTTACTTTGTGGACTACCCTCGTATTATTCAGTGTGGTCATTTACAGATACAGACTGGCTGAAATTGTCATGACTAGACTAAAAAAATATCTTTTTGATTTATCTGAAACAACTTTATATCTTTATAGTAATTCTACTTTTTTAAGAAAAATAAGGAAATGTGATTCTTGGATTATCTTAGAAGAGAATCATTTACAATAAGCACTGTAACTACACACACCTCAAATGGAGGGTCATTACTACAGTAGCACCAGCAATGCCTGAATGATAAATTCTGATTTAAAGACACTGTAGTTAGGTAACTATTCCCATTTAATTTCATTCTTTGATCTGGCCAGCATTCGTGAAAAACATATTTCTGTCAGTCTAATGTGATATTTTATAGTTTTAAATGAATGAAATGGTAGTTACGTCCCAAAAACAACATTGTGGTGCACATACAGAAGAGAAAAAGCAGGGTTTAATAGCATTGGGGGGGGGGGGAGATTAAAATGGTGCTTCTTTGGAAACAGATCATACAAAATAATGCCAGTTTTTAAATTTTTCGTAAAACACACTTTTTAAACTAAACATAGCATCACCTACTTCCTTTAGCGGCTGTGAGGAAGTACATGAACAATGAGTATTATACAACTTTTTTTAACAATGGTACAGTTTTAAGAAAATCTGCACATGAAAGAAATAATTGATGTACATTGTGTTCCTAGCCAAGCATGTCACTCATATTCACTAACCATCAGAACTGCTAAAAACAAAAGTTCAGCGCACAGATTATTTCTCGCTGATAAGTTCGGCAATATTTACAGTTAACAGTGACTCAAATAGCTTTTTATGGATTTAAAATCTTTATTCAGTCATAGTCAGAGGAACAATACAATTTGTTTCTACATCTTATGTTCTCAAAGTCTCTCACTATTCACTGCCAACAGAAGTAAAATTATACATCTTTCCATAGTATAGTTAACACCACAATCTTGAATTATGATCGAAGTCAATTTTTTTCAAGTCTATTCCTTTTTACTGACATTTTAGCCCAGGAAATATTTTATACTTTAGCTAAAGCCAATGACTGATATAGAAATATCTAGTAAGTGTTACACAAAATATATAACAGCAAAAACAAAAAGAGTCATTAAGATGAAAAGCTCTCCACATGTAGATCTTGTCAAAGAGTAGGTCTGCCTATCACATTTATGATGGATTTACTAATAATCTCATTTGTTTTACTTTTAGCCATCTGAGGGCCTATTAATATTAAATTTAAAAAAATGAAAAAGTGATTTTTGATGAACAATCAATATTAATCTGCAGAGAAAATAATATTTCAATAATTTACTAGAATTTGCAAGAAGAGCACGAAACTTCTGCCTGATACATAATACCCACAGTTGACAAATGTCAAAGTACAGATTATAAACCAAAACATAATAATAATAATAATAATAATAATCTTTCACACAAATAAGAAGATGTAAGTAATGTCATTACATGACGTAAGAGCAAAAAATAAAAGAATTAGAAACTATCAAAGCAAGTTCGCCCCCCCCCCCCCCCCCCCCTTTCAATAGGCAGTTACATTTTAAAATCAAAGGTTTACTGTCAGTCATGAATCACAGCAGTTTGACAGACTCCAGATTATCATGGTTTTCCAAAGTTCCTAAGGCTGCATATGATATGATGTGTTATTTCTTCATTAATGTTCATTTTATTGACAATGAATCATTCTTTGATGCCAAATGTGATTGTCTATAGGGAGTATGTCCACTGTTTTCACATGGATAACAGCGGTGAGGTGACACATAATGGGATGTAAGCAGTGAGGTCTTGGTAGGGAGGTGCAACACACTCAAGGCACTCGATTTCCATAAATTCCTGGGAGGGGAGCGATGAGCTCTGATGCCACGTTCAATCGCATCCCAGCTGTGTTCAATCAGGTTCAGACCAGGCTAGTTGGGGGTGGCCAGCACATCAATTGGAATTCACCACTGTGTTCCTTGAACCACTCTGTCACACTCATGGCCCTGTGATATATCACATCATCTTGTTGAAAAATGCCACTGCTGTCTGGAAACATGATTGTCATGAAGGGGTACATGTTGTCTGCAACCAGTGTACAATACTCCTTATCCATCATGGTGCCTAGCGTAAGCTCCACTGGACCCGTATCTACTTGAATGTTCCCCAGAGCATAATGGAGCCACTGCCAGCTTGTCTCCATTCCAAGTGTAGGTGTGAAGGAGATGTTCCACTGGAAAATGACAGATTTGCACCCACCCATTGGCATGATGATGATGATGATGGCATTGGGATTCGGATTCATTAGACTATTCAATGCTCTGCCCCTGCACCAATGTACAGTACTATTGGTCACTTGCTCTTTTCAATTGTAGTTGTCGATGTTGGTGTGTTAACATTGGCTACAGAGGCCCATCATTACGAGTGTTCAGTGCACCGTGTGTTCAGACATATTTGTACTCTGCCTATTATTGAAGACTGAGGATTGTTTTGCTACAGTTTACTGCCTGTCCTGTTTTACCAGTCTGCTCAGCCTACAAAGTCCGACATCTGTTATGAGTGGCGGTCCCTCAACCCCATGAAGTTTGTATGTGGTATCACCATGTGCTGAAGGTAATCGCCACAGCATTTCTCAAATACACAACAAGTTGTGGAGCCTCCAATATGCTCTCTCTCTCTCTCTCTCTCTCTCTCTCTCTCTCTCTCTCTCTCTCTCTCTCTCTCTCTCTCTCTCTCTCTCTCTCTCTCACACACACACACACACACACACACACACACACACACACACACACGGGTGTGTGTAGCAGTCATTCCTCACAAGGTGACACAGCTATTGATCAGCTATTGATGGACAGGTTTATATTGATAATAGGTTGGTGGCCATAATGTTCTGGGTGATCAGTGTCTATATTAAACTGTGCATGTCAACCAGGAACTTACAATGTCTCTGTAACACATGGTCAAATTACATTATCATGGCGAATCCCAACAACTTAAAAAATTATATTATTTCTGACACAAATCACTTACACATACAGAGAACAGACAGAAAGAAGTTAACTTGATTTCTTTATCATCATCACAGTAATTTCTTTTGTATGGTTGATATGGATATTGTGAAAATTTTAGCTGATGTTTAAAAAAAAATGAGGCCATACTGACTGATACCCATATGGAATGAAACAGACAATCAATTTTTAAATACCCTTAACAGGGTGCAATTCCTAATTTACCTTTTAACATGAAATTTATATCTATCATTTATATATGTGAACTGACAGTCTGAATAGAAAGCTTTAGCTAAATAATAATAACAACGGCCTGCTGGAGGCCCATTATGCATGCAGTAACTACTACAAAATTGATACTAAAAACCAGTCATATCTGTAAATCACTTGCACATAGCAGATCTGATATTCATTTACAGGGCAGTACTGGCCAGAAACCAATTTCATATAATATCCTCCAGACACCTACTTATATTTGTACTGTTCCTTTACAGATAAACCACATTATGATTACAACCAAGTAATTTGGCACTCATAAGTGGCTGAAAGTAACTTGCCACTAAAAAAAATAGATACCTAGTTGGCAGACACTGACGAATGACTGCAAAGGGAAAACAAAATCATCCTGAAGTTAATCATACAATTTTACCTAAGTGTTAATAAGGAACAGATGATGGCGAAGAAGCAGTAGAAGAGGATGAAGGTTGTGAGATAAACAGAATACCAAAGATACGGTTGAAGTTTTTCTTTCTTTCATATCATGCAAAAGAGGGGATATGAAGGAACAATAAATGTCCTTGAAAGAAAAATGACTGTATGTTATCTATATCAGTTTCATCATGGTTACTGATCTGTCAGATGACAACTTTTTATTTCTCTGTCTCCTGAACCCTATTTTTCTTGAAAAATTTTTAACAAAAAGGAATAATAGTCTAGTAGTGCCATGACATTTAAATAAACCATCATTGTGGGGAATTAAGAGAGATTAAAAACCTGCTCCACATAGTATATACACATCCTTTCACTTGTAGAATGAGGTTTTTATTTCACAGATAGAGGAGGGAAGTGACAGTTGTGTTACAAGTAAACAGAAGTTGTTATGACCATATCTGCTTTTACATCTACAAATATTTGTCGTTGCCAATGTATTAGGATATTCCACACAGCCAAACACACACAATTCCACCCCTTCCCGTCTCCCCCACTCCCTCCACTCACACATGAAAGCCAAACATTAACCATGTATTTCAACAAAAGCCATATGTACACAAATTGCAAACATTTTAAATAATTATAAAAGATATTTTATATATAATATTTTTGATGAACAAAAAGACTGTAAGGAGGTAGATTAACATTATAACAAAATATTAAGAATGAAATGAATATTAAAGTGAAGGAATAAAGAAGTTTGAATTTATAGGATGCTGATGACTGTTTAGCATTAAATAAGTAACTCATCATAATTTTTACATTTATTACTTCAGAACCCAGAAGGAAATTTATGTAAATCTTGTAGTAGGGCACATTTCTGTTTTCCTGATGAACACTACTCTCACAAATTTAAACTTTCTTTAGCATTGGTAGGTTCAAGACCTCTGGTACTTCTATATCTTCAAGCTTGATTTTTGATGGCTTAAAAGGAAATCTTACTGGGAACATGAATTTTGTGTCCATCAGCAATGTGGCCTGTAAGAGCAACAAGGTTATGCAAATAGTGGTGAAAAAAATACACAACATGAAACAGTGCACTTCCATAGCAAAACACCCATGTACCCACTATATATATGTTGTGACAAACTTCTGGGGGAGATGGTGTATTCATTTACCATAATGAGCAGTTATGGGCACCAGGAAACGCCCACGGCATGCGGCACCACATTGCACATCATCAATTCACAGTTAACATGTGGTTGGGTTTAGTGAGTGAGTGATTCGTTGAGCAGTGCCTTTTACCATCCCACTTATTGTCAGACATTTCTGGAACAGGTTCTTCCCAGTTTGCTTGAAAATGCTACAGTAAATGTGAGGCACAGCGTAATGGGGTGCATGCTCATTTTGGATTGGCTATTCCTAGGTGTTTGAACAGGTCTTTCCTACATCAATTGATTGGCCATGGTGGACCAGTTCCCTGGACTCCATGGTCACTGGATTTATTGAGTCTTGGTTTGTTTCTGCGAGAGCCATGAAATCTCTCATGTATCATAAGCATGTGTAGTCTGAAATGGATCTCGTCACAAGAATTTTCTTTGCAGGTGTTGTAATCAAAGAAACTCCTGGTGTGTTTGACTATGTCTGGCAATCAACGCATACTTTGATTTCGTCATTGTTGAATGCTGAAATTATACTTTTATACTTGATGCTTGCCAATCAAATGAAATAATGTGGAAACGAGCTCATCAGTCAGCATGTTAATGATTTCATGAATGTATTTGAATAGAGTATTGCCCTGGGGTCCTGAATAAACACGAAACATCTACAGCTTTTTGTAATACATATAGGTCATAATCACCAAATAGCACTGAACAGGAAACACTGTACATTAATTCCTCACATTGGTGAAGAGCATTCACACTTTATTTTTATGTATTTGTTGAATCTCCTCAAAACATACCTGGCTGAAGTTAAACTGCTTGAGTTTTAGTACTCCTATAGCTACATGTCAACTTTTGCATCCCATCCTTAACATATGATAATCACATTTGTTTGCCTTGTATTGTTTACTGATCTGTACACTCACTGTTAAGGACAGTTTATATTTCTTATGAATTACTAGTGAACGCAACTACCACTAAAATTTGTATTTATTAGGGTCATGTGATAGGTTCAGGCAAAGCTTTGGCCTAGTTGTACACCATGGACTTGTATGTGAATAGACCTCAAGTATAGGTGGTAAAGGCAAGGCCTCCACTTCAGACAGAAGAGATCAGAGAAAACTGCACTTGTAAGCCCTGACCTGGGCTTCCAATGTGGCAATGAACCCCTGTGCACGCCTCGTCCTAAGGACTCATCCTAACAGCTCCCATTGCTAGTTTACCGCCATGATGGTGTACTGGGTCGAGTAAACGTAATGCTGAAGGCACCGGTGAACCATAAACCAGACTCCCATATTCAAGGCAGGATTGAACAAGGTCTGTATAGAGCTGCAGCAGCATAGGTCAATCTGCATCACAGTTGGTGTTCCACAGGCAGCAGCTGCCAGCACTTCCGTTTCAGCTGATGAAGATGAGGAAGCTACGTGTCAGGCATAAGAAAGCCAGTCTTAAGAATCTATATGTCTCCTCTAAAGTGAGTGGATCATCAATAAGTTAAAGATCTGGACGAATGGTACGGCACTGACTGAAGTGCATGATGCATGACTTCGCAGCTGAAAACTGGAAGCAGTGGGCTACAGCCCTTGACTGCACCTTGTGGATGGCTCCCTGTTGGCCCTCCACTAGTGGAGGGCCAGTATGAAATGCTAAGTTGTCTGCATACAGAGAAGGTGAGAGCAATGCCCAACAGCTGCTGCTAGACTGTTAATAGCCACTAAAAAGAGAGATACAGTCAGTACAGAGCCCTGCAGGATCCCATTCTCTGGGATATGGGGGAACTATGGGACGTGCCAAATTGCACACGGAAAGTACGTAACGATAGGAAATTTAGGATAAAAATCTGGAGCGGTCCCTGAAACCTAAAGAACAAGGAATTGTGTTTTCCGCCGCAGAAACGATGGTTATAGTGACCTGCTGAACTACCCCATCAATGGCACCTTGTGGGGGAGATTCAGTGGTGACAGCAGAAGTGAAAGCTTCCCAGTCTACCTTGTTTAAAGCCCATCTTGTTGGACGTCCAGTAAGATGGGAAAGTGGTCACTACTACACAAGTCGTCGTGGGCTCTCCAGTGGACAGGTAGGACAAGTCCTGGGCTGCAGAGGGATAAATCAATGGCCGAGTAAGTGCCATGAGCCACACTGAAATGTGTGGGGGCCCAGTATTTAAGAGGCAGAGGTTGAGTTAAGACAGGAAAGTTTTGACATCTCTACCTCGGCCAGTAAGCACAGTGCCATCCCCATTAGGAGATATGACCGTTAAAATCTCCCAAAAGTAGGAAAGGTTTAGGAAGTTGATGAATCAGTGCAGCCAATGTGTTCAGGGGTACTGCACCATCTGGAGGAAGATATATGTTGCAGGCAGTTATTTCCTGTGTCGTCCTTTTCCTGACAGCCACAGCTTAAAGAGGGGTTTGAAGGGGCTCAGGTTCACTGCATACTGAGTTCAGGACATAGACACAAACTCTACCTGACACACTATTATAGGCACTACTGTTCTTGTAATATCCCTACAGCGATGGAGGTTAGGGGCTCACATTGCCAGGAACCAAGGTTCCTGGAGGGCAATGCAGAAAGCAGGTGTAAAGCTTAACAGTTGCCATAGCTCAGCCAAGTGGTGGAAAAAGCGCAGCAATTCCACTGGAGCACGACAATATCGTGAGGTGGGAAAGGCATGAAGCTTGCAAGGAGGCAGGTTACGCCTCAGGGTTACCTGCTCCCACCAATTAAGTATTTGTATCCATTCCTGTTGTGGATGATGTGTCAGTGAGATCCAGGTCCTTAGGGGATGGTGAAATATCCACCTCAACCGCAGGTGCATAATTGGTCACTGGAGGGTCCGTCTTCTTAGCAAACTTCTTTGCTTGCTTGCCTTCTTGCTTCTCTTTAGGGGCTGGCTGGGAGTACTTCTCTGAAGTAGCTTCAGGCACGGAGGAAGACCGAGAAGCTCTTCATACAGCAGCTTTTGGCTCCTTTAGCCACTGGTGTGTGTGTGTGTGTGTCCCCTGTGTCATTAGTAGAGACCTTGGGAGAGAGGGTAACAAAGGACCCCTTCTGCATTTGAGGAGCTGGGGAGCCTGTTGCTTCTCTGGCTGGAGGGAGGGGACTGATGTCCCCTGCATTTGGGGGGGCCTTGCTCCCGAAGTAGGTACTATGGGAGAAACAAACGGAGATTTTTCCCCCTACCACCTAGGGGGCAGATGTATTCTGGAGGGCCACCTGTTCATGGCGCAGTGAGTGTGGAATGGCTGGTACTTGTGATGGCGATTGTAATGTAGCAGCAACACGTGGACATAAACTAAATGGGGTGTAATCGATCAAATTTATGTTTAGCCTCTTAGTAAGTCAACCGGTCCAAGGTCTTGTATTACATGATTTTTCGCTCCTTTTGGAGTACTGTGCAGTCTGGTGAGCAGGGGGAGTGCTGCTCTCCACAGTTGATACATGTGGTAGGAGCAGCACAGGGAGTATCTGCTTGCAGTGGATGTCCGCAGTCTTGACATGTGACACTCGAAATGCAGTGAGAACACTTGCCTGAATTTCCAGAACTTAAAGCACCGCATAGGGGGAGGGATGTATGATTTATCATCACAGCGGTAAACCATCACCTAGACCTTTCAGGCAATGAATCATTTCATGGTCAAGATGAAGGCACAACCCTGTTGTCTTTGGGTTCCCTGTAAACACACTAGATGAAATAAACACTCCGCCAATCTAGATTGCCACATAGCTCATCATCAGATTGCAAGAGGAGATTGTGATGGAAAATAATCCGCTGGACCATGTTGAAGTTTTTATGGGGAGTGATGGAAACACGTATATCATGCAGCTGGTCAGAAGTGAGTAACGCCCATGATTGGGCTGGGGATGTTGTCTGAATCAAGACTGCACCACTGCTCTCCTTGCACAGTGCTGCCACTTCCCCAGGCTTATCCTCAAGATGTTCAAAAAAATTTGAGGCTTCGTAGGTAGAGAGGAGTCCCTGTCTATTCGGCTACAGACTAAATACCGAGGCGAATATGGCTCTCATCTTTTTTTTTTTTGGTTTGTTATGGTTTTAGGGCGCAAAACTACTACAGTCATTAGCGCCCTGTCTGTGACTTAGGAAAAGCTAAAAAACGAAACTGGAAACCAGCAGCAATGGGAGCAAAACAAAAAAGTGGAGAAACCAAAAACAGAAGAAAAGCTTAAAAACAGAAGAAAAGCTTAAAAAACAGAAGAAAAGCTTAAAAAACAGAAGGAAAGCTTAAAAAACAGAAGGAAAGCTTAAAAAACAGAAGGAAAGCTTAAAAAACAGAAGGAAAGCTTAAAAAACAGAAGGAAAGCTTAAAAAACAGAAGGAAAGCTTAAAAAACCACTGTAGAAGGGGGGTTGTTTGTCCCCAAAATGAGCTTAAAATTACTGACATCTCTCTCGCACTAATGAACTCGAGAATACGATCGGCTGATCGCGTGTCATCTGCTAAAATGGAAGATAAATGACTTGACAGCTGTAGATGGGCGCTTAACAAAGTAAAATAGGGGCACTCAAGTAAAAGGTGTCCCACCATCCACAGTTGAAAGCAGTGGGGACAGAGTGGGGGAGGATCGCCGCTTAAAAGGTGTCAATGGCTAAAAAGACTGCCCTATCCAGAGTCTAGTTAAAATTACCTCCTCCCGATGACGAGTTCGAGAGGAAGAGGTCCAAGCACAGGGCGGAGACTTCAAATCCTGCACTTAATTATTGGGAAGTGTGCGAGCCATAAAAGAGCAACACAACGACATAAAACACTCCATAGATCGGAGAAGGGAATCATGCAAATAGCTGGCCGAAGAAGAGAGACTGCAGCCATTGCCGCTATATCGGCCACCTTATTTCCACAGATACCAATATGTCCTGGGATCCAGAGGAAAGCCACAGAGACACCCCTCAAGTGGAGCAAGTGGAGGCAGTCCTGAATCTGGGGGACCAGAGGGTGGACAGGGTAGAGAGCTTTGAGACTGAGGAGAGAGCTGAGAGAATTTGAGCAGATAACATACTGTCTCTACTGATGGTGACAGATGTGTTGGACAGCCTGGAGAACAGCATAAAGCTCTGCAGTATAAACCGAACACTGGTCGGGAAGCCGAAATCTATTTGGGGTGTCGCCATCAATATAGGCAGATTTGGGGTGTCGCCAACTATATAGTCACTCCCAACACCAAACGATGTATGTGGTAACCTTCATTTGTGCGCATAGAGCATGGAGCAGGCAGGTCCGGAGCCGGAGCCAAGGTGGTGCTGTACCCCTAGTTTACAAGAAAGTTTTAGGAAAGTGGAAGGAAAGAGAATGAAGCAGTTGACGGAAGTGGACTGCCGGTGGTAGTAGGGAGGAAGGGCGGTCAGCATACCCTAAATCCAAGGAGACGTCGAAAAAAATGTCATGGGACGGATTTGCAGGCATGGAAGAGGGAGGGGCAGGGGGGGCCCAAGAGGGAGGGGGAGGGGGGGCCAAGTGGGAGGGGGAGGGGGGCCAAGAGGGAGGGGGAGGGGGGCCAAGAGGGAGAGGGAGGGGGAGGGGGGCCAAGAGGGAGAGGGAGGGGGAGGGGGGCCAAGAGGGAGAGGGAGGGGGAGGGGGGCCAAGAGGGAGAGGGAGGGGGAGGGGGGCCAAGAGGGAGAGGGAGGGGGAGGGGGGCCAAGAGGGAGGGGGAGGGGGGGCCAAGAGGGAGGGGGAGGGGGGCCAAGAGGGAGGGGGAGGGGGGCCAAGAGGGAGGGGGAGGGGGGCCAAGAGGGAGGGGGAGACTTGGGCAGATCATGTAACCATTGTGGTGGCATACCCCTCCTACTCAATAGCGAAAGTACAGGACTAGTTTCCTATGTTCTTCAAAGATTCCTGCTGCAACACTTATGAAGGGGAAGTTTTTAACTATGGAAGGAGAAACTACTCTGGACCACAGGACGGTTGCCACTGAAGAGACAGACAGACTTCAGGAATACAGTCTTCCGTGTTACCCAGCAGCAGTTTTTGGTTACACGGATATGCATTTTCAGACTGCTTTTATTTTGCTAATTGATTTGTTTCATGGTAAATATTTTTTCTTCCCAATGGCTTATTCTTCCACTTCCTGCTACTGTAGAATTCTTACCCATACATATCTATAGGTATGAAGGTGCTGAAAAATGTTTTTTTGTCTTTTGGTAATGATACACTAGCACAGCAATTTAACAGCTAGGGTACTGCAGAGACTGTTAAACATCATACCATTCTTTCTAAATCTTTAATATTTATTAGGTACTTACAATCTGCAAAGGGTAAACAGTTAGATGGGGTTGAATATGGATATATGGCATTCACAAATAAGTATATTATAAACAAAAACAGCCTAAACCTATGTAGCTAACAAACTTTCAGCTGTCATCCTTAGGGAATTGATGGGATGTCTTATCATTCAACCATCTTGCTGATCAGTGATATGACACACAAAATACTAGATAGTGAGTAATAGTATAGGTCAGGGATGACTCTGTGGGAGATGTCACTGTCAAAGCTATTGAGGTGGTCAGTCAGGAAATGGAATACCCCTCTCAAAGAACTCTCCAGGACTAATTAATTTTTCATTGGACTACAAAAACATCATACTGCTGAGCAGAATTAAAATGAAGAAGGCTAATTGTGATACCTTTGTCATTGTAGAAAATGCAACACATTACATGGTTTATAGATGTCTAACAATTTCTCTAAAATGTTCAGTAGTTATGAAACATTGAAAAAGCAGCAATTTGCTCTCATTTCTCCGTACCTGTTTCTGCGGTTCACTTCTTTCCAGGAGCTTGGCCTGTATTCTGTGAATAAAGCTGACAGGAACACATTCTTCAGATTCATCAATGGTTGTATACATATTGAGTATTTTGATTATCTGAAAAAGATGTGTAGCAGTTAGAACCATAAAAAATAAAATGCAGTAGTAACTACAGAAGAAATATTCATTTCAATTAATGGCTGTACTACTACTACTACTACTACTACTACTACTACTACTACTACATTTTCAATGATTATGTATGAGTTATGTACTAAAATGTCAAGTTTTGTAAGGATGTCAACTTTCCCTTAACTTCAGTATCTGATAAAATGGAGACAGATAAAACTGTTTCTCAAAGAAGAATTTCAGAAGGAAGAACTAATTGTACCTACAAATAGTTACACAATTCAGAGACAACAGCTGATACTCATTAAGACTTCGAGTGCATAAAATTCTGATGATATTCTTTCTGCAAGTATCATGTCACCATATCTGACATAACAAATGTCAACACATTTGTGTTGTGATACTGACAATGGCAGATATCGTTAGCCATGAAAGCCCCATGTCTTTGTCACAGGAGCAGACAATTCCATTTACTAATATAGATGGATGCCTGCAGTGCTGTGTATGTCACTAAGTATTTAATTTTGCCAATATGTATACCATACAACATGATTGTACGAAGACATCCTGAAAAGCAATGCCTCTGAATTATCGACATGAAAACTCTAAGATTCTTAAATAAAACATATGTTCTTAGCAGTCTGTATCATTATTCTCAGCATACTCATCCTGGTAACACATTTTCCCCCCGAGACGACAAATTCTTGGTACAGTCATTGCAGAATATTTGACTTGGTTGATGGAGCCAGAACCTCACCTTGGCTTGTACCACTTTATCATTGTCAACGTAACATATTTGTAGTTGTTCTTTAAGTTTTGGAAAAATGAACATTTGATTTTGGCAAGTTGGAATTGTATGGAGGATGATAGATGACAGTGAATCAAAGGTGGACGATTGTTGCAGATGTCACAGTGCTAATTTGTGATCTACCTTTGTCATACTAAAGGAGCAGGTGCTACATGTGTGGACAAACTCTTCTAACCCACAATCTGATTTTAGCATGCTGTTTCTCATCCACTGAAATAGTTACATTACTCAGCACCATGTTACATGCTACAGTTCAGAGACCTCTCATGGCAGAGGGCTGCAAATTTATAGAAATGAAGAATAAACATGTAGAATGTTAATAACATGTGCTTTATTTAAAATGCATTAAGAACTTATGTATAAAAAACTTGGAGGCATACCTTTTCAGCACACCCTTGTACATGCTCCCATGCAATGCATTAGGAGCAGATAGAGGGCAAAGTACACTTGGATCTAACAGACTTAAAAGCACAATATCAAGAGGGTTACGGCTGAAAAATAAAGTTTATTGTAGGAATAAGTGTGGTAGCACATGCATAATATTTGTTTCCAAAGGAGTTGCAGAGAATTTAAGGAGTTTCCCTTCCCAACAAATTGCAACTCGCTGGAACTTAGATATGGCAACCATGGTAGGAGAAAGATATGGATGCGAAGTATGAGGACATACCTAACCACACTACACTTAGCTTGATTGGTAACTTGTTAACTACTTTCACATTTGTGAGCAAGCTTTTCCTTTTTACAAAGAGATAGGGAAAGAAGAGTAATACCTGAAAGATTTTAAATGTTTATCGGAGCTAGCATTCCTGGCAGACATAAAAATACATCTGAACAATTGAAATTCTTACTGCAGTGGATGGAGAATTAAATGGTTGATGTGCAAAACAAAATCTGAGTGTTCTTGGAAAAGCAATGTTTGAGACACAAATGAGAAACTGCAATTTAACATTTTTGGGTCACCTGGCTTCTATAAGATTACTAATTTTACTGATTACCAAGTCAAGATAAACCAGTTCAGCATGTCTTTAGAATGGGGACTGCAGGAGCTTAATATTTTGGAAATGGAAATTAAATTATTCAGCAACCCTTTCCTGGTTTCATTCCATGGTCTGTCACCATTACCAAAGTTACAATCTGTGAATCTAGTATTTCTAACTTCACTGAAAGAAAGATACCACAGCACACTGACTTCGTCATAGTGGGATTTTTCGTTACAGCAAAAATGTTTTGCAACCTATACAAAAATATGGTCATGATCATGTGCATGTTTGGGTATATATACTGATGTGATCACTTTTTTTGTCCATAGCAAGAGAACAAAGCAAAGAAAGGAGTTTTCTTTATGAGATTACGATGCACACTGCAGACTCTTTGATTCTCAATATTTCCTTTTAATATGGAAAAACCTCAACTTCAGAAGCCCAATGAACATATTACATACTATTAATAGATTTCCTTATTATTTATTTCCTTTGTTTCCTGCATCTTTTAGCTAATGTAACACTCCAAATTTGTTGTTGACAATAACATAATGTGCCCCAATTGTAGTTGTCAGGTTACAAGGTGCTGCTGTGCAGGCTAATTCAATTCCTCACTGACACCAACACTGGTTGGAGCCATCCACAAATTACTACGAGCACATAAGCTGGAACAACCTATTCAATCTGCAGAGAATTGCATCATCAGTTGCTGTACAATATACATATGAAGCAACAAGAAATGAGAATTACTTTAATGAAAAAACAACTGTAGCTCACAAGTCTTTATAAATATGTGTCTTCCTAACCCATATGGTATATAAACCAGTCTTGAACATGAGTGGATGCATTACTATGTAAGAACCATCACAATGGGCAATCTGATTTATTAATTTTGCACATGATTAGTTATAACTGACACCAATTTTAAACAATGATACAGTTAATTTTGAATACATACCTGCAACATTGAAAGTTTATCACACATATTGCATACATCCTGAATATTCTCGTCCAGCTTAGGAGCCTGTAGCAAGTGGGCAGCCTGAATTATGGGCTGTAATGTGCTTGGCACATCAGTATACTGGAACAAATGTGATAATTAACCATTTGAAACACTGAATTTTGCTGCATTTAAAATTATTAAGAGAAAGCCAAGTACTATGTTTTGGTCTGTATTGAACAGCAGAATTGAATAGACATCTACAAGAGAAATCTGATTTCTTCAGTTTACCAAATGTGGGCACTGATATAATCAAGTTATGTGTCATAAGTGGACCTCTGCTGGTGATAATCTAAAGTACCATTTTATGTAAAAACTAATGGAATATGGAATACTGGTAAAAAGACCTATGTACATTCCCATTTGCTTTCAAATTTTAATGCTCTGTTGATAGTACAGCCAGGAAAGGGAGGAACACTTGTGATAAAGTGAAAGGGTCAAAAAGAAATCAGTGGTGAGGGTTAAAAAATTTAGGACTGATCCTATATGAAATTCCATAAACAAACACAGATGAATGATTTTAGTGTCACATGAATGTCTTAGATTATTATTCACAAGAAAGGACGCACTCCACAACACAAATGTAGAGTGGGGTTCCTACAAATGATGGCTTTTCTCCTATAAACGTGTATTCCATGCAGGGTGACATACTCATCTTTATCAAGAGCATCAAGTACAACTTTTGTGAATTCTTCTATGGCTGACTTCCTATTTTTGCCACTTTGTAAATCAAATTGTGATTCACTTAAAAGACTGTATTTATTCAGGTAATTCATTAATCTGTCTTTCATAATTGCTTCTATTATTTTTGAGAATGCTAACAGCAGGGAAATGGGCTGGCAATTTTCTATGTCTTCTGCATTAGATTTCTTAAGCAAAGGTACAACTCTTACCCGTTTTAACTGCTCTGGAACTGTCCCTGATGTGAAGGATTCATTTATTACATTTGTTAACGGGCCTTGTATAATCCCTATACATTGTTTCAGTACACACATGGGTACTTCATCTAAGTCAGCTGACTTTTTATTTTTTAGTTTTTGAATTGTTTTACTGACTTCATTCTCTGTGGTTGGAAGGAACATCATTGTATTAAGTGAAACATTATTGACAGGTGTTATATTTGTTTTGGGGAATGTTTGCTGTAACTTGTCTGCAATACTTAAAAAATGCTCATTTATAAAGTTTGCTAAGTGTTGTGGAGCATTTATTACCTTATCCTGCTCCCTTCGCAGTATGTTATTCTGCATTTGTTTGCCTCTCTCCATTTCCTTTTTTTTTATATAACATCCAAGACTGCTTTGCTTTTATTCTCTGCATTATATATTATTTTATCATTAAATGACTTTTCTGCAGCAATCAGCACATTCTTATAGATCTTTTTGTATCTATGATAGAAATTTAAGAATTCTGGATGATTGCAAATATTTTTCTTGGAATTGAGGTGTTTAAGTGTTTGGGAGGACTTCTTAATACCTGCTGTCATCCATCTGTTTTTGTGAGATGTTGATACAGTCATGGATACTTATGGAAATTTCGAGAATTTAGAGAATTTAGAGAATTTCATATTCACATTGGTTTCCTTATACACTGCATCCCAGCTTTGTTTTTCTAGTTCTTTTGAAAAATCATTTATTTTGATTTTTGATAGATCTTGTTTGTAGGCTTGGAGTTTAGGTAATGATCGATGGCTGATTTTTACTACTGTTATTTGACAGAGATTGTCTGATAGTTTGAGATCTTTTACAGCAAAATCACATTTTTCCCTGTCCATATTTGTGACCACATGGCCAATTACTGATGTAGTCATTGTAGTAACCCTTGTTGCACTATTGACCAATAGGGACATGACAAAACTTTGAAGGATGTTTATAAAGGTGCTGCTGGATTCATCTATGATACTAGTGTTGATGTTAATGTCCCCACACAGAATTATGTTGACCTTTGCACTTGAGAATTCATCTAGACCTTCTGTTAATTTACTGAAAATAATGTCCACACTACTACTTAGAGATTTATACTCACACAAAAGCATTAATTTCTTGGTGATATCAAGCCCTGTTAATTCAGTAGCTGCTATTTCAAAGTGTTTGTCTTCACTTACTGTACTGAGGTCATGTCTTCATTTGAACTGTATTCCTTTTCTAATATAAATGCATGATCCTCCACCCCTTGAAGTAGTTGCCCTTTCATACAATGATAATACCACATATTCGATTTCTGTGTCTCTACACCAGTGCTCAGTAATACAAACTACTGTGCAGTTCAAAGATTGGAGCTCAACTTCTAATAGCTGTATTTTAATTTTTATTGATTGCATGTTTTGATGGAGAATTTTTAAGTCTATGAAATGTCTTATGTTACTTTTTCCAATGGTTTATTTTTCTTTGCAACATCTGGTATGTGTGATATTCGAAGTGTTAAAATATGTCTTGTGAGTGATTGTTTCAGTATTTTTTAAACTGCTTTAGATAATCTTTATGAGGGGAACCTGGTGTCTGGATTTATTCTAAAAAAGACCTACTTTTCTTACCTATGATGACAGTTATTTGACCATGTGTGGCCCAAGATCCACTACCTATACTTTCATGAATCAGCTGTACCAATATTCCCTTCCCAGTCCTGTTAAGGTGCAGGCCATGCCTAGTGAAACCCCATCTGTTGATAATCCCGATGAGCAGCAGAGGCACATGAGCAAAGGTGGCTGTCCTCAGAGCCATTCTTAACCCCACATTGATTCACCTCACAGCTCCATCAAGGTGTGGTTCATCATGTAGCAGGAACAGCTCAACAAAGTATACGTTGGTGCCATGAGTCAGGGTAGCTATCTTGTCCAAGTCACCACCTATGTCATATGCCCCATCCCACCCACTATCGCTACATAGTCCTCTTCTGTAAAGTCCTTACATGAAGACCCGAGATCCTCTACCAAATGACTTAGCCCTGCATTTGACTTGAAGATACTGGTGGCCTGGTACGCTGCCCTTAAACTTTCCTTTAACTGAGGGCCTACACCATGGCTACTAACTAGCAGCAGCACTGTCTTCTTCCTAACACTTTGTACATTCCTAGGCTTCTTGGCCTTGGTTGACGTGTGCTACATATTTCCTGCTCCTCGTTCTACCTGCGGCTCTTCTCCACATAACTCTGGTAGTGGTAGATGCCTGTTTTTGCTGTTGATGATAAAACTGTCAGATCGCATTCTGTTTCTTCCTATCCTCTTACCAGCTGTCACTTCCCAGCCACCCTCCTCCCCCTATCTCCCTTGATCCTAATGAGTTCCTTCCTTTCTCCCTCAGATTGTGTCTGAAGGGCATAGATTTTCCTTTCCTGTTCCCCAATCAAAATGTTCCTATTGCATACTCTGCAGTTTCAGGAGAGAGCCTCTTCTGTTCTCCCAACATTCTCCCCATTTCTATGTTTGTTGTTTACTTGTACATGTATAAATAAACATTGTTCTTTGGGCCGCCCTATTGTTTATGTCTAACATTATGATGCAATTGGTGTTGACTGTGGTGTTCACTTCATTGCGCTCAGTGTATTTGGTTTTTCTGTCACTTCTCATGTCCATGCAAGCAGTGCTGAAACCTCTCCTTTAGGAAAAGGAGGCCCTTTCAGTTGCTACCACAAATTTGTCTGCCACACTGCCTGTGTAGGTAGGCTTCTACATTGTCAGCATAACCACTACCCTTTCCCCATTATGGTGTTGTGTCTGAAGACAATTGGCTCATTAGAAGTGGCTTAGTTAACACCACTTTGTTTCTGGAGGCACCAGTGCAATCATGTTTAAGGCTTTGTTCACTTCTTGGGTTTCCCCTCAAATTTACCAGTTGTTGTTCCATCTTGTCCCACTCCAGGAACCATCATCATCACTTTCTTTGATGAAATATGTAAGTGTGTAATTTCTCCAGTTATCACCAAAAGTGCATGCATGTAATTGCGGCACATTTTGAGTTCTATTGTTGACATAAATAACCCCATCAGTCCTACAGCCTCAGTTGCAAATATCAGTTTGTTACTGATGCTTGTCAGGATTCACATGCTGATTCTATGGTCTGTGAAGCCACCATTTGATTGGCTCCAGAAAGGAGGGGCATCAACACAGACTACAGTCTGATAATCTATTTTTGGCTGAAGTGTTTAATATTTCTCAATCTTTTGAGGCATCTCATGCTGTTGGTGATTAGACTGAGGCTTGGTGTGATGTCACCACAGCAACTTCTGTTCCTGGTTGTTTGACATCAGTTAGTTCTTGGGGGTAGAAGGAGGGGAGGGTAGAGTATACCACTCAGGTTCCTTTCAGAGTATGCAGGCACAATAGCGCTTTTCTTAGCAATTGTATACAACCACTCACTTGACGAAAGGTCTGTTCCTAAAGACTGGAAATAAGCACAGGCCACACAAATATTCAAGAAAGGAAATAGGAGTAACCCATTGAACTACAGACCCATATCACTGACCTCAATTTGCAGTAGGGTTTTGGAGCATATACTGTACTTTAACATTATGAATCACCTTTAATCAAATGACTTATTGATACATAACCAACACTGATTCAGAAAACATCATTCTTGTGCAATGCAGCTAGCTCTTTATTCCCATGAAGTAATGAGGGCTGTTGACAGATTGATTCCACATTCCTAGATTTCCAGAAGGCTTTTGATACCATTCCTCACAAGTGAATATTAATCAAATTGTGTGCATAAGGAGTATTGTCTCAGTGGTGTGACTGGATTTGTGATTTCCTCTCAAAGAGGTCACAGTTCGTAGTGATAGATGGTAAATCATCAAGTAGAACAGAAGTTGTATCTGGTGTTCCACAAGGTAGTGTCATAGGCCCTCTGCTGTTCCTGATGTACATAAATTATTTAGGTGATAATCTGAGCAGCCCCCTTAGATTGTTTGCAGATGATTTTACTAGACAGTAAATTACAGCATCATCAGATGATCAATTAAAATTACAACATTATCTAGAGAGAATTTCTGCATGGTGGACAAAGTGGCAATTGGCACTGAACAAAGAAAAGTGTGAGGTCATCCACATGGGTACTAAAAGAAATCCGATTAACTTTGGGTGTATGATAAATCACTCAAATCTAAAGGCTGTCAATTCAACTAAATACCTAGGAATTACAATTATGAGCAACTTAAATTAGAAAGACCACAGATAATATTTTGGGGAAGACGAAACAAAGACTGCGCTTTGTTGGCAGAATACTTAGAAGATGCAAGAAACCAACTAAAGAGTCAGCCTACACTACACTTTCCCATCCTCTGATGGAATATTGCTGTGCAGTGTGGGATCCTTACAAGGTGGCATTGATGGAGGACATCGAAAAAGTGGAGGAAAGGGCAACTTGTTTCGTGTTATTGCATAATAGGGGTGAGAGTGTCACCTGACACGATATGAGAGTTGGGGTGGCTGTCACTGAAACAAAGGCAGTTTTCTTTATGGCAAGATCTATTTATGAAAGTTCAGTCACCAACTTTCTCTTCTGAATGCAAAAATATTTTGTTGACAGCCACCTATGTAGAGAGAAATGATCATCATCATAAAATAGGAGAAATCAGAACTTGAACAGAAAGATTTAGGTTTTCCTTTTTCCCCACGTGCCATTTTAGAGTGGAATGGTAGAAAAGTAGTATGAAAATGATTCGATGAATCCTCTGCCAGGCACTTAAGTGAATTGCATAGTAACCTGGTAGATGTAGATGGCAAGTTGCCCAGTGCCTAATGCACATGGCCTTGACATGCTACATGAAACAGTGTGGGAAAGATGGGTGAGGTGGTTAGTTGTCATTTGTCCCTGTCAATGAGGGTGCAGAAGCTGCATGCACTGTATACAATATTTTGCATGCGTCATTCCCAGCTCTCTTCTGCAGGTGTTAATTGTGTATCTCCAATGCTTATGACTTTTAATACACTGTTTATTGAAGTGTGAGTAAAAGACAAAGAGTTCAAGCAACAAGTGGACACACATATGCAGCTCTGACATTGCTGAACTTGTGAACCTATGTTGATTTGGTATGTTTGGCATTGTGTCTGTGTACTTAACATCTGGCTAGTTACAACTGAACAACGTATTCCAGTTTTGGGGCAATTTACAGCTTGCACTGTGTATAGATCTGTGGTTCATTCCTTAATTCTTCTGCTGGTGGATGATGCTGGTGCCAACCATTTATATGGTCTGGATGCTTTCCATGTTGATGGTTTTTTATTGCAGATGCAGTGCACCTTGCTTCTGATGAGGTAGATTTGCAGATTCTGAGTTCACATTTTTTTATGTTTTAGGTTGTGCCACTAATTTTACAGCCCACATTACCTTGAAACCTACTGTGGAGCCACATTTTTACATGCATGGCCTATCCCTGTAGCTTCGAACAAACTAGTGAAATCAGAATTGTTTAGGCTGGAGATTTTGGGGTCTTACAGTCTATTACAACAAATATTTGGCCTACCCTCACTGTCTGCCAAAAAATCAAATGCTGAGTAGCGCCTCTGCAGTGACTATAAAGTTTCCGATAACACTCACACTATGATTGACACTCACCCTTTGCCCCATCAGGGTGAGTTGTTGGCCAGACTTATAGGAGGCTAAACTGAATTATCTGAAACCTTATTTACAGGTTGCATTGTATGAGGATACAAAAAGGCTCCTTGTGACTGGGACGCCCTTTGCGACATACGAAAATCATTGTCTCCTATTTAGTGCGGCTGGCACACCTGTGATTTTTCAGCATTTTTGGAACAATTGATGATGTCTGTCCTGGCATGCATCAACTATCCTGATGATATTGTAATGATGGGTGCATCCAAGGAAGAGCATTTATGCAACTTATGCTACTTATGCTTCATGGTCATGGCCTTACATACTGCAGCCATCAATTGTGTATTTGGGGTTTGAGTTCTCTCAGGAAAACATAAAGCAGGGTCGACCAAAATTTCAGCTCCCAGGCCATGCCCAGACACAAGGGCCAAAGTGCTCAGCCTCCTTTCATGTTTCCCCTATTGCCATGATACACTGTCTCATTGCAAGGTGGGAGAAGAGGGGAAAACGGAACACACCTCATTTAAATGGCAGCACAAGCACACTGCATACTACGTGGTTTTGTATTGCACATTTACCGACAACATAGCCAACAAAAAAACAAATTTTCAGTATTATTTAATTATTTTTGGCTCATTGAAGCAACTGTTGGTATATGGACAGATGCAGACAATTTCACAGTTTTGCACCCAAGTTGCCACATAATTGTGACTTATTTAGTTTCATAGTAAAAAAAATGTGTTTCACACAAATATGATGATTGAAACATTGTAGCACTTTTGTAATCTTATTATGATGACTTTGAAACTCTACCTGGTGAAAGTAATATAGATGTTCTGGACAGTTTTAATGCAGAAAGATTTGTAATTAAAACTAGAATTACAAGGCAGTTCAATCAATTACATCTGCATAAGATTAGGGCACTTTCAACTAACAAAGGGTATAAAAAAGCTGATGTACAATTGACAGTGTCCTCAAAATATTTATAAAACTATCCTTGGAATTCTTGCAAGGCCACAATGGATTCTTCAAACTTTGTATTTTCTTTAATGGCAGTCAGCTTACGGAACTGGACTGTCTTTTCCAGAATGTATCCCTTCTACAACACTATGTTCTTTTCAAATGCATCCACATAAAATCAGAAAGAATTGTGAATAGTGATCAGTAGAGTCTACTTCAAATGTGAGGTCTCCACTCCATTGCGGATGTTCAAATTGTCATTCCTGTTCTCCTTTTTCCTTCATAAATTCAACAATAGTGATTTTTAAGTCAAGAAATCAATCCAGGCATTCCCCTTGACTTAATGCATGTACTTTCAGTAATATATGAAGTCTCTGCACCCTTTGTTCAGTTCTATTGAAATGTATTGCAACTGACAATGGAATAATGTGTGTGACTTCAGAAGTTTTACTGGTCATACCATCAATTCCTTCAGGTACTCCAGGCCTGCAAATGTATCATAACATGCTATTTGACTTACAGAACAATGAATCCCATCTGTATCATCACAGTTTTTTGCTCTTTCATTGTAAATTAAATCTTCAAATTCTTGTTGCATAGTATTGTAATTTCATTTCATAGCAAACATACAGTACCTGTCACTTATGCGAACTGAGAATTCTCATCCCTCTCTTCTGTCATTCCTATTCACTATAAGGGATTGCAGTGGCAGATTGCTAGACTGCCTCTTTTTGTAAAACAACCAGTGGACCTTTGAACATCCTTCATACCATCAACAAACAGCAAAGGTTAAACAGCACTGACAGTGCAATTCTGCCAAACTCAGAAAGTTGTGCCAACTGAAAAATACTGCACCACACTAGTAAATGAAATGTCACAACATTACCTGTATGTCCAAGGAGGACTGAGCAAAGCACAGTGACAGGCTGTGCCTTATCCTGCCCACAGTCCACACATGTTGCACATGTGAAGTCTTGCACAATGTGGCTGGCCCTGTTGTAAAGCCTTCATGTCGTCATGTTGCTGTCACAGCTCTTTGCCTCACCCTTCCAATGTCAAAGAACACACAACTGCTTCTAGGAAAAATTGCTTATTACCATAAATTCATTCTGGCTGTGCCCACAGTGGACCATCCCTGCCACAAATTGCACCACAAGGATATTTCTTTTCACTGAACATCGGCCTAGCAGCATGCATTAATGCTTCTGAAATGTATACTGCATTCTTCTACTGGCATTCTAGCCACCAAATGATCTTGGCTACAGACTCCTTTAAGTATGGCCTGATGGTCATGAGGATGGTTCTTAATGTCTGATAGTTGACATGTCAAAAATGCTAAATTCCACTCAGCAGCACTACTGCCTAGTTGAGGAGGAAGCACTGCCAACATCTATACACTCAAAAAGTTTGATGTATTCTTGTATGGATCTAAGTTCCACCTCATTACTTATCACAAGACCGTGGTTCTGTTGTTTAGCCCTTCTGCTTTGTACCTTGACAAAGCAGCAGATTGCCTCCAGTGTGGGGTCTTGTTTCTGTCTCACTACTACTATGAAATACATTTCTGGCCTACTGCATAGCATGTCAATTTCAATGCACTGTTCCTGATTCTGATTCTGACCGGGCCATAGCAGGAAGAGTGCCTTTGTTCGGATATTGAGGCATAACGTATAGTGGAAGGGTTTCCTAGTGCAGGCTCCTGGATTGCAGTTGCTGTTGCTGTCGACCTGACTTGGCACCAAGTTGTTCAGCTTGGTTGGCCAGACAGGTCTTTGGGCAGAACTTCTGATTTGTTATGTAGCTATTCTCTCCTTTGTCACCAACTTCCAGTGCGTAATGGTGGTTTTCTCTTAACAACAGATGGGCTGTCATCCAGGGTTGCAATTCCAATGGCTGTAGAGTATGGTGTGCTTCAGTTCCTACATCTGGGAAAGTGGAGGGCTCTCTCATACCAAGTCACTGACCCATCGACACATCTTCTGGCCTGGCATTGACAAAGACATTGTGTGTCTTGTCACTTTCAGCGTGCAACCCATTAGGTGGTAAAGCTCTCTTCCTGGCCTAGGTGGTTAGTGACTTCATCATTGGTGCAGTTCCACCACTCTGAGGACCCAGATGTCTAGATGCTACCAACACCATTCTCACTGGCCCTCACTTATGGCACTTTGCAAGAGGTGGCCACTGCACATGTCAGGGGCCATGTCACTTCCACATTTTACTCACCAGTTCCAGGCCAGAATCTCCTCCCACATCCACCAGCATCTCCGATATCCACCACATAGGTCATGGTTGTGTCATCATTTGCCCCAATTCCGGCATCAGATGAGTGCCCTTGTGGTAAGGGGGGAGGGGTGCTATAATCCTGTACATATGGATATGATCCATGTTACCAGGTTACCAGTGCACTACACTCATACTCCGCTAATGGCATCTGTGAGAGATGCACCAGAGGCTGCCAGTAACTTGGGCACATGGTGCATCTGCTGGAAATCTCCTCGATATAAGGACAGCACAGCAGGTGCTCATCCTTAGATTATGTTCTACTGTTTATTGTACAATTTGTGTGTTTGCTGTTTACTTGTATGTGGATAAACGAACATTGTTCTTTGTGGCAGGACAACTGACAGGTAACAGCCAATCATCACAACTGTAGATAGAATGATGTGCCATCTACACAATATTATTCTAACACATATGAAAATATATAAAATGGTGAGACAGAGTGTCATTGAATGGTAACTGCTATATTTGACAAAAAATAATAATGAAATTGATTTTAATGTTCTAATGTAACATTTGCATAAGTGAACCTTAATTTGAAATGAGAATGAAAACTCTTGTCATTTAAAACTAAGGTGGTATACTATATCATATGTATATTGATTTAAACTATCCATTTCCCTTTTTTCTTAAAGTCATGTAAAATGTCACAGCACACATCTTAATGCATTAATTTCTTTTAAGAGATGTTGTGCAAGGTTTATCCCATCTTCCATAGTGTCCATCTTCTCTGATGTTCTGACAACCTAACTGCCACAGATCTGCTTGACTGACCACTTATACTTTTCCACTGTGTTTGCAGTTGATTTTGTACACACTGATCTGCTCTTAATATTTCATTGTGTCTTTAATTTAAAATAATGATTAAGTTATGGATATTGTTTGAAAATCAGATTTGGATAATGGAACCAGTAAGAGGTGACACACCAAGGAACTGAAAGCTGCTTACTTGTGACTGGATGCTACCATCCTGCACAGGTCACAGTAGAAGTAGCTGTTTTTCTGTAAGTGATAAATAGACCTTTAATTTGTTAATGGGAGATCCTTCTATGAAACATTTGCCAGATCACAATTAAAAAGTGCTGCTGCAATAGTGATCTATTTTGTGTGGTGAAATTAATACAATTATCAAGTTCAAGAGGAAACTTGTGTCCAGCGATGTTATCACTAACAAAGTCAAAAAAATAAAAATAAAAATAAAAATGCCTAAATAATTCTAAATTTCACAATCTGTATGAAGATCCAACTGCAGCTTTTAACAACCAAGAGGAACAAAACACTATAAAATCATGTGAAAATTTCGGGTCAGAAACCAGCAGCTGGACACTTGTAAATATGACTCCAATGGCTCCTAGATGTTTTGGTTTACCTATGTTACATACGTATGACAGCCAGTAGTGTCCAGTTTCTCTGCTTCTTGTTGATTACTATGGAAGAAACTAGATTACATCACAATAATAAAACAAAACTTAAACTAATATTTGGCATCAGAAATTCCACAGCTCATGTAGCTAAAATTCAAACAATATTGGTTTTAACTACACTACCTGACAAAAAGTCACTTAATAGCCATGGTCAGATATCAATTTACTTTCATATACAGATGTGCGATTGTTGAGTATGTAGTGATTAGAATTGCAGGTAGTCCATTACTGTTGTTTGAGTTAATTGTTGTTACCAAGCCTGGTAGGATATATAAGGAGCATGGACAGTGTAAGATGTTGAGTGATCACTGTGAAGAACGTGGAGGTGCCACATACTCTTTTTAGACAGTGTTATCAGCACCTGACAGAGTTTGAAAGTGGCCTCATTGTGGGTCTTCAATTAGCTGCCTCATCGGATTGTGCAATATCCAGATCTGATGGCATTTGTATGTGACAGTGACTATGTTTGACTGTATGTGAGTGTGAGGGCTCATATTCTTATTGTTAATGTTTCGGTGAACCGCACCTAACCACCGCATAGAGGGACTGTCATAGTTTGCACTAACCATACTGTAACCCCTTCTGACCTACATCTGCCTTCCGAGAACAAATAATGAATTATTTCTACATTCTGTGTCATTCCATACCATTGGTCAGAAACCAGCAGCAGTTTCACCAGAGAATTACTATCCCATGAGGTGGTCATTAAAGTCACAGTACAGACTTTTTTTTTTTGAGTCATGGTGTGGCCAGGAAGAATAAATTGCTAATTAGTGATGTCACATTGTCTTTGTTGATGAACTGAAGTTTGTACTACCCTGGATAATCATCATTGGTGAGTACAATGCCAGTCTCGGATAGGTCCCATTCTTTCATGGTTTTGTAGAGGCACAAGGTGTTACTCCTGGCATTACAGAGTGTAAAGCCACTGGGTGTAACTCCAGGTAACAGGTTGTACTGGCGCAGAAAACTCTGAAAGACAATGGTACATCACAGGCATTGTATATGTTACCTCTCATGCAAGAAGATTATGGTATCATTTTTTCAACAGGATAATGGTCATCCACACATTATGTGTATCTATGAACTGCCTACATTATGTTGAGGTTTGCCAGTGGCCAACAAAATCCCCAGAACTGCCCCTGATGGAATATGTGTGGAATCAGCTCGGATCTCAACTAACATCCCATGCTGGCATGCAGTATATTAAGGACTAGTTACAACAGTTGTGGACCAACTTGTCTCAGGAGAGGACACAAACTTCATACAACACCTTTTCCAACCAAATAAGTGCATACATCCATCTCAGAGGGGTGCAACATCATACTGATAAGTGGACTCATACTATTAAGTTCTTTGTAAATTTGATTCAGTTTTGTAACCACTGCTGTAACATCACGTAACTTCTCAAACTGTGAAGTTTATTTTTTTCCCCTTCTAGCAGGTTCACTTTCTTTGTCAGGTAGGGTAGTTTTGTTTAACATCACTAGCTTGTATACAAATACTCCCACTGATGGGTGTAAAAACAAATCGAGATACCTTTTACACATACCTAAGCTGAATTCCATAGTGCTACACATCAACGATTACCACTGAAACATATGTAAAACAGAATTATTTTCTGTTTGAGAACACCTGCTACAGACCATCAAATGACATAGCTATGGATTTCTTTTATTAGTCCTAACTACATGGTGGAATGAGATTTTCACTCTGCAGCGGAGTGTGCGCTGATATGAAACTTGCTGGCAGATTAAAACTGCAGTAAAGCTGTGAGTACCGGGCACGAGTCGTGCTTCGGTAGCTCAGTTGGTAGAGCACTTGCCCGCGAAAGGCAAAGGTCCCGAGTTCGAGTCTCGGTCGGGCACACAGTTTTAATCTGCCAGCAAGTTTCATATCAGCGCACACTCCGCTGCAGAGTGAAAATCTGCATTCTGGAAACATCCCCCAGGCTGTGGCTAAGCCAAGTCTCCACAGTATCCTTTCTTTCAGGAGTGCTAGTTCTGCAAGGTTCGCAGAAGAGCTTCTGTAAAGTTTGGAAGGTAGGAGACGGATACTGGCAGAAGTAAAGCTGTGAGTACCGGGCGTGAGTCGTGCTTCGGTAGCTCAGTTGGTAGAGCACTTGCCCGCGAAAGGCAAAGGTCCCGAGTTCGAGTCTCGGTCGGGCACACAGTTTTAATCTGCTAGCAAGTTTCCTAACTACATGGTGTTTTACAAACAAATTGAACAAGCACTCTTCCTGTGAAAGCAACAATGAGCTGAAAAATTAAATACTGGATCAGGTATGTTGGCGATTTGAAGTGTTTATGAAATGGTATCACTAGACAAATGCATTTCTAGAACATTTAAAGTCACAATACAAGGTGTACAACTTTGCTTCCACTGTTTGCCAATAGGTGGTGACAATAGTAAGTAGCGGTCGAAAGAAACAGATAACAGACATCAGGCAGTTAGCTTGGACCTCAGTCAACATAACCTCAGTCAAACATTAGTCAATTTTTGTCTGCACCATGAAGTTGTACTTGATTGAAAATGTCATTTTATGAGCCTAATTCTCATGATTTGTGGGAGGTGTTACTGTTTTGTTTCAATATGAAGAAAACAGTGGCTGAGACTCGTTGAATGCTCTGAAGTATGAATGGTAAGGATGTGTCTTGAGTGGTTTCAATTCATCAAGAACAGTGTTTTTAATGTCGTTGACTGGCATAGTGGTGGAAGAGAGAATGTTTTTGAAGATGCAGAATTGGAGACATTGCTGAGTAAATACTCTTATCAAACTCAAGAAGAATTGGCACAATTAGTGGGGGTGACACATCTAGCAATTTCAAAACTTCTCAAGGCTATGGGCATGATTGAGGAAGAAGGAAGTTGGGTCCCATGTGAGCTGAACCCGAGAGACGTTTAATGGTGTTTGTGGGTTTGTGAACAGTGGCTTTAAAGGCGAAAACAGAAGGGATTTCTGCATAATACTGTGACCAGGGACGAAAAATGGGTTCATTATGATAACCCTAAATGCAAAAAATCATGGGGATATCCTGGCCATGCTTCCACATTGATGGCCAAACCGAATATTCATGGCTCCAAGATAATGCTTTGCATTTGGTGGGACCAGCTTGACATTGTGTACTATGAGGTGTTAAAACCAAGTGAAACAATCACAGATGCTCCCTATCAAATGCAATTAATTTATTTGAGTGGAGCATTTGAAGACAAACTGCCGCAATACAGTGAGATGCACAATAAAGTGATTTTGCAGCACGACAATGCTCAAACCCACGTTGCAAGCGAGGGCAAAATATACATGTAAACATTAAAATGGGAAGTCCTATCCCACCTGCTGTACTCTCCAGATATTGCTCCCTATGACTATCACCTGTTTAGATCAATGGCACATGGCCTGGCTGACCAACACTTACGATCTCATGAAGAGGCCACAAACTGGATCGATTCATGGATTGCTTCAAAAGATGAACAATTTTTTTGATGCAGGATTCATACACTGCCTGAAAGATGGGAGAAAGTAGTGGCCAGCAATGGAAAATACTTTGAATGAAACAAGTGTAATCATTTGTTTCATTAAAGCCTCAAATGTTGGGGAAAAATGGCGGAAGCAAAGTTGTACACCTTGTACAAAAAAAATCCAGTTCACTATGGGGATGGGAGGTTCTTCTGTAAATTATATCAATACAGGTCTACTGCTCCATACAATGAAACATCAGTCATGAAATTAGATTAATGTAAGTGTATCTGTCATGTTTTTAGAGTAGAAAGTATCCTATGCACCTGTACTGAGATACCTCACAATATTATCCCATATGCCATCAAGGAATTATATACAATTCAAAGTAAAGTAGTCAAAGCATACCACAGGTGCCGACTGTAGATATTCGTATTATTATTGTAAAGCATGTTATCTACATTCACCATTTGCAGGTGAAATGTACATGTCTTCCACAAGAGTTGCCACACTTGTCTTCACTCCTAGGAGTCTGACGTTCCACACTACACTATTAGGACATTATTGATGGCTGTAATAACACCAATCCAAAAGGAATTATTCAACAGAAATTACTTATAGTACATTTTTATTGTAACAGAGTTACACTCTTAGATGTGACACATCAACAGATTTCCCTCTGATATTTTATTTGTGGGGCTAGATTATGCAGTTCCAGATTACAGTCTATTCCTTATGTTATCTGCAAGTTACTTTGGAGTCATCTGCTACACTTGATGACAAGTCATTGTTGAGTAACAGGAAAAAGAGGGTGTGCCAAGGCAAAACACTATATAATTCCTCAAGTAAGTGACCTAATCAGACCAAATTTAATTTTTAGTTACATAATACTCTAAAACAACATTATTTTTCCCACAACATAATGAGATTAAAGGGACTGCATTGATTTCCCTAAAGCCTTTGAATACCCCACGTTTCATTAATGTTGTTCTTTTTGCAGGGAGGAGGAAACAAAAATAGACTACTGGTAACACTACATGTACCTGTAGCCTCCTGTCACGACACCACTGTTCGAGATGAGATAGATTATATCTTATCTGCATTCCCTTACTCCAATGACACAAATCCTTTCGGAGTAGTAGGTTATTCAGTGAAATGGCACAGATGAAGTAGAATACCTGCAAAATTAAAACACACAACTTCCCTTAAAATGGTAACATTATCATGGGTATTTTCTTTTATTTCTGGTTTGCAATCTACTAGAGACTTCAGTATTTACAAAATACAGTTTCCTTATAGTCTAGGATCATGTAACTTACTGTTAGAAAATTTGTCATCTCACCTGCTGAAATATCTGGACAGTAAGTTCTGGGTCAACACCATGGTTCCCCATAATTTTATAGATATAATTTAGTTCCTGCAAGAGTGCATCCAATGACTTCTGTACACCCAAAAATGGCTCAGAATCCCATGATGACAACACAGCTCTTCCTCTCTTTCCACCAGCTATCTGGCTTGTCAAGCCACTTATTTCTTCACGTTCAAGAATAGCTGGCACCACTAGTGGCTGTATCTTTTCTTGTATGTGCCCAGCAAGACTCTGAATAATGGCATGTGAATGTTAGACATTATTTTGGGGACAGTTATTATATATCTTGTAAATGAATTCATACAGGTGCTACTTTCATAGATGAAATGAGACCAAAACAATCTGTTAAGGAAAACTCAAAATAGGACTAAAACATGTTCTTACTTCAATCTTTTAATGCAGATATTCAATCCTCTATATAGCCAACAGAAAAAAAACCCCTACTTTATGTCCTCCATGCAATGATTTAAGAATTAATTAATTAATTAACAAAGGAAGCATATAATTGAGTCTGTAATGTTTCTCAGCACTTACATAAGAAAACCAAAGAGAATACAAACACTATAAACCATGTCTTTACTGTGCTTTAGTGCATTCAAAATCAATTACAAAATCAACAAAACTTTAAACAGACCTGATCAACATTGTTTCTTCACCTCTGTTGCATCTCATACTATGGTGTGCATATCATGTCAGGGGGTATTACATGCTACACCATTTGGACAGTAATCCCAGAGTCAGTCTGCACTTTCTTATCATGTAGCTGTGTAGCAGTTACACACTATAAGGGTAAAATATACACTAGGTGTGATCTAATTTGAGCTAGAACTTGGGTATTATTTTGAATATTTCATAAATACAATAAGAAAATCAAGTGCCTATCACCTTCATGAAAATTTTCAAGTTTTGCCAAATGAACCTAGCTCCAACTACTCAAAAATTTGACACTGAACTGTACAGTCTGTGCATGGTTCTTAGTAGAGTCACATTTCCATGATAACACTGTATAAAATTAGCTTGTTTCTTCATACTTTGAGTACAGTATCTATGTCTTATTCAGTATTTAATCTGCATCAACAAGTTGTGTTCCAATTCAAAAGCTATCCTATGCAATGACACACTAAGAAGCTGAGGTTAAGGAGGAGACTAAATTTCAGTTCAGACTAATTCTCATGAGTCTTGCAAGGAGCATATGAAGGTTACACTTGAAATGTAATGAAATCACTTTATAGGCATAGCCTCATGAGGTAATCAGTTAGGTGGGAATTGTTAGATAATACTCTCAGGTCAGCTGATGAAGAATTATTGCACTATTAAACACAATGGGAGAACATTAGGTGGTATTTAAGAAATAATCTCAGAAAGTTAAAATAGATCTGGATTTTGCACATGAAAAATTTAGACAGACACAAAATAGTTAACAGAAATCTGTTCTACGGCTTGGTCATGCATAAAATACAGAGCATAAATTATAAGTCACATATAGAGTGAGTAGGGAGAAATTTCAACACATAAATTGCCATGTTTACATTCCAAGTTACAAATATTGCTCAAGGTTATGACCACCTGCATCCATGATGGCTTGGATACCATCTCAATTGTTTGCAGCACTTTTTGAACAGTGGACAATGGAATGTTCAACAGTTGTGGCACAGCTTGAAGATCATTACTGCGTCCAGCTTTCTCAGCCATGGCAACAGTACATTCTTCAACAACATGTGGCACAACTGGCCACCGGCCTTTTTCAGGAGTAATTCCCAAATTGCCAGTTAGTTCAGACCTCTGAATCATATTATTCAACGCTGGTGTAGAAAGAAGACCTCTTCATATTCCTTTAATGCATGAGACTTGTGAAGAGCAGCAACACCATTGCTGCTGTTTTGACAAAAAAAAAAAAGTTCTATGAGTAAAGCTCTGCTCACATGTCCAGACCCTTATTGACTGTCTGCAGCTGTAATGCACATGATACTTATGTTTCAGCACTTTGTCTCTGTACTAGTATTCCTACTAATGGCAAGTCATGATACTAACACTACTGACAATGAAAATTCTGCAGCACACAGTCTGAACACTGTAAAGTTGGGTACCCATACGGTAAATGGTTTTTCCACCTACACTTGCTCAAATAGCGAAGTTCAATAACAATGCTCTCCCTCCCCCTACCTCTCCCTCTCCCCTTTCCCCCCTCCTCCCTGGATTGAATTCAGGTGTTCTAGAAAGTCATTCAAGTTGTGACTGCCATGACGCCACATAACAGAATTATCATCTACGTATCTGAAAAAAAAAAAAAAAGAAAAAAAAATCTAGTTTCAGCTGCAGACTCCAAGGTGTGTTCCTCAAAATCTTCCATATACAAATTGGTAATGATGGGTGACAACAGGCTTCCCATTACAACTCCATCTGTCTGCTCACAGTACTGGTCATTGAATAAAAAGTAAGTGGGTGTCAACTCAGTGCCTACTTTCTGCAGTTTTGCATTGAAAATGGCAAGGTATGTTCTTGTTGAAGTATATGCAGTTGTCAACGATGCCACCCACCTGCATTCTCTTAAGTTATTTGAACACTGTATATGCCAGAAGAAACTAAATCTCACATTGTTAATTTCCTCCGAATAGAAATAATCACTGCTTGTGCAGGTTGGATAAATTCTGCAGCAGTAGAGTAAGATTGCAATGTGCAGTGTCGTTTTTACAGCAGTGTTGTGATCAAAATATTGTTCCAACATTTGCCAAAGTAGTGCATCATATTAATTCTCCTGCCACCAGTCTCATCAAGCAATGCACTAGCCTAGATATAGTTTATGAGAGGATCCATTACACTCACTGACATCTGGATTTTGTTTCCAAGTCATTTTTTCAGCTTCATTTAACGCCTGCTTCAAACTTTCAGCTTTTTCTTGGGATTAGTGGATGATTCTTCATGACACTGGGAATTTCATTCTGTAACTGCCTGGCATTTGGCAAAGTTTTAATGTTTCTGTGGCTTGGAGTCAATACTATATCTAAACATTCTGTGATAGGTCTCATGGAGAAAGCTTTTTTATGAAGCAGCTTTATCGGTGCTCCAAAGCATTTGCCAGTGGTTGATTCTATAAGTTCTCTTGTACACACTGTTTTTAAACTACCTCCTGATGTTGCAGAATATACTAGGAGGAAGGCATATTGTGTGTTGACTGGGGGACGTACACCCAAGAGTAATATCAACATCTGAGAGGACTGCTTTACATTCACTTAGAATGACCCGTCAAAGGATGCAGTTTTTACTGTCCGATTCCACATATCACAGGATCGACTCTGACCCAACAAAAAGCATTGAGAGAAAGACTAACAACCTCCTGGAAAAGTTTCCTTATGGCAGGAGAATATCAAGAGCCTCAGTTCTTATTGTGCTATTCTCTCTAGTGTACTTAGCCTCCCTAAGGTCCACAGGGAAGAGGCTCCTCTTTATAAGATTGTGATTAAGACTGTTGCTCTGACATTATGTAGAAAAACACTTTGTTACTCTGTTGAGTCATATAGTAGGTCAATGTGAGCACCGCGTTAAGAACTCAGCAGATTTTGTAGATCAGTTAGAGTGAATGCATTTGAATGACATATTCTTGTAAGTTTTGATGTGGTCTCTCTCTCTCTCTCTCTCTCTCTCTCTCTCTCTCTCTCTCTCTCTCTCTCCACTCATGTATCTCTGTCCGATTCATTACAGTTGATTGAGGTTAGGATTGGTGCTGAATTAATGAGCCCATTTCAACATGTGTTAACTCACTTCCTTTTTATTCAATGAATGGTACTATGAGCAGACAGATGGAGTTGTCACTTATTATTGTCAGCTTGCTTATGGCAGATTTTGAAGAACATACCTTGGAGTTTACGGCTTTGAAAACGGCATGGTTTTTCTCAGATATGTAGAAGATTCTTTTGTTGTTTGGCCTAATGGCAGTGAGAATTTGAATGACTTTCTAGAACACCTGAATTCAGCCCACCTCAATATTCACTTCACCACAGTGGTGGGAAAGGCTGTCTGTCTTCCATTCTTTGATGTGGTGGTTAGGAGGAAGGTGGATTGTACATTGGGACATGCCAATTATAGGGAGCCTACTTACACTAACTTTTATCTGCAGGCTAATAGTTTTCACCATACAGCACAGCATGAAGGGGTACTTCAAACCTTCGTTCACAGGGCCCATGTCATTTCAAACAGTATTGTGTGGAAATACAATGTGATGTGTGTGTTTTAATAACCATTTAAAATTGGGGTACTTTTAGGTAACGTAAAGGATGATCTTGGTTCACATAAGGTGGTTGTCTACTGTATTCCGTGCAGCTGTTTCATGTCATATATTGGTCAGGCTATCAGGACTGTGAAAGGCCAATGTTCTGAGCATAAATGGCATGCACGCTTACAACAGCCAAGTAAATCTGCCACTGCAGGACATTGTGTGAAGACAATCATTCTTTGGAATATAACAGAGATTCCTATATGCACTTCAAGCTATTGGGATAGTGTTCCAGTGTTCCTAAGAAAGGTAGAGAGAGAGAGAGAGAGAGAGAGAGAGAGAGAGAGAGAGAGAGAGAGATAATTTGGGCTGGCTATCCTTATGGAAACTGTATTGCTACACACACCGATATTTGATAAAGCGCTGTCCCGCAGGTGATTCACACAAATATTATCATTTTTACATTTTCTGACAGCAAAATAAACTGGATAATGCTTACCAGCTTTTCAAAGTGCAACTCGTAATTGATGATTTTTTCCAAAAAGTTTAAATGAACAAATATTTGAAACAAATTTTGTATTTATTTACATGAAAGTAGGGAACAGGATTGAGAACTTACGAGAAATAATGATGAGATTAGTAACACTTAACAATTTATAATCTCCTGATAATGTCAAGAATGGCCAGGGACAAGCCAAGTAATCTGAATTACCGCTGTCGGGATCAATTTGTACAAGATATGCAGCTAGCAAAGTGTTTATATAGTATTCCGTAGCAGCATGGCTCTTCCCATATCATTTTCTCTTCTCTTTCCTGTGATTCCCAGTCAATCCAGCAGACATATATTGCCCAACAAGTAATGATAATAGTTCTTTACGTGCAACATAATACATTCAGCATCTCAAAATTATAACAAATTATTGTTGTGTTAGTGGTGATTTCTTAGTGCTTAACTGATGAATCACAGTCTGATAATACATACATATATGAATTACTTCTTGATGAATTAACTGTAAGCCAAAATCAGTAATGGCAGTATCAAGAGATTGTTAATAGCAGTGTTTTACTCATATGCCATTTTCAGAGTGTGGTACCTTCTTTCGTCAGTTGCAGCTATATATCCTTTCATGCCACAAGGCAATGGCCCCGTCATATGCCTCCTTTAAAATTATTCCTGCATATGTCTCTGCAGCTTTACTGTATGGTTAAATGATGATGGCGTCCTCTTGGGTAAAATATTCCGGAGGTAAAATAGTCCCCCATTCGGATCTCCGGGCGGGGACTACTCAGGAGGACGTCGTTATCAGGAGAAAGAAAACTGGCGTTCTACGGATAGGAGCGTGGAATGTCAGATCCCTTAATTGGGCAGGTAGGTTAGAAAATTTAAAAAGGGAAAAGGATAGGTTAAAGTTACATACAGTGGGAATTAGTGAAGTTCGGTGGCAGGAGGAACAAGACTTCTGGTCAGGTGAATACAGGGTTATAAATACAAAATCAAATAGGGGTTATGCAGGAGTAGGTTTAATAATGAAAAAAAAAATAGGAGTGTGGGTAAGCTACTACAAACAGCATAGTGAATGCATTATTGTGGCCAAGATAGACACAAAGCCCATGCCTACTACAGTAGTACAAGTTTGTATGTCAACTATCTCTGACGATGATGATGAAATTGATGAAATTTATGATGAAATAAAAGAAATTATTCAGGTAGTGAAGGGAGACGAAAATTTAATAGTCATGGGTGACTGGAATTCGAGAGTAGGACAAGGGAGAGAAGGAAACATAGTAGGTGATTATGGATTGGGGGTAAGAAATGAAAAAGGAAGTCATCTGGTAGAATTTAGCATAGAGCATAACTTAATCATAGCTAACACTTGGTTCAAGAATTACAAAAGATGGTTGTATACATGGAAGAATCCTGGAGATACTGGAAGACATCAGATAGATTATATAATGGTAAGACAGAGATTTACGAACCAGGTTTTAAATTTTAAGACATTTCCAGTGGCAGATGTGGACTCTGATCACAATCAATTGGTTATGAACTGTAGTTTAAAACTGAAGAAACTGCAAGAAGGTGGCAATTTAAGGAGATGGACCTGGATAAACTGACTAAACCAGAGGTTGTACAGAGTTTCAGGTAGAGCATAAGGGAACAATTGACAGGAATGGGGGAAAGAAATACAATAGAAGACGAATGGGTAGCTTTGAGGGATGAAATAGTGAAGGCAGCAGAGGATTAAGTAGGTAAAAAGACGAGGGCTAGTAGAAATCCTTGAATTTAATTGATTAAAGGAGAAAATATAAAAATGCAGTAAATGAAGCAGGCAAAAATGAGATCGACAGGAAGTGCAAAATGGCTAAGCAGGGATGGCTAGAGGACAAATGTAAGGATGTAGAGGCTTATCTCACTAGGGGTATAACAGATACTGCCTACAGGACAATTAAAGAGACCTTTGGAGAAATCAAGAGCTTTGATGGAAGCCCAGTTCTAAGCAAAGAAGGGAAAGCAGAAAGGTGGAAGGAGTATATAGAGGGTCTATACGAAGGCAATGTACTTGAGGACAGCATTATGGAAATGGAAGACAATGTAGATGAAGATGAAATGGGATATAAGATACTGCGTGAAGAGTTTGACATAGCACTGAAAGACCCGAGTCGAAACAAGGCCCTGGAAGTAGACAACATTCCATTAGAACCACTGATGGCCTTGGGAGAGCCAGTCCTGACAAAACTCTACCATCTGGTGAGCAAGATGTATGAGACAGGCGAAATACCCTCAGACTTAATGAAGAATATAATAATTCCAATCCCAAAGAAAGCAGGTGTTGACAGATGTGATAAGTACTTAACTATCAATTTAATAAGTCACAGCTGCAAAATACTAACGCGAATTATTTACAGATGAATGGAAAAACTGGTAGAAGCCGACCTCAGGGAAGATCAGTTTGGATTCCATAGAAATATTGGAACACATGAGGCAATACTGACCTTACGACTTATCTTAGAAGAAAGATTAAGGAAAGGCAAACCTACGTTTCTAGCATTTGTAGACATAGAGAAAGCTTTTGACAATGTTGACTGGAATACTCTCTTTCAAATTCTGAAGGTGTCAGGGGTAAAATACAGGGAGCGACAGGCTATTTACAATTTGTACAGAAACCAGATGGCAGTCATAAGAGTCGAGGGGCATGAAAGGGAAGCAGTGGTTGGGAAGGGAGTGAGACAGGGCTGTAGCCTCTCCCTGATGTTGTTGGGTTGGGTTGTTTGGGGGAAGAGACCAAACAGCGAGGTCATCGGTATCATCAGATTAGGAAAGGATGGGGAAGGAAGTCGGCCATGCCATTTCAAAGGAACCATCCCAGCATTTGCCAGGAGTGATTTTAGGGAAATCACGGAAAGAATAAAACAGGATGACTAGACATGGGATTGAACAGTCGTCCTCCCCAATGTGAGTCCAGTGTCCCAATGTTATTCAATCGGTATATTGAGCAAGCAGTGAAGGAAACAAAAGAAAAATTCAGAGTAGGTATTAAAATCCATGGAGAAGAAATAAAAACTTTGAAGTTCACCAATGACATTGTAATTCTGTCGGAGACCGCCAAGGACTTGGAAGAGCAGTTGAACGGAATGGACAGTGTCTTGAAACAAGGATATAAGATGAACATCAACAAAAGCAAAACGACGATAATGGAATGTAGTCAAGTTAAATCGGGTGATGCTAAGGGAATTAGATTAGGAAATGAGACACTTAAAGTAGTAAAGGAATTTTGCTATTTGGGGAGCAAAATAACTGATGGTGGTCAAAGTAGGGAGGATATAAAATGTAGACTGGCAATGGCAAGGAAAGAGTTTCTGATGAAGAGAAATTTGTTAATATCGAGTATAGATTTAAGTGTCAGGAAGTCGTTTCTGAAAGTATTTGTATGGAGTGTAGACCTGTATGGACATTCATTAAAAATAATTATTGTATGGGAACTGAATGTGATGAATGAAGGTGGTGCACATTGTAATGTGCAATAAGCCATATGGACCATGTATATTCTCAAATTTACAATCTCATCCTTTTTTCAATCTTATATGAAATGTTTTAAACTCCAACTGTATAATATGTGGTGCTAACAAATTAACCCCTGGGGGGGATTGAATTTCATAAAAATTACTGTACTACAAAAAAATAAATTTTTGTTCATGTGAATACATATATTATCATAATTGTTCTATTGTGCTGCTGAGTGCATTTCATTTTTTGTAAATTATTCTTGATTTAATGTTCTATGTTTTGCTCTTAGTATGCCTAAATCTTTACTGATGTACTATGGAATGATGTGAAGTGGGTGCCAGTTGGTTGTATGTTGTCTGTCAGGAAGGAAGGAAGGAAGGAAGGAAAGAAGGAAGGAAGGAAGAAAGGAAGGAAGGAAGGAAGGAAGGAAGGAAGGAAAAATGTAAAGTTGTCTGGAGTTTCAGACAAATGGAATGTATTTTGCTCAGTGAACATTGTAGTTGATGTCAGCAAGGCATATAGGACTATTAAAAATGAAAACTACATATGAATCAGTTTATAGTCTATATCATTTCAAGAAACATGTCAACCTATAGGGTTTCCAGACCTAAAAGAGAACCTGGCTTCCACACAGAAGAAATTCAAGCAACAGATTGAAGGAGATCATAAAAAAAAGTAGTATTTTTTCTTTCAACCTACCACTAGATCTGCCCAACAGTATTTCTACTCAATGAACAATTATTACAATTAACAGTCATCCAATATGCATAACAAAGGAGGTCGTTAAAGTGGTGCCCTTGTGGCCAGGATACTTATACGTTTGGATTTTTGACAGTGTTTATGTTTCAGGTGGTCAAAAAGCATATAATTGTGTTGCAAAGTGTAATAATTTTAAACCAAATATTATTTGACATAGTACATGTTGATAAGTTTTGGAATGACACAACACTATGGACATACATGGTTTTAAAAGGATGAAACATTATTATGAAAGTTGACACCTCCTACCCAATCCAGAACAATAATAAGCTAAGTACCAATTAAAAAATTTATTTTTGTACTTTCTCAGTGCAATGTTGTGTGGACATTCTGACTGGCATTTTTTCTAACATTGATAATTTATGAACAAATTTACAACAAATGGATCATGATCAGAACAATGAAATAAATAGGCTGAAGCTACCAGCTTCAACTAATGACTTTAAAAAGGTTATAGCCAATAAAGGCATGTTTCAGGATGCATTAGGCAATAGTTGACCAAAAGAGTTAAATGAAATCCATGCAGAATCGAAATTTTTAGACAGTAGTGTGCTATATTTGAGTCCAGACCATGAGAAACAAGTACAGTTGCATGTAAGTGAAACAATGCCGAGTGAAAAACCGAAACAGTTAAATTTACATGACATGTTTACTGCATTAATGTCATCAATGAAACAAAGAGTGAAAAACTGTCATTGATAGAGAAAAATAGTGAAAAAACTGTCATTGATAGAGAAAAATAGTGAAACTTGAAAAGTCAATAGTCTCAGAATGTAACGTCATTAGAGCAGAGCTTAATGCACAAATTTCAGATATTAAAAAAGACTTATATGATGTTTTTTCTCAGGTGAAAGCTACAGATGTACATGTGAAAAAAGTAGAGAGGAAGTTAGAGGCTTCAGAATCCAAAATTCAATTGTTAGAGACAAAACCATAGGAAACAGACAAGGGTCTCAGATCTGAGATAGGTGCTTTTGAAGTTAGATGTAAAGATGCTGTTGCAGACACTAGTAAACAAGCTGTAAACTCTATAAATAAGCAAAATGAAAAAATAGACAGTGTTGCCTCAGAAGCAGATAAAGTTCAGAAGATATCTGAGATAACAGACTCAAATGTGTTAGACTTACATAGTGATGGCACTATTATCAAAAAAACAAGATGGGGCTTATCAAAAAAAAATTCTGCAATGTAGGACACCCAAGATTTCCTACTATGCTACTAAAATGTTTTCTCGGTGACAAGCATTTCCATGCAGTTGATTTTATATGACACTGCCATGATAGTTTTCTCCCTGGTATGAGTGATGAATTAAAAATTAAGTTTATTAGAAGATCATTAGAAGGGGAAGGCCTGTCACAGGCCCCCCCACTTGACTGTAGCAATTTATCCATAGATGAATTCAAAAAGTGTTTCTTGAAAAAGTTTTGGTCTGACACTGAATAGGCACAGATAAAGAGTGAGTTTTTAAATGGTCCGATTTACAGGCATCAGAATGGGGATATGAAAGAGTTTTGCGAAGACCAGATCATGAAACATTCTCACTTAGACCAACCTTTTCATGAATTAACTCACATAGGTGCACTTAAGAGAAGGCTACCAGAAATAGTTGAAATGGGGTTAATCTATGGGCCAGATGATTCTGTAGACCAGTCCTGAAATATATAGAAACGTTGGACAGTGTGTGTAAGAGGTTTGGCCACCACAGTACAGATTCCAGGAGGCTCAACTGGAGTAATCACAATCATAATAGAAATTGAAATAATAATGACAGTTTTAACCAAGGACATAACAACAACAACAACACCCTGGCAAGGAATGACAGGAATCCAAATAATTTTAGAAATTATCAGGGTGTAGCATCAAACCATGGGGACCAACAGTTTTGCGAGAATAGAAATTCTGGGAAGAGAAATGGTGATGGGAATTTTGAAAATAGTGGTGGACAATGGACAAATAGTAACTAGTCCCCCCACATGTGAGAGATAATGATAGTGGAGGTGATAGATTAAACTGAAACCCTCTCGGTTGGCAGAAACATTGGTGAACAGTCATTTTTGACAGTAAACAGTAACATAAAACCTATACAACACTGATTATGTAAAATTCAGAGAGTTAACAACTACTTGATTATTTTATGAGTACAAAAATAATCAGAAGGATGTTTTTCTGTTTATAGCGAAAAAAGTTTTTTGATTATAGCAAAAAGGTGAGGTAATGGAATTTTACAAATTGTACAAGTATATCAAATTATTTTGAGTGCCCTGAGTAACCAGTAAACATGAAAGTGTAAAAGGTTGTATAATGTCAGGAGTAATGAGATCAGTACACTGCGTGTACACAATTTTTGGGGAATATTGAGGAAGTATAGGGTATATATAGGTATTAGTAGAAGAATACACCTGAGCTATTTAGCATCATGTACTAGCTTGTAAAGGGTCTATATAATGTAATAAGTGAAAGTACAGTTGCCTAGTGAAGTGTATTTGAAAGTAATGAAGTGATTGTAGTGAGTGTTACCTTTCTGACCCTTAACCCTTATGTGGTCATGTGGCTTTTCGTAACGTTAATAGTCACGTAGAGTGTTGCTAACACACCAAATAATAGTGGCTATAATGACACTGTTGTGCAGCATGTCACTGATATGAATAGGTGTACTTCACAAATGACTATTTAGAATGTTATCACCCAGTATATTAGCGTTTTATTTAATATTACTTTAGTATTAAACTGGGTTATTTGAAACATATGCAATAATTCCCATTTTCTTACAATATTTTGTTTATTTATTTCTGTTATTATTCATACTGTATAACAGGTGTAAGACATTATACTTGTAATTAAACATTTGTTCAGTCAATTCACATAAACATTTTATGAAATCAGTCACTATCACTGGCTGCAAGGGGTGCGTTATCATATCACTTTTCCCACACATTTCTCATGTGCTTTACACACAACTTTCAAACATCAAGCACAGTGCAATTTAACTTTTATATCTTTACCCCGAGGACAAACTGTGCAGCACCTGGGCTTAAGTATACTTTGTTCAGAAGGTGGTTCATTGTTGCTGTCTTCAATTCCTGCCATTTTTGTGGCTTTCTGTGTAACTTGTTTAGGCAGGGAGTGAGTGGCTGCTCTCTTACATACTATGGGATTTACTGATGACCTTCTGACATCACGCAAAAACATTCTTCAGGAAATCCTCTCATTGTTATTATTTGCATATACGATGAAGGCATTATTGTAAGCAACGTCAATCATTCGAAAAAATAGGGCAAGTGCCCAGCGTCTAGTTTTTCTTGAGGTTGAATAAGTAGCACACATTTAATCTATTGTGTCCACACCTGTTTTGGTCTTATTGTACATCATTATAATTTCTTGTTTCTTTTCCTCTGCAGTATTAGTGTCAATGGCACAGTCATGATGCAAAGATTAAAGAAGAATAATGTTTTTGCTCTTCTTTGGCACATATGAAACTATGGTGATATCCTTTCTGAATCCAAAAGGGCTGCTTCTAAGTTCATGACCTCTCGTGCAAACAAAGTCTGGAGGGATCTCCCTCTTATTCTTTCTAAGAGTTCCTACTATTGTATGCTTCTTTTTCAGGAGTTCTTCAGTCAGTAGTATGGAACAAAACCAGTTGTCTAGTGTCACATTGCGTCCTGTACCTCCGATAGGCTGTACAAGTCTACTTATTATCTCCTTAGGTGAGTTTGAAAGAGCAAAGGGACCCTCTGGCTGTTTCCCCAACATAGATTTCCATCCCCAAAGTATACCATGTTCTAGCATCACATAAGGTGAAAATTTTCAAACTACATTTTGCAGGCTTGCTTGGTATATACTGTCGGAAACTGTATTTGCCTCTAAATGCAACAAGTTGTTCATCCACTGTTGTATATTCAGACAGTATAATTACTGACACAGATTGACATGAATAATTCAAATACTTCTCTGAATGCAGCTAGGTGATAGAATTTCATTCAATTGTTATTTGCTCTCTCCAGCCATTTAACTGTAGCATACCTCTTCATTATTTAACTCACATTTCCAGAAAGTAGTGTAAAGTTTAAGTTGTTGTTTCAGAAACTTCGCGCTGTTGTTTCTCTTTACATACAGTTGCGTATAGGCCAAATTTATGGAATCATATTTTCGTGTTTACCTCTAATTTAATTGACTTATTGTTAATAAACTATTACGTTTATCATGAGTGAAAAGTGCTTGACTTGCCATATAATTGTTAGATCGATGCTTTGGTGTGACGGATGCTGTAGTTTTTTCCATGTAGGCGACTGTAGTGGCATGGGAGTGGGGCAAGTAAATGATACTCGTCAGTGGTTTCATAGGATATGTAGTAGAGGTAGGAAGATACTAGATCAGGAGGGGAAAATTGGCACCCTTCATGCTGAGTTAGATGAGGCCAGGGGAGATTTTGACATGTTAAGGAGGGAGAAGGGCAAAAAGAGGCGAGAAGTGGCAACAGGATGAACAGGCCTAGAACTTTGCTTGACAGCTTTGTGGTGAATGTGGAAAATACATTTGACCTGTTGCTTCAGTTAGAAGCTGGTGAGCCTCAAGCAGTTGCAGGTGTAGACAGGGCACAACAAACTTTCAGCAGCAAATTGAAAAGTAGGAATGCAGGGAAATCAGTAAAGAGAAAGAAAGTGTTGGTGTTAGCTAGTTCCCATGGAAAAGGTGTTGGCCAAGTTTTGCAGGATGAACTCGGATGAGAATAGCTGTCACCATTTTTTTTTAAATCTAGTGCTGGTCTGGAGCAGGTGACAGAGGATTTAGGATCACTTTGCAAAGATTTCACTAAGGAAGACACTGTGGTTACAGTGGGTGGGCCAGATAAGATATTGACAGAGTTCCTGGGTACAGTACATAGTGTGACCTGGCAAAGATTGCATCAGCATCAAAGCAAACTAGTGTTGAGTTTGTACATGTTCTTGGGCACCATGACCAACCCAATTTGAACTCTTTTGTCAGTAGAGTTAATTTGGAGTTGGAACGGCTGCTTATGTCAAGTGCATGGTCACACATCGCTGTGGTTCCTGTTTGTTCTCTCAATATGTGGGATTATACTAGGCATGGCCTTCACCTCAACAGAAAGGGAAGGATAAACTGGCTGAGTAAATAGCAAGACAGTTAAAGGGGGGAGGGACTGTCATGAGTGCTAAAATACCAGTGGTTATAGTGTTCAGGGAAGACTCTTTTCAGTGTATGGAGGACAGAAAGAAACCAAGTTTTAAGAGATGTTAGGATTGAGACAAACCTTCAGTTTGAGAAAGAAACCAAAAAAAACATAATTCTAGCTTGTTACATCTGCATAAACAGCTGTTGGTTAAGAATTTTTAACAATCAGCAGAAATCACAACTCTACCAAATTTTAGCTCTGTCAATGTGAAATGTCAGCTATTTTTATTGCTTCAAAATATTAGAGGACTGAGAAATAACATTAATGAAGTAATTAGCTGCATAGATGAATTAGAGTCCTCAAACCCAGCTGAAAATCTGCCTCTCTGAAAAATCATGTGACCACTGGTATAGTACTTTTAAGTGTTACAGGGTTTAGGTTAGCATCTCACTTTTGTAGAGCAGAAATGCAGAAAGGAGGAGTTGTCACAGTCATCAGGAACTATCATAAATTTAAGAACATAGACATTCATAAATTTTGCCTAGAATGGCATATGGAAGCATGTGCAACAGAAGCAGAATTTCATAAACAAATCCTTCATAATATTAAGTGTATATTGAGCACATGCAGGTAAACTTTAATCTGTTCATAAACCACACTGAATCTGTACTGGCCCAGTTAACAACCAAACCCAACCTCAGTGTAGGTTTGCTTGAAGACTCTCCCAATAAGAACTTATTTGAGTTAGTAAGACTATAATTCAACTTAATCCCCAATTTAAAGTTTCCAACTAGGGAACGTTTGCTCACAAACAGCCACTGATAATATTTTTATAGAAAAGTCCAATTAACAAAATTATATTACAAAACCAATAGTCAATGGTCTCTCAGAGCATGACATGCAGTTTCTTCTCTTAAATGTTAATACTGAACAGGATATAAAACATGTTAAATCTGAACTCAAGAGGGTAATCAATAAGGCAAAAATTGATTATTTTAGGACACTCCTGAGAGACATTCACTGGAGTGATGTTTACAGTGCTCATGACATGAATGAAAAATATAACACTTTTGCTAATATTTGAACACACTTTTCCCCAAAACTAGCCAAGGTTAGAGCACAGTCTACAAAGAGGTCATGGATTACTCAAGGAATAGAGGTATCTTGTAAAACAAAAAGAAATCTGTATCTGTTAATCCAAAACAGTTCTGATGATGATACTATAGCACATTACAAGAGATACTGCAAAATATTAAAGACTGTAATATGGACATCAAAGCAAATATATTACATGGAAAATATAGTCATATCAGATAACAAAATATAGATAACATGGGGTATAGTGAAGTGGGAGACTGGTAGAACCAGATATGAAGTGGGGCAAATAGCATTAAGAGTAAATAATACATTGGTGACAGATGTGTATAATGTTGCAGAACTTCTTAACAAACATTTTATAACTGTTACTGAAAAGATGGGGTTGCCAGGTTCTGTAGATGCTGCCGTGGGATACCTTAGACCAGACATTTCAAGTAACTTCCATAATATGAATTTGATCCTCACTACCCCAACAGAAGGAATGTCCGTCTTGGCCCACCCCATTAGCTGTGTGGTCTAACGCACTGCCAGTCCCTGGCACGAACCTACCCGATGGATTAGTGTCGAAGTCTGGTATGCCGGCCAGTCTGTGGATGGTTTTTAAGGCAGTTTTCCATCTGCCTCAGCGAATGCGGGCTGGTTCTCCTTATTCTGCCTCAGTTACACTATGTTAGCAATTGCTGTGCAAAAACTTTCTCCACGTATGCGTACACCATATTTAGTCTATCACAAAAACATAAAACATTGGGGCTACACTCTGGTGTGAGGCGTTACTGGGGAAGAGGGTCCACTGGGGGCCAAACCGCACAATAACTCTGGGTTTGGTGTGGGGCGGTAGTGGGGTGAGTGGACTGCTGTAGCCTGTTGTTGGGTTGTAAACCACTGAGGGCTATGGCAGGGATAAAACCTCTCTATCATTTCTAGGTTCCCAGTTCCACACAATACAATACGATACAATGGCCATCATAAAATCCTTAAAATCAAAAACATCTGGTAACTATGATGAAATATCAACACAGTTAATTAAAGAATGTGATTCTGAGTTAAGTAACATATTAAGCTATCTGTGTAACCTGTCATTTATCAGTGGAATCTTACCACAAATAACATACTGTCATAGTTGCAGTTCAGATTTCTAAAGGGTTCTGATATTGAGAAGGCTGTCTACATTTACAGTGAAAATGTACTTAATTCATTAGACAAAAAATTGCAAGTAACTGGTATATTTTGTGATCTGTCAGAGGCATTTGACTGTGTAAATCACAATATCCTTTTAAGTAAATTAAAATATTATGGTGTAACAGAAAATGCTGCAAAATGGTTCAAATCTAATATCTCTGGCAGGAAACAAAGGGTGTTATTAAGAAACAAACACGTACTGAGCTATTAGGCATCAGCCAACTGGGAACTAATTACATGTGGGGTCCCACAAGGTTCCATCTTAGGGTCCTTACTTTTTCTTGTGTATATCAATGACCTTTCATCAGGAACATTACCAGATGCCAAGTTCATTTTGTTTGCCAATGATACAGACATTGAAATAAATAGCAAATCAAGTGTAGTCTTAGAAAGACCGGCTAATAAAATATTTGTGGACATTAATCACTGGTTGTCTTTGTCACTAAACTTTGAAAAAACACACTAAAAGCAGTTCAGAACTTGTAAAGAGTGTCCCACGAGTATCTGCTTAACAGATGATGACAAGCAGATAGAAGAAGTGGACAGTGTTAAATTCTTAGGATTACAACTTTATAATAAATTCAACTGGGAGGAGCACACCACTGAACGGCAGAAGTGTCTAACCAAATCTCTATTTTCAATGCGAATTCTGTCAGACATAGGAGATATAAAAATGAAAAAGCTGGCATATATGGGGTAATTCATCAAGCCAAGCTAAAGCAACGTGCAATAAGAGTTATATGTGGTATGAACTCAAGAACACCTTGTAGAGGCCTGTTTAGGGAACTAGGGATACTAACTACTGATTCCCAATATACTTATTCATTAATGAAATTTCTCATTAAAAATATATCCCTTTTTCAAAAAAATAGCGCAGTTAATGGAATCAATACTAGAAATAAGAATAAACTTCACAAGGATTTGACGTCACTTACTCTTGTAAAAAAACGTGTGCCTTAATCAGGAACACACATTTCTAATAACTAGCGAACAGCCATAAAAAGCATAACAACCAATGAAATTCAGTTTAAGAGAAGCCTAAAGGATTTATTGGTGGCCAACTCCTACTACTCCATTGATTAATTTCTCAGTAGAACCAACAGATTTTTGTGTGTGTTACAATCAAACTTCTGCACCATTTCAGTGCAGTAATGAGTTCATTGTAAATAAGTACTGTAGTAGTACCTTATAAATAAAATAAACATTTTTTTGTAAATTTTAAATTCTGTGTATTAATGTGACCTTAGTAAATGAGTGTTGTGATTATTATTTTATTTTTTTATTATTATTTTTTTTATTATTATTTTTATTATTATTATTTTTTTTATTATTATTTTTATTATTATTATTTTTTTTATTTTTATTATTATTTTTATTTTTATTATTATTTTTATTTTTATTATTATTATTATTTTTATTATTATTTTTATTTTTATTTTTATTATTATTTTTATTTTTATTATTATTATTATTTTTATTTTTATTATTATTTTTATTTTTATTTTTATTATTATTATTATTATTTTTATTTTTATTATTATTATTATTATTTTTATTTTTATTATTATTATTTTTATTTTTATTATTATTATTTTTATTTTTATTTTTATTATTATTATTTTTGTTATTTTTATTTTTATTATTATTATTTTTGTTATTTTTATTTTTATTTTTATTTTTGTTAATTTTATTTTTATTTTTATTTTTGTTATTTTTATTTTTATTTTTGTTATTTTTATTTTTATTTTTATTTTTGTTATTTTTATTTTTATTTTTATTATTTTTATTTTTATTTTTATTTTTATTTTTATTTTTATTTTTATTTTTATTTTTATTTTTATTTTTATTTTTATTTTTATTTTTATTTTTATTTTTATTTTTATTTTTATTTTTATTATTATTATTATTATTATTATTATTATTATTATTATTTAGTGGAGTAATAAGGTGATATTATGAGGATAATAGGTGAGGTTATTATGTTGATACTATGAGGAGATATTAGACATATTTAATGAAGTATTTATATATTACTTATGTGATGAGGAGAATGATGTTAGGTAGGGACTGGATAGGGAACATGTCTTTTTCTTACCGTGGAGGAAGTTTATGAAAGACACGTATAGTCAGCAAGGTTTGTAGTGCAAGTTGTTTTTGGTTTGAAATAACAGATGCAAGTAAATACATAGTTAAATTTATGCAGAAAGGTTGAGTCTATGTGAAGTGTGACACCTTTTGTAATTAAGCAACATGTCAGTAATCTGTGCACTGGAAAGTGATTAAGTGTCTTGTTGGTAATTAATGTGAAGAATGTGACACTTTAAAATAGAAAGTAAGCTGGAGAATGTTTTTAGGGAATTAACAACTATACCTATACACCACTACATACTTGTAAACTGTTGAAAGATAATGAGAAGTCAGAAATGTTTATTTCTGAACTTATGAAATCTTTTTACTTACACTGCATCATACAAGGTAAGTCAAGAAAACACATCTGAATACTTGTGGATAGATGTATTCAATATTCAAAACGCTCTATAAATTGAACTACTTATTGTATCAGACTATATACTTGAGACATATAACTGTTCTGTTACTATTTCTGAAAATCCGATGAATGATGGGAGTTATATAGTTACTTTTCTGAAAACATGATGAGGTATGTACTAAGTTTTTGAAACATTTTACCCCATATGGCAGACTTATAATGAACTTGTTTTGTGCTTGATGTGCACCAAGTGTTACAACACAACAGTCACTTACTGAAACATGTAATGATCAACATTTATTTGTACAGAAATTCTAGTTTTTTTAGTTTTTAAAGTGTTTCACCACAACCATATCCCACACAATGACACTTAAATATATAAGTGGTGTTACATATTTTCTTTGCTGTTTTGTTATTTATGTAAGCAACTGTGAGTATGGGAGTGATTCTTGAATGATACTAACAAGTACAAAGACTACTTTGCCATTTAATACTATACCCACACCCCATAAAAAACTGCATAACACTCATTTTTGTAAATATCTTGAAGATACTGTCTGATAACTAGTAATATATGTATACTATTCTTTGTCTTTGAACTACTTGTAAACAGAAGGCACCATGTGATTTTATGTAGATGTCTATGACACAAAACAAGCAAATCCTATTTTCACCGAAGTGCATAAAAGATATTGGGCAAGTTATTGACATCTGTGGGCACTTGCTTCCCAAAATTTGATACATAATATCATCTGTGTACTGTATATAATTTATGTATTACCTTTGTGGACATTGTCCAATTCAATCTGGTTTTAAGTGAATATTCAACCAGAAATGGTATGTAAATTTCAGACAACACCATGATCTGGAGAGAACATTTTCATTTTTGTGCTTTCAGTGTTAGTTATACAACATGTTCTATGGACATTTACCATAGTGTTAATAAATATGTTATTTCATTGATGTTGTATATTATCCTCATCCACGAGTTGAACCAAACTGATAGAGAACTGGGCTGTGTGTTTAAACACACTACATGGTACCCTCAACTGGACTTGGACTTCAATTGTCATAAAGAACTTTTAGTTAAGTGCTAGATTTTACCATATGGTATCCCGAATTGAAGCTGTGCCATGTTAGCACACAGGACATATATTTGAACTACTATACACATAATCTAGTATCCTGAAACTGAGTAGTGCTTATGTAGAACACAGAACTTTAACAAATGCCTTGATGTTTTAGTAGTGTCTATGCTGCACACAGTATTTCATTAACTACTGACAATGTAAAATAGTACTGTAGCCATGGTAGTGCCAAAAAGGTACAGAGGACTTGTTTCTAAGATACGGTATCGCATTTTTCGGTAGCAAAATTGGTATAGTAATCTACAATACTGCAAATGATATAGTATTTTACAGTTATGATGAAAGTAACAGAAAAGACTGTTTTCAAAATAGTATTAACTTTTCAAAAAAATTATTAACTTTAGGAAGTCAATTGAGTAAGAAAACAAATCATTTATCCTAGTATTTTCTGCATACAAGTTAAAATTTACAGGTTGCTGAGTGTTAGTTTTAGTCTTGTTACCCCTAATGTGTTAATATTTGCTTTACAGTTTTTCTCTTAGTGTAAGTAATTTTCTTTAATATTGCTAATTAGTAGTCATACAAAATTCATCAGCATTATTACATTTGATCCTTTTTTTGTGAGAAGTAACCCATTCAAATTTATTTATTTACTTTTTCAAGATGAGTGAGTATTTGCTTTTGCCTAAGGGTATGCCAAGTATTCTTTTCACTTAAACTTCAAATCAGTTAAGAAGTCATTTTGAGGTTTCTCAGGTTTGTTTTTGAAATGCAGATTCTGAAAGCCTTATTTAGCTTGGAATTTTCTCATGAAATATTTCACATATGTGATTAGGGAACGTTGGATTCTGAATTTGATACACTGAAAAATGTTGTTGGAAATATCCTTGGAGCTGTGTCCACTCCTAAAAAATCAAGACCATCAACAGTATGAAGAAATCTCTGTTTATGTGAATATATATTTTCATAATTGTTCTATTGTGATGATGATGACAAAAATTGCTGTCCATCTAACACTGGTGACTCATGCAAAATTTTACCGATGAGCTACAATACTACAAATATAAACAGATTTTATTTGACTGTATCGTCAAGACACGATTGACTTAATACTGTTGTGATATTAGCTTTACATAACAAACTAAGCTCATGTATGATATTTTTATCTACATCTGCATAGATACTCAGCAGTTGACCATATGATGCATGGCAGAGTGTAGCCTTTACCAGTGGTAGTCATTCCCTTTCCTGCTACATTCAAAATATAGCAAGGGAGAAATGACTGTCCACCTTTGTGTGGGCCCTAGTTTCTCATGTCTTATCTTCTTGGTACTTATATGGAAAGTATATTTGGTGGCAGTAGAATCATTCTGTAGTCAGAGTCAAATACCATTTCTCTAAATTTTCTCAATAGTTTTCCTCAAAAACATCATCTTCCCATTTGAGTCGCTGAAGTATCTCCATAATACTTGTGTGTTGTTCAAACCAACTGGTAACAAATCTAGCAACACACCTCTGAACTGCTTCAATGTCTTCCTTTAATATGATCTGCTGCAGATCCAAAATACTCTAGCAATATTCAAGAATAGATCACTAGTATCCTACATGACATCTGCTTTACAGGTAACCACAAAACTGGTTATCATCCACCTTCACTACCACAATCCTCACATGCACATTCCATTTCATATTGCTTTTCAACATTACATTAGCATGCTTAAATGATTTGACTATGCCAAGGGGCACACTACTAATGCTGTTACAAAATAATGTTCTTTCCGTACTCATCCACATTAACTTACATTTTTGTACATGAAGAGTTAGCTGCCATTCATGACAACTAGGAATCTTCAAATGAATTTGTAGCTGAAATATGGACAACAAGCAGCCATACAATGGAATGACGATAATGAAAATTTGTGCCGGGCTGGGATTTGAACCCCGATTTTCTGCTTATTGCAAGAGGTCATATTACCATCAAGCTATCCAAGCATGCCTCATGGGCACTACTCGACCTTCTATATGTTGTTAACCATAGTGTCTATAACGTACACTAGTACATCCATTATGTATATTCCCATATGGAGAGACATTTTAATTGAAAGTCACTTGCCCACTGTTGGCAGTTAAATAAGATATTGCAGTGCCTGTGTTGTTCAGAAGTACAATGCAGTGGTCTGTCTGACATGTATGTATGTATGTATGTATGTCCAGAGGACCACTGCATCACACCTCTTAAGAAAACAAGCAGTGCAATATTGTATCTTAAGTAGAAATCTTGTCTAAGGCATCTTGCATCCCATTACAGTCACACAACAGTGAAACGTTTCCATAAATCAAAGCATTATCAGTAAATAACCACAAATTGCTGCCCACCCTATATGTTTATGATTCCCATTGTTTCTTTTTTGTTAATGCATTAATGTCCTAGATCTTCCACCCCCTCTACCCCATACACCACTGTTCATGAATAACAAACATGGAAAGCAAACAACACATTGTGCATGTCGCACACACAAATCCAACGCTCTTCGTACACTTTCATACTAAATTTCCTCATATATTCACTTTTTTACCACCACCTACAACCTTTTGACTTACAAGTGTAGTAATCCTAACTATATTGAATATATTAATTTTACCAATATAAACTGAACTGTTTAAATGTATTTAAAATTTTATAATTGAAACTTTAACATTATGAGCAGCAAGAATCAAATGTGAGCTGACAAACTGCCAGCTTGTATGCTTAACCAGTGCACCATGGCACTGATGTCAAATATTGCTCACAAATCCCTCATACTTTACTCCCAAATTATTAGAGAGAATTTTACATTTTTATGGCCCATGAAGGTGAAATATTGTAGTATGTTCAAAGGGGCCTCTACCCATTTCTAATCACAAAGTTTGACCCAGATTTGTTAGGATTAAAATTTGGAACAGGTGTACCTAACTCTAATTCTTCCTTACTTCTCCAAAAATCTACTGGAAAAGGCCTCTTCAGTAGAACATAAACTGAATTCACCATGTTGCTTTCACAGTGCCTTACAGACATCTTCAAAGAAAAATACTGACTTGTGAATGACATGCCCTTAGTGCCACCAGGGGTAATGTTACATCAGAGCATGTGCAATCAAAACAGACAGTTGTACCACTTTTTTGAGTTGATCATAGTGTGGATGACCATTTCAGTGCTTGACGCTTGTTTCTGGTTATCATATAGAGAGCACTACAAAACATTTTTTTGTCCATTTTATATGCATACCAGCACACGTTTTATGAGAAATGGTATAATTTTAGTGCAATATTTACAGTGATCTGTAGCATGTTAAAACATGATCACCAGCCACACTGCCATCAGTAGTCAGCAACAAACTGGTACAGGAAAATCACTAAAGAAATTCATAAAAACTATCAGTTTTGCCATATCTCCACTGCCATAACTTTTTACAGACTTCTTTGAGCGTTTTGTATGTGATCACGTCCAAATGATTAGATATCATGAGTTCTGTGGTTGTTGTGTTCCAAAACCACTTTCTGAAAATCTTAGAACTCAGCTAATGACTGCTTCTCTTGACAGTCTTCTCTCTTAATGTGTAGAAATTAGGGATTAAGGTGGGTAAGAGGATTGTTGAGGGAGAATTATGGTGAATTATTGTGTAATAGTGCAGATGGAGATGACACAGTGATTAACATGTTGAGAATTGATGGAAGAAGTAATTAGTACATCTGGTGTGGTGTTTTAGACTGGAAGCAGTAGACTATAGGTGTTGATAGGCAAGAGTGAAAATTTCTTCAGTGGGTTCATAGCAAAAAGCCATAATGAGATGTACTGAATGGTTGAACTTATGAGTTTCAGAAGAAAGTAGAAATTAGTGTGCAGGAGGTTTTAGGACTGAGAAATGAGAAATTCCACAGAGTATTTTTGAGAAGCAATTGGAAGTCATAGTACACTTCTTGATTGCAGTCAATGCAGCAAGTCTTGTCTATTTATTACATTACCACCACCAATCATCATCATCTGGAATCTGTTGTTTGTACAATAGCTACAAAATTGCAGTAAATATAAGGCATACCTGGTAGATTTCTACAGCTCTATCTGAAAGAACTTCTCTGTATTCAGTGAGATCAAAATTCTGTAGACACTGTTCATTCTGTAGTGATGTGTTTTCGGTTTGGAATGTTTTGTCTCCACTATACTGTTTCAGAGTATGCAGAAGTCTTACAGTATTTGAAAGCCACAAAACCATTATATCAATATCATCATGGTCTTTCTTAGTGACTTTTTCGATGGTGTAGATAGTTGCTGTCAGGAGCAACCGTACTTTCTCATAATCATTTTCACAGTCGGCATGCCTAACGCACATGAACAAAATGTATGCAGGCAATCCTGGCAGTAATGTTACAGCAATATGTGGCTTTAATTCTGCAATTAAAAGAATGGAAAATTCATAAACAATGGAAGTACTTCAATAAATAGAACACATGTGTGAACAAAATGTAAAATTATTCAGGCATATATACTGACCAAATATCACATGCCTAACAATATGTCTAATATCCTCTCTGTGAAACTCAAAAATGCCTTGGTAATAACTTTCCTTCTTTCTTGTCTCTCTTCTGTTATTCCTTTGATCTTGCCTCTTCACTAGCACTTTCTCTATTGAGCTTTCAGCTGTTTCAGCATTGTTTTCTAATTTGCTGGAAAACACTAGGGGGAAAAATAAAATTGTTTCTGAAGCAGTTACACAATCAATATAACAGCACCTCTCAAAATATGGAATAATTTTAACACCCTGTTTATTGGTCTCCAAAATATACTTACATCCTGCATCCTTCAGCAATTCAGTTTGCAATATTAAGCTGTTCTTGCATTGTGAAAGTTCCTCTTTAGCTAAATCTAGTTTTTCTTGAAGAACCTAGAATTTGTACATAACACATTTAGAAATAATTAATATAGCGAAAATGTATTTTGCCATTTGCACTGTTTGTGGTAAAAGTATAAGGAAACAAAGCTGTATTTTCAGGCAATGGCTTGGGAAAAAACAACAAAAAAATAATAAATGTGGGATTAATTATAAAACTGCTGAGGGAATGATTGCACTACAAGTTGTATCTATTTGCAAACCATTACAAGAAAAATTACAGTGATGATGGTAGATGAAATGATCTTGCATTTCTCCTTGGACCATACTGACTTTTTCAACAATGATGGATGTGCAGGATTTATGTAAAGTTCCTTATTATCTAGCGAGAAGGTATCATGAAAGGTTATCCTCAGGAGTCACATTCTCTGGCCACATAAGTTGGAACAATATAGTCATAAGATATATTCATTGTATATCTGTCAATTAAACCTTATACTTATTTCCTAACAAAACATTTGTAATTATTGGTCCATGTACACTGGATGACATTTAACAAAACACAAGAAACTAAGTACAGTTCATCAACATTCTTAAAATAGGGATTTCCTAGTTCAAGGATATATTAAACAGGTTGGGAAGCCACAGAAGATGATCAGAGCATTTACAATCATATAGTCATATCAGGAGAGTGAAATCTGTGACTCTGGGCATACGAAGAGTATCCTGAGAGGAAACATTCAGTAAGTAAAGTAAAGAAGGATTTCAATGCTTTAAAATTTCTGGCTCAGTTCTTTACTGCATTATGAACATGAAATCTGCAGCTAAATGACAGATGCAAAGTTGCCATGATTTTAATATGCTGAAACCAGTAGATTGTATACCATACTCAAAGAAATGAAGCAGATGATACGATACTGGGAGAAACTATACTGCTTCCAGAATAAGATTTTCACTCTGCAGCAGAGTGTGCACTGTCAGGGAGTTTCACTATACTGCTTGCATATAGCGGCAATGAACTGCTAACTCATTACAAAAACAGCAATAAATTGGATAATAATATTTTTAAATATAACAAGTGGAATTTACATAATTATTCATGGTATCAGCAAAGTTTTCTCAGATGAGCTGCAGCTTGGCACGAGGTAAATGACAGCCAGTTGAGTCTGATTAGTACCCAACACAGTCAACATGTCTGCAACACATATCATTGTAAATATAATGCTTTCAGTCATAATTTCCATAATCAATCTAATGTTCATGACAATTTTTGTAACACATGTATATCTTACAACACGCCGGTGTGAGAAGAGAAACCATTACAGATATGTTGGCAAAATATTCGACATTACAACATTTTATTTCTGTGTAAAGAATACTTCACATCAAGTTGCTGTTGACCTAATAAAAATGTACCGGAAATCCAATAACTTACATATTCACACACATCTTATTGCCACATTCTTCAAAGCAGACGTGAAAGTTAATTCAGGGTCAGTTCCAGTCAACTCTACTCTTCATGAAAGAATGCTACTGACATAGGAATGAAGGTGAGTGAGTATTATGTGGAATTTTGATGAAGTTGGGTGAATGTGCATTGCTGTTGTTTAACTTTTAACATATTGTTTCTCAGCCACTCATGTGCACTAGTCCTGTCCATTATCATAGTTGTCTTAGCCAGTTTCCAGCCGCAGAGCTTCATGATAAACCAAGTTATTTCTCATACTACAGAAAACTGACTCAGGAGGAGTCTGGATTTCAGTTTGAACTTTTCAGTGTTCCAGGCAAGTGTGTTTTATGTGCAAGTACATTTCTTAGGTAAGCACAGCCCTTCCATCAGATTGGAGTGCAATTAGTTAGCTGGACAGTAGCGTTATAAACAGTGAGATCAATGTGGCAATATTTAGTTATTATTGACAACAGCTGCCAGTAGCCAGCTGGAGGTGATGTATTCAACTGACAGCATTTGTCATATTCCAGTCCAGAGCTCATATCTCTGAATCTGTACTGAAAGTAGTTTGATAAGTACAGGATTTTCAATTATTGACTCTGGAGTAGGGAGAAGTTCAACCCTTTCTCACAGGTCAAGTCAAGGCTGGCAACCCTTATTTCAACTGACTGGGTAGTGTGGCAGTGCCGAGAAGTTATCCAGCTCCACTAATAATGCTTCAGATTAAATCTACAGAGCAGTAAGTCACATTATTTGTGTAGCACACTGGTCATTGCTAAGAGTAGTGCATTCCAACTTCTGCCATGGATGGAACTGCACGCAAGGCCACAGAAGCTCTGACATATGGACAAAAGGAATGTTTCAAACCCAACATTGCATAGTAATGAATGCAGCCATAATGGTGATTGTTGTTTTAGTAATATAGTGGGGTTTAATAGCTGTTATTAAAATAGAATAAAAGGTTGTGAAAGTAGTGATAAAATTATAATATGGTTTATAGGAAATTAGGAGTAGCATAGTATTCAAATACTAGTTTAACAAAGAGAGAATGAAATTTTTCACAGAAAAAAACATGAAGAAATTAAGACTGAAGATGAGTTGTATAACAATTGCAGGTGTAAATTGATTTCAGTAGAAAATAAACTGTTTTTTATTAACAAGAACATGAATTTTATTGGCTGGGAAGACAATTTCTGTCAGAGTCTTGCTTAATTGAATAATAAAGGTAATTATCTCATGTTAGTGCATAGGTGCTCACCCAGAGGATGCCAGCTTTAATGGTGGTGATGGAAGAAATTTTCATCACAGGAATCTGGACAAGGGGATGAGGTAGGGAAAAGGTGGAAGCAGAGAAGAGAGGTGGGGTAACATCCCTAAAGTGTGTCACTCAGTCACTATGAGAGGGCATTTTGTACTGTTGGTTATTCCTCAATCAAGTGTGAATATAAAGTTTAACAAACACCCTCCAAGGATTTGATTTGAAGAATGAAGTATGTGAAGTGAGAATTTACTTTCATTCCATGCTAATCTGCAATGACAGAAAAAACTGCACTGCAAAAGCACTCACCACAGTCAACTACACAAGGAAAAAAAGAGAAAAATGAAAAAAGAAAGAAGAAAAGTGAAATGGACACTTCACTGCTGGGTCATGAGATGAAAGCAACAAACATTTTCCACTAGCACCTGACTGAGAAAGCTGCATGGTATTTGTGCCCAGCCATGAAGTTCAGCATTAAGTAAGGGACTAACTTGGAACATCTAAAAAATTAGCATAATTATGAACTCTTAAAAAGACCACAGAAAACTACAAATATTATTGCTGACTTGGCCTCAGTCCTCTATGCATTCTCCTATTGTTAAGTTTTGTTACTGAGAAGAAAGCATACAATAATACATTGTTTTCCCATTACAGCAGTCTGTATTATCACCTTTTCATGCATATATGTTTCCTCCTGAGACATCCTGTATATGCTATAAGCTGTTTTAATGAAGTTTTTAAACCTTAATATGATCTGAATTAATATTCACCAACTTTTCTGAAGTCACTCTTATAATTTCATGTTGCATAAAAGCCTCAGTTTGAGTTTGTGGGCTTTTAATTAAGCTTGGAGACAAAAGCTTGTGCTGATTATCATTCTCCTCTTTGAGTTTCTCATTTTCTTGTCTGAGTTCTTCCCTTTCTGCTTGCCACTTATTTTTCTCTTGGCTCAATTCATCTTCCAGCTGCCTACATGAATTTACAGATTAAAGAGTTAATGATTCCCAGATGTAATTAACAAAAATAAGATATGGTACTGCATTTTTGCACATACCTGTTCATCTTCTTCTGTGCTTCAAATGCCAGTATTAGCTCCACAACCTCATTTATTAAGTGTACATGACTTCCATAGTTGATACTAGCAATATTCTTCAAACCTTCAGTATGCTTTGCTAGAATACTGTGTAACTGAATGCATTCCTCTCGCCATCTGTCAACTTCAAGTTGCAGCTGATTGTACTGCTCTGGATGAGAACAAATTAGTAACACTGCCATAAATAAATGAATTTAATGCTAATTCAAATATAACGAAATAACACCAGTTGTGTAGAAAATCAAATGTTATGCTGTTGAACAGTCACCTGTGACCATCCCTAGAGTATTTGGTGTGGTAACACAGACTTAAAATGCACATCAGAAACACATTCTCAAACATTGTATCTATTATATTTGTTTTAGTGCTATAGAAATTTTATACCTTTAGCATGTAGTATGGTAGAATAATTATTTCTGTCTAGAATTGGCAGTATTTGTAAAAACCTGCACTTACAGAAGTCCTCAATTATTAGATAGAGAATCTATGGAGGGGGAATAAAAGACTGTTTTTCAGAATGAAAACCATGAACTTGGGCATTTGGGAACTACAGCAACAAGAAAGATCCTTACTATGATGAAGGAACAATTTGAACTTACTTAGCAATTCTTCTTGTCCTGGTCCTTCATCTAATGTTTGATTAGAACAGCAATCATCTAATGATGGCTGAAGTTTAGTCATATTTGCATGTAATCTTCGATTTTCCACTTCCAATTGCTGCAACTGAAATTGAAATATAAAAGGTGGCTCAAGAATGATGCCTCAGACATAATATATACTTAAAACAGAATTAAACTGACTCAATAGTGCTCGGTTTATATTCCTGGCTCAAAAAAGATTTTTATGTAATGATGTCACTTATTTTTTATGTACAATTTGAGGTACCTTAATATGCAGTGGTCTTTGTAGTATTGCATTCTTGAGATTACCTCAGAGTCTGTCACACACCTATAAGTGTGAAGAACATTGTTGAGAAATACTCCAATGTGGACACGGTAAAGAGACAGAGTATTTGTTAAACAAACATGCTATAAAAATGTCAGTTTTGTCTGGTCCTCTTCCCTAACAGTTAGTTGAAAATGGAGCTTTTTATACTTTTTAACACTACTGGTGAATGGGGTTGTTCATATTAATAGTCAGGTCTTTTGCAGCTCTGTTTATATTATAATCAGTTTCATCATACCAATAACAAACACCCACAGCCACTGCACATACCAAATGTTTGAGTGTCATGTGTAGCCTGCAACATCAAATGTTGCTTAAAGAAATAGTTGTTTTATGTTATGGACTAAAATCAACATCCAAGTTTTATTTCAGTTTCAACACCATGTCTAAATGCCATAATAAACATGTCTAAAACACTCTAATGCTTACTATGAATGAGCACTTGTTAAGAAACAAAAAATTATGATATTGTGGCCTCGTTGCCTGGGAGACTCCATCCAGGAAAGTTCAGCCCACGGGTTGCAAGTCTTATTTCAGGTGACACAACATTGGGTGGCTTGCATGTCGGCGGCGGCGGTGGTGGTGGTGGTGGTGGTGGTGGTGGTGGTGGTGGTGGTGGTGGTGGCAGTAACAACAACCACCCCAGTCCACAAGCAGAGAAAATCCCCAACACCACTGCAAATCGAACCTGGGCCCACTGCATGGCAGGCAAACACATTGCCACTCAGCTAAGCAGGTTGACTGCTAATAACAAATCAACATACATATGCTGCAGACCACCATATAGTGCACAGCAGAGGGTACTTTGTGCCACTATTAATCATTTCCTCTCCTGTTTGACTTGCAAATGGAGCAATGGAGAAATGAATATCTAAAAGCCTCCATACGGGCCCTAATTTCTTACATCTTATCTTCATGATCCTTATGTGAAATGCATGTTGGTAGAAGTAGATTCATTATATAGTCAGCCTCAAATGTTGGTTCTCTAAATTTCAGGAATAATGCCTTACAGAAAGAGCATAATCTTTCCTCAAGGGATTCTCATTTAAGTTCATAAAGCATCTCCGTTATACATGTGTGCTGATGGTGCCATGTACCCCTCATTCACCTAAAGGGATCAGCAACCTCTCAGACACTGAACCATCATGGGCTTGCATATGTACAAGGTATTGCCTCGCTGCATTGCACTGATCACATAAAGGATGACAGACAGCAGGACAAGCGCCACCAGAGGTCCTCCATGTCAGTGACCTATTTCCTCAACTGCGTTGTGTGTGGAACTGGATTAGCATGAATTCCTCCGTGTCCCATCCATACAGGACACTGCAAGCAAACACAATTTGGCAGTTCACTCCACCAGGGTTCTGGGCCAATTCACACACAAGCTCTAAGCAGCAAATCAGTCAGGGCCTGATCAGAAGCCACCACAGCAGCACTTATGAGTTTCCAGTGATATCCTGAGACTTACCTGTCAACCAGCTATGTTGAGCACTCAACCTCTGTTATTAGGGACTATCTGTGGCATAGTCTTCATGCCCCACTATGTTTATTCACTGAGTTTTCCACATGTGTGCCTGTTAGTGTCAGAGAAGTTGTCTTATGTTTTGTTGAGAAGAGTTTTCCTTTCTTATAAAATCTCTCTACTGTGGTTGTAATACACCCTTGTTCTTTTACAGCTGTATCATACTATTTCTTATCAAGCATCTACCCATGGGACAAATTGCAGATTGAATCTATTGGTAAAAAATCCAGCTGCTCACTCTGAACTGCTTCATGTCTTCCTTTAATTCACCATGATGTGGATGCCAAATACTTGAATGAATGAATGAATGATTGAATGATTGAATGAATGAAGAATCAATGATTGAATGAATGAAGAATCAATGATTGAATGAATGAAGAATCAATGAATGAATGAATGAAGAATCAATGAATGAATGAATGAAGAATCAATGAATGAATGAATGAATGAAGAATCAATGAATGAATGAATGAATGAAGAATCAATGAATGAATGAATGAATGAAGAATCAATGAATGAATGAATGAATGAAGAATCAATGAATGAATGAATGAAGAATCAATGAATGAATGAAGAATCAATGAATGAATCAATCAATGAATCAATCAATCAATGAATGAATGAATGAATCAATCAATGAATGAATCAATCAATCAATGAATGAATCAATCAATCAATGAATGAATCAATCAATCAATGAATGAATCAATCAATCAATCAATGAATCAATCAATCAATCAATGAATCAATCAATCAATCAATGAATCAATCAATCAATCAATGAATCAATCAATCAATGAATGAATCAATCAATGAATGAATCAATCAATGAATGAATCAATCAATGAATGAATCAATCAATGAATGAATCAATCAATGAATGAATCAATCAATGAATGAATCAATCAATGAATGAATCAATCAATGAATGAATCAATCAATGAATGAATCAATCAATGAATGAATCAATCAATGAATGAATCAATCAATGAATGAGTGAATGAATAGCACTAGCATTCTATACACAATCTCCTTTATGGATGAGCAAAATTCTTCAACTAAAATGAAGTCTACCATTCACTTTCCCTACTGCCATTCTGAGGTATTCATTCCACTTCATTTCTACATCTATATCCAAACATTTGACTTATGTCGTACTGCACAACCACAGAAAAACAACCTATACAAATGGTAAAAACTGGCACATCCCCATTATGATTACAAAACTGGCCTCCTCCTGCTGCTGCTCATTTGATACAGAAGTCTTATGGTAACACAGCTATACAACATTCTCACAAAAGTAGGAGTACACCATGCTGAAATTTTTGCTTCCATTGATAGAAATATGTTGCACAGAAGCTCACTAAAAATGTGTAATCAACTGTTTGAAGTATTTCTCAATAATAGTTGCAAAGAGAATCCAAGTTTGTACCATTTATCCATCTTATTTGCTAAGTGAATATCACAATTTCTGATAATTAGACAAAGTTAATTAGCAACAGTTAGAAAAGTACCCTTTTAAGAAAGTGTCGATTGCAGCCTGTCTATGTTTTCTGATTTATCGTGGTATAGTTCTCTAACTGCATTCTTTCATGTCATGGTATAGTCCTCTAAATACATTTTTACATTAAGGATATCCCTCCTAACAAATCTTTGTTACTACTATATTGAAAGTCATTACTGAATGGAATCTTTACAATAGGAAATGTTCACATACATCACAGCTATTAACTACAGGCAGTGTAGATAACTGTTGTTAAACATTATGAGCCTGTAACAAAAGGACTGAGTGGAGAGCAAAAAGTTTCATTTCTTAATCAATACTGGTTCTGTGATATTGATAAAGGATAATTGCGGATTAGAAACTGACATTTGTTTTATGTGGGTGAAATGAACTGTGCACAATTTAATAAAGTATTGAGGAAGATTAGCTTAACATTCTTCTGGTAATGACAATTCAACCATGTTCTCCTCAAAGCTAATATCTCATCATTCACCATAACTGATTTAGGAAAAATAAAAAAAACATGTGTTTGAAATCCGAGAAAAATAGGCAACTTTATCTCTGCAAAAAATTAAGACTTGTCATGCAAGTGCGTGAGGGCGGGCCTGCTGATCACAGCTTACTGTAATTGTGATAGTGCTGTAGGTTAACATCAACAGTGATCTGATAAACAATTATCCATTATGATAAGGTTCTCCTGATCTCACAATGACATCAAATGGTGTAAAATAATCAAGCTCTTGGACCAAGTACTCCTTGGCCATTGTCAAGTTGTGGCTGTCTTTTGGTTGCTACCATCATCCTTATACAGCTGTGCTTCCTTCTTTGATGTCACTGGTGTTTGCTCCAGTGCCATATAGTGTAATACTTTCACTGCACACCCACAGCACCCACTTCAATTTTTTGATGGTAGGGTCCTAAGGCTTGCTGAACTATAGGCCGCCAACTTCATTGAGAGAGTTGTTACAATTTTTCATCTCTATTGCTTTTTTAATTATGATATCCCAGAAACAACTAATCTGTGTAATAACTGATGTCTTTCTGAATCAAATGTGATGTCTGTTTTCCAGAGCATGCTCTGCTACCACTGATCCCTCAGGGTAACAAAAGTGAAAATATCTTGTGTTCTACACAGCACTGTTCATTATTATGCACAGTCTGTCCAACATAAAAATATCCACACCCACACAGTATTTTATGTACTACTGGCATTAAAACACCTATACCATCTTTCAAAGGACTCATGAGTTGTGAAACTTTTGTTGGAGCCCTGAAGGGGCTGATCTTTCCCATTATTGAGCCACAGAACGGAAAAAAACACAAGCTTCAATTTCTTCTCAGGGCTCTTCTGCTTCTATGTTTCTGGGAAGATGGCTTTTGAAATCTGGCAACTGTTGTAAATGTTTTCCTTGAATACTTTCTGTAAGTGACTTAGTTCCTTTGGCAACCTTCCAGTGTCAGACAGCATCCTATTGATGCACCAAGGTCCTCAGAACAAAAAATTTCTGTGACAGATCATGATAGCTGTTAGCTTGCATATCCTGATGTTTTTTTTGCGTGGATTTCCAGTAAACACTGTGACAGACACACATTACCTTACAGCAGATGAGGACATCAAGGAACAGCAAGGCACTATAGGTCTCCTCCTCAATTGTGAACTTTATGTTGTCATGGATATTGTTGCTGTGATCCAAGAAATACCCCAGTTTTTTCACATCATGAGACCAGATGTTGAATGTGTCATTGATGTAATGATAAAAGCAGACAGACATTGCAGGAGCCATGTCCATCATGATGTCCTCCATAAACAAGTTAACTGGAGCTAATGGAATTTCCAATGTGAGGCCATCCACCTGATTTTGTATGATGGAGAATATAGAATGTTTTAATCAGACAAATGCGTTTCACTGGATGTGGCTCCTGCAAAGCCTAGTTCCTTTTATCATTACATTAACAATACATTCATCATCTGCTCTCATGAATGTAAAAAGCTTGGGGAATTCTTGGACCACATCAACAATATCCATGACAACATCAAATTCACAATGGAGGTAGAGACTGGTAGTGCCTTGCACTTCCTTGATGTCCTCATCTGCCATAAAGCAATTTGTGTGTCAGCAACAGTGTTTACTGGAAACCCACCCACACAGACTGATACCTGCACATTAACAGCTATCAATATCTGTCACAAAAATGTTCTGGTCTGAGGATCTTAGTGCATTGTGTGGAAGGTGTCTCAGATGCTGAAAACCTGCTGAAGGAACTGAGCCACTTCCAGAAAATATTCAAGGAAAACAGACACTAGTTACCAGATTTCACAAGCCATCTTCCTGAAAACACTAGAGCAAAAGGGTCTGAATAAAACTCAAAGAAGCTTATGTTTTTTTAAGTTATGTGGCTCATTAATCAGAAATATTACCCATTTCTTACAGGGGTATGAAATAGATTCAGTCTTCAGGGCTCCAACAGAAATTTAACAACTCATGAGGCCTGTAAAAGATGATGTAGGACTCAGAATGCCAGGAGTGTGAGCATTGACAGTTTTATGTCAGACAGACTGTGTAGAAAACAAGAGATGCTTTCCCCTGTGGTGTCCTGAGAAATCAGCGAAAGTAGAGCATGCTCTAGAAAATGCACATCATACTGCATTCAAAGAGACATCATTTATAACAGGGACTAGTAGTTTCTGGGATAGAATAATTAAAGAAGTGATAGATAAAAGTTTGTAACAACACCCTCAGCAAAGATGGTAGCCTACAGTTAAGCATGGATTGTGACATGGCCATCAGAAAGCTGAAGTGCAGCAGGGGCACAATGCAAACATTACTCTATATGGTGCTGGAGTGAGCACCAGTGACGTCATGTAAGGCAGAGCAGCAGTAAAGGATGTTAGCAGCAACCAAAAGACAGTCACTACTTAACAGTTGCCAAGGAGTACTTGACTGAAACATGGTCAGTTTTAAACCACTTGCTGCAGCTGGAAGTTCAAGAGAGTTTTGTCAGTACATATCACCGCAAAACCATGCATTAATATAAATCCTCCATAATATTCTGAATGACTCCACATCATACTTAACATGGAATGAGGTTCAGAAATGTTATATTGATGAATGGCAACTAAAACTGACTGACTTACAGCTAAGATTTTCCCAATTTCACATTCAAAAAGATGAAACGAGCACTAACAACTAGCCCCCTCTTAGCACTTTGCCGTCCGCACATCTCATACCAATTTACACACTTGATGCCAGCAGCACTAATTCAGATTACTTGGCTTGTCGCCTACCACTTGTCTCCTTTCCATAGATGACAAGCTTCAAAAACATTGACTTTTGCGAGCTTTCATTTTCCAGAATTCATCTATTTTGCTGTGTCATTTCACAAACTCTAATTTCCTTTTCAAGTAACTTCTCTGCAAGTTCTACACTGTTATAATAATCAACCATGCAGAAGTGGTGCCACTTTCCATCAGAAGGTGTCAATAGTTCCATCACTGTTTTTGCTAAAGGCTGTCCAGCGCCAGAATGTATCTTGAATGAAGAAATGTATCCTGTACTCGAATCACACAGCATCCAAATGAGTATGCTGTATTTTGTAATTTTTGATGGATTGTAAACCTTAAAATTTAGCCATCCTCGCAATGGTATCATCCCTTTATCAATTAATATGTTCTGAGTTAGATTAAATGTTTCTGTAAACTTTTTGGAAAAATAATCAATCACGAATTGCACTTTAACTAGCCGGTTGGCATTATCCGGTTTACTGTTGCTGTTGGAAAAATGTAAAAATGATGATATTTGTCTGAATCAGTTGCAGGACATTGTGTTGCAAAATATCAGTGTGTCTATCAATGTATTGGTTGACCAATAATCATCAATCCTTGCTTTATGTATAATTCTCATAAGTGTAGCAGCCCAAACCAATTTCTATGTTTGGGACCAATAAATTTGGCATTTCTTAAATCCAGTTTCCTTCTCTTGCAATTTTGACTATAGTACTCATCGGTTTCATTGCTAATATATGCAAATAGATCGTTCCCGATATGCCTGACACACTGTGGCTCTTTGGGAAATATGTTTGGACCCGGGGATCCTTCAAATTTGTTATTGGTCCTTGGTTAATCAAAGTCTGGCCCCTGTGCACTGTCTTCTTCATCTGATTCAGCTGAATCAGTTTGAAACTGTAGCCTTCACCAAATTCTTCTTGGACATATTTTCCTACCTTCCTACAATTCTGCTTCACTTTAATTTTTTCAATATCCAATGTCTTCTTCCCAATCAGCCAAGACATCTAAAATGTCATACAAGATGTCCGCACCTTCATTGTAAATAATCCTATTGTCTCTTTCATCCGCCATGATGAAAGGGCACAAGTACTTATAAAAACAAAAAACTTGTTGATGTGTGTAACTTGTTGTTACCTAAACAAAACACCAACATAATGCAAAAGATACTGAAGTGCTGTCGCCGGCCACTGCATGATACTATGCTCATGATACCACTGTGGTGTCACCAGCCAATGAGCGATACTACGCAGATAACACCACTGTGGTGTCGCTGGCCGTTGACGGCTGTTTTGTGCACCACACCACTGTGGTATCGCTGGGCAGCATAGTGTTAATATTTCTGAATTATAAGAAGGAATTTGTTTTGTCCTGTGATGCAAGCAACTAGCCAGGAGGGTGTACTATAAGCAAAGATGTGAATGGGAAAGAGCACCTTGCAGCTTACACATCAAAACAGTTAAATGAAGCTGCAAAATTACTTGAGTGTGGAAAAGGAAATGTTGAATTTGATGTGTGGTATCATGTACTTCAGGCACTATCTTTATGCCAGGAAATTCAAAGTCTTAAATGATCACACGGTGTCAAAATTGCTATTAAGCTTGAAAAGAGGCTCCGAGCAGGTGGACTTGGTGGGAATTGAAATTAAGCGAATTTGACTGGAGGAGATTTATAACCCAGGCAGAAAGTACATAAAATGCAGATGGATTAAGCAGAAAGTTTGGTGTCATATGGACACTTGGCTGTAACCATACAGAATGATAGAAGCTGCTAACTGCTGATGCTGACTTAAAGCTATTCAAAACATAGCCACAAGCTGCCATGCAGAATGGAATGCTCAGTAGGGCACTGAAGCTTGAGCCATGCATCATGATGTCTGCTGCATTATGGGAAGAAGTGTTGAAAGAAGTTCGCAACCACATGCTAACTGGGCACAGAGGTCAAAGAACAATAGATTGTAAGGCTGCTGAACAATATTGGTGAAGAGCCTGAAGACAGGATGTTGAAAAGTGTGTGAGAAATTGTGTGCTAGGTGCACAGAGTGCTTCATCAGCAGGTACCACTAGTAAAGGGACACCCTCCTCTAACATTTATTCAACAGAAGTTATCGATAGCAAAAAAAACTTCCTACCTTATAAACAGGTTAATAGTATCTCATCCGTTTACCTAAAAGAATTTCATATGATTGTGTGTGTGATGTATTATACTTCACTCTAAAATGTATAAAAAGACATTTGTTTTATTACAATTGACTGTATTAACTGTGTATGTACAGTTAAAATTACTTTTCTTTTAGAAATATTTGAAATCATGAAATATCTGGCATACTTAAAATTCCTGTTATTAACTGCACAATCTGACAATATTTATTAAATTTATTTTTGGTCTCATTTATAAAATAATGACATAGCTTTGCGAAAATTCTTCTTTTGTCAAGAAAGTTTGTAAACCCTGTTTTGTAAACTCTTTGGACTATTGTTAGTACCTCAGAATGAAGTATTAGTGGACACAACTCTGATGGAATTGGACACGTTTTTAATTTTGGCAATAAAAATGAAATTTTCGGTTTCATGGAAGTGTAAATTGTAAAGACAGTGTGATGTAGAGAAATGTGATACAATTAAAAAAGTACAAAAACAGAAATTACACAGCAGACTTACTTAACAGTTATCATGTCATTTGAAACCCTGCAAAGTCAAAAATTTAAGCCTCAAGAATCAACCCCTAGATGTGACAAACTGGCGCCAACAATGAGAAAAGAAGGTAAGTAAAAAAGTTTATTTGTCAATCTTACTCCTCTCAAAGCTTATGAAACAAGTCAATTATTTAGAAGAATGAAAATCAACTGGTGATATGAGGAAGGGTAATTTTACAATTGGTGGCAGGATCAATTGACTGATAATGAAGTTTTGTCTGTTAGAGAAGGGACAGTGATTTGTGCCATTTGCAGTTTATATCAAATTTCCCATCACTCAGAAAGAAGACCGAGAGCTGCCCAGTAAAGTGATACCAACAGTGACAAGATACTTACAATAATTATGGACCAGATCAATTGAAAGGGGACTTTACAACTACAATGAGGGATATACAAAATGAAAGCTAAGTACAAACTATTTGTGAAATTAATTTGTTTGTGTACTTGTGCGATTGTTAACAAAATGAAGAGAGATGAGGGCAGGTGTGATGAAGTGAAAGCTGTGGGATGCAGTCAAGACATGTATGAGCTGAGTGAAAGTGTAGTCAACAAAGAAACAATAAAAACCAATACTTTGCAGTCAGTTTTGGCAAAGCTAGAGGAAATGAAGACAGATAATAACAGCAAATTTAGTGCAGTTAAGGAGCAGTCAACTGAAATAACCTCGGACAATGATATCAAATTTACTTCACTACAAGGACAATTAAATGGCCTAAAAACTGAAAACAATAGTAAAATGGATAAGGTACAATAACAAATAGACCAACGGTTGTCAGAGGGGTTAAAAAGTGTTAACAAAAAAGGTGATGTTTTGGAAAATGTGTTAGTTACAGAGTCTGCAAGACAGATGAAGAATGTTGAACAGAAGGTCAGAGCAGAAAAAAGTGGAACAGAACTTTAGTAGTTTAAATCAAATAATTATAATGTTGAAAACAATATGCAAACTAATGTAAACGTTTTAGATCAAAAAATTTCAGCAGTTCAGGAAAACTGTATTTACAAAAATCTGTATTCAGACAATGGTGTTGTGTGGTGTAACATTTCAATCAAAATTTTTTCTATCAGACAATTCACATCTAGTAGATCTTCTGCACCACTGTAGAGAGAGTTGTGTGTCAGGCATGAGTGACAGTCAAAAAATTAAATTTGGTAAAATATATCTTGAAGGCAATGCTCTGTCTGGGGTAAATCTAAATTTAAGTTAGTGGGAAACATCTCAAAGTTTCAAAACAAGTTTTTTAAATAAATTTTAGCCAGAAGCTGAACAGGGGAGAATTGAAAGTGAATTTTTGAATGGTCCTAATTATAGGAATAGGGCAGTACCCTGAAAGAGTTTTGTAAGAATCAACCTGAGAAATTTATGCACCTTGACAAACTATTTCATGAAATGGCAATGACTGAAGCACTCAAAAGGAAATTACCAAAAAGGTTGAAGTGGGATTTAGTGCACAGACCTGACGATAGCCTTGAACAATTTTTACGATATGTTGACAGGCTGGATAGGGCAGTAGAAACAAGCATGTACCATAATAATTGAAATGAGAGAGATCACAATGGTTATAACTACAGAAACAGAGATAATGGTAGCTTCTATCAGGGGCAAAATGTTAATATAGGCAGAAATTTTGAACATAAGCAGGATAGGAATAATGGGGATAACCTTGGGCAATTTAATAGAAGAAACAATCGTAAAGGTAACTACTCAGGAAACAGCAATCCGCCTCTATGAAGATCCACAGTTTTGCAGCAAGGAAACACAAAAGGCACAGGATCCCCAATTTACACTTGTAATTAGACAATAACAACAGTTTAATAAAGTGGCACAGGTATCTGACGTTGAACAGAAGGAATATCAGATTTCTCATTTATGTTTTGAGATACTATATTTAATTATAGTGTTGTCAGTACTAATCAAAAACCAGAATGTGACACTAATGAGTGTTTTGATGCAGTATGTACTAAGGATTTCTTCTTTTGGTCAGAAAATAGTGTTACTGATGCATACCAATCAGGTGATGACTCTACTGGATCTGAACTAAATGGTGGTATCACGGTGATGTGCATCACGGTGATGTGCATCACGGTGATGTGCATCACGGTGATGTGCATCACGGTGATGTGCATCACGGTGATGTGCATCACGGTGATGTGCATCACGGTGATGTGCATCACGGTGATGTGCATCACGGTGATGTGCATCACGGTGATGTGCATCACGGTGATGTGCATCACGGTGATGTGCATCACGGTGATGTGCATCACGGTGATGTGCATCACGGTGATGTGCATCACGGTGATGTGCATCACGGTGATGTGCATCACGGTGATGTGCATCACGGTGATGTGCATCACGGTGATGTGCATCACGGTGATGTGCATCACGGTGATGTGCATCACGGTGATGTGCATCACGGTGATGTGCATCACGGTGATGTGCATCACGGTGATGTGCATCACGGTGATGTGCATCACGGTGATGTGCATCACGGTGATGTGCATCACGGTGATGTGCATCACGGTGATGTGTATCATGGTGATGGTGGTGATGGTGATTCTCATGTAGTTGTGGAGTTTGAGAATGTTTGTGAATACAGGAACGGTGAGTGATGTATGTGATGATGTAAGTGAGAGTCTCTGAATACCAGTCCAGTCAAAGCAGTTTTTCATTAGTACAATGCAGAGTAATGATCTGAACAGTAAAGGTGAGTTATCTGTAAGCCAAGAGAAAAAGGTGAAAATTTTTTTAAGTTTGTTTTGGACCAGACTGATGGTAACATAGATAAATGTGCATTCTGAAGTAAGTTAGCGGTGGTTAGTCAAAATTTATATTCAAATTGGTGGAATGAAGTGAAAGAAGATCTAAGCAGGAAGTGAAATTTTGACAGTAATATATTTTTTGTGTTCCTTCTGTAATAAGTGAGGTCAGCTGCACTATGGAATCCACTCCTTGTGTTCAATCTATACCTGATAAAATGAGTGAGCAAAGTAATTCTATGATACCAGTAAAGCTGATTAATCCCTGTAAAAACAGTGTGGAAGTAGCATTTGACAAAATTTAAAGTGATATTTTACATGAAGTAACAGAGATGATGATTCAGATTTTGGATGTCCATACATTAAGATTAAGATTGATCAGTGGGAAGGGAACTGTTTGTTTGAGACAGGTACTCATTTGTGGTATATCTGAACAATTTAGAGACAAGATCCAGTACAGTAAGAATTTTGTGGAAATGTGGTAAGTAAAGCAAGTATGTAAAATGTCAAGTACTGTTAACTTATAGTATAGAGGACAAAACCAATGACCATGGATGCTTAATGATCCCTAGTTTAGAAGAAAATACACACTACGTTTTCATATTCATAAGACTACATAATTGTGTTTTGTTTATCAATAATGTAATATGTAAGATGATGTCATTTCTAGAGTTTTGTCTTATCTATAGACTGTTAAAATTTATGATACACTATGTAATGATGTTTTGTAATAGATTTGTGCTTTAGAATATGATACATACATGCTACGAGACTAAATGAGCAGATCCTTTTGCAATTTTGAAATGGGACAATATACATAATTTGTACTGTAAAAATTAGGAATAGTATGTTAGTATATCTGTGTGTCTCACCTTGTTAGTTCATTCTTTCCATTGCAGTTAACTCTGTTTATCGAAGTTTCATATGTGAACCATTTTTAATCTCATCTTACATAAGTAACTGCTTTTGGAAAATAAATAGGGAGAGCATATTCCATGTGATGTAAAGAAGGTATTGAACAGCATATTTAGTACATAAAACAATGTTTCAGGATTTGATTGAATGCTAGACAGGAAGTTACCTATCTGTTGGAGCCTGTGATGAGAACTCTATGGAGGAAACTGAAAGATGTGGGTAGATTCACTCCCACACTGCTGTATGGCTGTACCTGGCTGGACTAGTCAGCATACAAGAGATCGTAGGTGCTGGACAATGTACTCAAGCACCTGCCAACTACATCAGTGTTGTGACTGTGATTTGTAAATTGTTAACCAAGACTGCCAAAGACAGTGTTATTTCACATAAATTTAAGTTTTTCTTTCTTTTTTTTTTTTTAAGTAGGGGGATTAAATTCCCAATAAATTATGTAACTTTGAATCAGTATGTATTTTTTATCAATTGTAAATGAGTCTTCTAGGCCTTTATGTATGTAGGTTAGTTTATATGGACAGTTAGCAAATAAATGTGGAAGACATTTACTAGTATAGTCAATATAACAAGATGTATACATGTCTACTTTCATACACTGATTTTTGTCCTCAAGCTCCGCCACACACCGTCAGGTGGCTTGCGGAGTACGGATGTAGATGTAGATGTAGATTATGTCATTTAAAGCTATTTATGACTCTCCCTCTCCCTCCTTTCATGAATCAACATATCATCAAATACTCCGGTTTATGTGGCCGATTGATTTTGTACTATATTCCTACACATAATTGAATATATTCCTCTGGTCTGTACCCATTGTGGTATTTTTAGAGTCGGCTCTCACGTCATACACTTAGGCTCCAAATTTTTTATCTTCTCTTTTTAAGGCTTTGAAGGTTGATTTTATGGATGTATACTTACAATTTGTAATTCTAGTAACTTACATTGTCTCTGTATTTATTTCCATAGTGTAGTGTTGTAATGTTATAGTTTTGACTTTGTATTATTTGTCTTTTGACAGTGTGCTCCACAGATCTGAAAATCTGAATGTCATGCCCTGACATATGTATAGATTATGACTTGTATAGCAGATATTTTACTGTTTTCTGTAATGTGTTATGTACCAGATACTTCTACACATCAGTATTCCACCTTTTGGCATCATTTTGTACACCGATTGTCAAACTTCATAGTCTGTCACAAAAGTTTGTGAAGGGGATACTGTAAAGGGACACCATCCTTTAACATTACCTTTATTCAACAGAAGTTATCGATACCAAAAATACTTCCTACCTTTTGAACAAATTTATATTATCTCAGCTATTTAACTAAAAGAATTTCCTATGCTTTTGTATATGATTTATTATATTCCAGGCTAAAATTCACAAAGAGAAATTATTTTATTACTTTTTTACAATCTACATGTATTCACTCTGTATGTACAGTTACAATTACTTTTCTTTTAGAAATATTTGAAATTACAAAATATCTGGCATACTTAAAATTCCTATTGCTAATTGCACAATCTGACAATATTTATTTCTGGTCTCATCTATAAAATGATGTAGCTTGGTGAAGATCCTTCTTTTGTCAAAAAGTTTGTAAACTCTTTGTTTTGTAAACTCTCTTGAATATTGTTAGTACTGCAGAATGAAGTAGTAGTGGGCATGGTGTATAACTAAACGGCACACATTAGTGTTGGGTTGTAACCATATAAGGTATGGAAGAAAGATGCCATAACTTTTCGAGGTATTAAACGTAAGATAGGAAAAAATAGGAAACATATGGAATTTTTGAAAAACATTAAAAGAAATAAGGAATCAAATGCAAAAGGCAAGCACTAAGACACTCAATTGGCAACAGAAACTGGGACGGATAAAGTTAAACTGCCAGAGTACAGAACCAAGTGAAGGGTAACGTTAACTGGCCCCTATAACAAAAGAGTAAACTGAATAAATTTATTACACAATATTATGGGTCATATCAAGCTATGGAAATGACATAACTAGTAAACATTCCATTGCAGTTTCTGACACAGAAACCATTGCTCAGGTGTAGCACAGTTAATCTCTTAAATGTGCTTCAGATACTACTACAACTACCTCGAAAGAAGATAGATGGCAAGAGTAAAGGGGAGTAAAGAATCATACTCGCATGCAGGCTGCATAGGAGATACCACATGCTCTCAGGTCACGTGCGTAAATAAGTAGGTTTATATGTATTGTTTATGAATATTTGTTGTATGATTGATTGTATGAGAGATATGGAGTACATGATGAACTTTGTGGTAGATTGTGCTGTGTTTGTATAGTTCTATTATTTTTCTGTTAGTGTGGGGGAATTTTTGTTTCCACTTTGATCTGTTTTCTAGTTATAGGCTTGGTATGAAGTGCAATACAGGAGTGGAACACAAGTATATCAGCAAAACAGAATTAGTTATATCATGGCTGGTGTATAACAATGGACCATGGGTATACAGTGTTCTCATGAGGGGGATGTAGAGTGATGCAGATTCCATTTCCCCACGTGGTGTTGCCTCCAAAGATGGGCGTGAGTGCAGTCTTTGCAAGGAATTTTGGTTACTTGCAACATTATTTTACTTGTGCACGAGTTTTTCTTGGGATAGGGTGTTCATTTGTTGTGGTTTCATGTCAAAAAGAGTATGCTTGGATTATGGGAACCATTCCAAACTGTTGTATTTTTTGTGCAAATTTTATAATTATTTGTATTGTTTATGTAGTGAGTTATGGGTTGTCTACTCAGTTTGAGGGTGTATCCAAAATTTTGTTTGTTTGTTCTAAATAGTGGAAAGCTCTATAGAAGTACATACAACTAAGGACACATGAGGTGACGCCGACCTCCAAACAAAGGGGATGCTATGTGTTAATGTCAGTGGATGGGATTTGTCAATAGCAGAGGGGATTGGTTACAATCTGCATAACTCAGATGGTCCAGACTGACACAAAGGTGTGTGACAGTTATTTTTAAGTTGGTTGGTTGGTTAGTGTTGAAGGGACCAAACAACACGGTCATCAATCCCTTGTTTCAAATGAGGTCCATTCAGACAGTCTGACATCTCAGAAAAGTCAGAACAATTAAAGGAAAAGGCTAAAAAATGTAAAAATGCAGTCGTGTCATCAATGGTAAAAACAAAATGAGGGAATTCAGCAAGAGAGCAACTCCAAGGCTATGCTAGAGGCAGGAAATATCCCACCTCTGATGCAGTAGAGGCAAGACCACCTGCTATTTAAAAGCATTCAACCACAAGAATGTAGAAGCGTGTACTGGAAAAGGAGACTAACCAATTATAAAAAGTGATAAAAACAGAGTAAAAGGGAAAGAAAAGAGGATCTTGGACAGGGAGAGGAGTCAGGTATCTCCAAACACAGCTTACAGTGCGAGACACCCCAACCCTCACTGCCCTGCTCCAACACCAAAGTGAGGTTAAAACCTTAAAACTGAGAATAAAAACCACTTTCACAGAGGAAACAGAGAACCAGTTTGACCATCTGGGAATCATCAGCCAACGTTAAAGGTAAAGTATGGGGCAGTCTGTACTTAGTATGCAGAGTCAAAAGAAGGGGGCATTCCACCAAAATGCCTTGTTGTCAAAAAGAAGACCCAGGAAATGAAACTGTGGGACCACAGGCAATTGTTTTGCATTGGTGGCGAAATGGTCCACTTGAGCGCAGTACAGCAAGGCTAGCATTGTGAACAATTTCGTCAGACATGTCACGTAGGACATCATCAATACCACCTGACAAACGGAGAAAAAACGACCTGTGCAGTGTACAGATGCCAATCGGCATGTTGGAAAGACCAATGTGGTAACCTGTCCGTTTGGGAGTGGGAAGGGAGAGAGAGAGAATCAATGGGAAGTGGTCACTGTCACAAAGGTCATCGTGTGGTGACCAGTGTAATGAAGGGAGGAGAGGGGGAGAAGAAGGAGAAAGATCAATGGCAGAAAAGGTACCATGACCGGCACTGAAAAGAGTAGGGGAGCTATCATTAAGAAGGCCCAAGTTGTGATCTATAATAAACTGATCTAAGAGAAGACCTCATCTATATGGAAGTGCACTGCCCCACAACGGATTATGAGCATTAAAATCCCCGAGAAGGAGGAAGGGAGGAGGAAGTTGCTGAAGAAGGGCAGTTAAGGCAGCCGAGAAGGAGGAAGGGAGTAGGAAGTTGCTGAAGAAGGGCAGTTAAGGCAGCAGGTGTAAGAGTCCTGTCAGGAGGGACATAAAGACTGCAAACTGTGACCTCAGAGTCCAGGTGGACCCTAACAGCAACCGCTTCCAATGTAGTTTGAAGAGGAATCCACAACGTCCATACGGACCAACGTACAAACACCACCAGAGGCCCTCAGGGGGCTGACCCGATTTTGACAGAAAACATGGAACTCACAGAGGGTCAGTGAGTGATCATCAGTAAATTGAGATTCCTGTAGAACCACACAAGCTGCACAGTAAGACGAAATAAGGGATTTCAACTCTGCAAGGTGACAGTAATCACCATTACAATTACATTGGATCACCACAGAATGATGATTCAAACTGGGGTTGAACAGGCTAAAGGCAGTCATGCTGCCAGGTCACCACTCGTCACCAACAAGGAGGGGGTGACACCCATGAACAACACATCAGAATCAGGATGCAAAGGTGGGGATGGGACCTCTGGTGACACCAGAGGCTCCTTGTCCCAGGACTTACGTTTCTTCTTCTTTTCTGTTTTAGATCGAGGAGGGCTGTGAGGCATAAAGGAGCCAGCTGCAGCAAGAGTGGGAACAGAAAGAGATCAGGTGACCTGGGGGCCCACAGACCATGGTTCTCGTTGTCATCTCGTGGCAGCAGACCTTTGGCCTGGAAGGTCCCGGGAAGGGGTATCCCATGAGGGGCGTCCTTGACCAGCAGACACTTCTTCAGCTGGGGAGGAGGAGCGGCGCCCAGAGGGGGGAGGAGAGGGGTTCAGGAATGGGGTAAGGGAGGGGGAAGAAGGTGCGAAGATGTAACTAAAGCATAGCTAGACGTCACGGACACAGGCTGAAGACGTGCATACTTCATACGAGCCTCAGTGTAGGCTAAACAGTCAAGGGACTTATACTCCTGTATCTTCTTTTCCTTGTTATAAACAGGCAATCTGGTGAACGTGGAGAATGATTGGCATGACAATTAACACACACAGGTGGTGGAACACAGGAACTCCTCATGGAGTGGACGTCCAGTCACCACAGAGAGGAGCCTGTGAACAGCGGGAAGGTGTGTCCAGCATGCAAACACCTAAAATATCTCATAGGTGGTTGGATGTACGGCTTCACATCACACTGATAAACAATGGTCTTTACTTTCTATGGGAAGGTATCCACTTCAAAGGCCAGGATAAAGACACCAGTATCAATGCAATTGTCCTTCGGACCCTTCTGAACACGCCGAACAAAGTGAACACCCTGCCAGGTGAGATTATCCCGAAGTTCCTCATCAGTTTGAAGGGTGAATTCCCTGTGAAAAATCACACTTTGAATCATATTTAGAGACTGGTGGAAGGTAATGGACACATGAATTGTGCCAAGATGGTTACAGGCACGAAGGGCCGCAGACTGGGCAGCTGAAGCAGTTTTGATCAACAACGAACCTGACCGCATCATTCTCAGAGACTCCACTTGGCCAAACTTGTCTTCAATGTGTTCCACAAAAAATATAGGTTTGGTATCAGTGAAAGTATCCCTATCAGTCCTGGTGCAAACCAGATAGTGAGGGGAAAGGTTTCATCCATAGCCAATGAGCCTGACCCTCCCCCCACAGGGTTGCCATGGAAGGGAAGGCCCAAGGGGCAGGAAAAGCAGCACTAAAAGAATCATTTCCATGCAGAGAGACGGCCGCAGAAGAATGGCCAGAGTTCTGGACCTGTATGCGTTTCATTTGCATAGCGTCCGCCCTGATACCACCCACTCCGATCAGGGCTCTCCCCACGGGTGCCACCTAGCCACATCAAGGGTGGTCTGGCAGGGCGGCCATTGCCGGGAGTTCCGATGCTCCAGGACAACAAGCAACCACTCCTAGGCTTACATGAGGTCACAGCTCAGGTATCAGAAGTGTGATCCGTGTGTGTTCAGGGGGCTTAACCAGAAGGGTACATAGCGACCCCACCACACGGGCTGGCTACCATGCAGGCTATGCACCCTAACATCAGACGACGACGTGAAAGAAAAGATGGAATGCACTAGGAGGGCACACATTGGAGACACTAGGTAAGGTGCTCTTCCCCAAATGGCTCACACTACAGAATAGAAATTTAGTAGTGGAGGTGGAGGCGAAGGCGAAGGCGATTATGATGATGATTAGTGTTTTAGGGCGCACAACAACAAGGTTATCAGCGCCCTTTATAAAAAGATCAATTCAGAGCCGATCTTTTTGAGACATGGTAATGTTCAAATTGCAAGATTGGACACAGCAAATCAAAACAGGTAGATAAAACTAGAAATAAATGAGCAGTACAAAACAGGTAAAAATAAGTAATGGCGGCTGAGTGACCACTTACAAAAAACGGGTGACCAAATCACTGTACAGCACATTAAGGCCTCAATCCCAATATTTTGGGAAGAAGTCCAGACATCACACAAAAGCGTAGAACTCTAGAGACACTAGCCTCATTATTAGTTAAAAGAGAGGGCAGGTCCGGTGGGAAACTGAAATCTTCCCTCAAACCCACATAAAACACTCAGTTAAAATATGTCGTATCGACAGTTGTGTCCCACATGTCTGACACGTTGGTGGCTCCTCATGACTTAACAGAAAACCACGTGTCAAAGGACAATGTCCTATTCTAAGCCGTGTAAGGGCTACTTCCTCAGCTCGTCGTTGTCGGAAGGAGGTGAGCCACGGTCGGACAGAAGCCTTCACCGCTCGCAACTTATTGTCCCTCACGTCCAGCCACTGAGCCTCCCACCAATGCATGACCTTTCGAGTCATGAAAGATGTTAGTGCCTGCAGGAAGACGGAACAATGAGCAGGAGGTGTGATGGAGGAAGCCTCCTTGGCAGCAGCATCTGCAAGTTCATTTCCAGAAATAACTGTGTGCTCTGGAACCCAGCAGAAAATTACATCCTAACCCTGCTGTTGCAAGAGCAGGAGTGCATCCTGCACTTCTTGCACCATCCAATCAGCTGGGTACATCTGTTCAAGAGTGTGTAGAGCACTTTGGGAATCAGAGCAGATGATGTATTTCGTGCCACGGTGTCGGGGCATATGCTCTGTTGCTTGCAGAATGGCAAACAGTTCCGCATAGTAAACTGAGAACTGCTCTGGGAGAACTATCCTATGGACAGTATCGGGAAACACAGCAGAGCAGCCCATAAAATCCCCCTGTTTAGACCCATCCGTGTAAACAGCAATAAAATCTGAATGGCGTTTGAAAATCTCAGTAAGTTTAATTTTAAAAAGGTGGTCCGGGGTACAATACTTCTTGTAAGCAGCCAGATCAAGAAGTAATCTTGGCCTTTGTAGTAGCCAGGGAGATCCCCTACTCCATCCCTGGCAGACGACCTTAATGCCCTCCAGGTGTACTGACTCGAGACTCTCCTTTGCACGGATGCCAAATGGCTTTGTTGCCTTCGGACGGTGGCGGAAGAGACGTTCCAGTGCCGGCTGGGAAAAGGTGTTGGACGCCAATGAAAGAGGAGTGGACTTGGCCTTGTACGCGTGCCATACCACGAGGAGAAGACGCCGAATGAACAGGGGAGGCTCTCCCGCCTCGACACACAGACTACCAACTGGACTCGTGCGATAAGCCCCCGTTGAAAGCCTAATACCCTCATGGTGAATCAAATCCAACATTCTGAGGTAGGAAGGTCGTGCAGAGCCATAAGCTTGACATCCGTATTCCAGTCGAGGTCACACAAAGGCCTTATAAAGTTGGAGCAAACGTGCCCTGTCGGCACCCAAGGATCTATGACTGACGCATTTAAGGATGTTTAAAGCCTTGAAACAGCGGACTTTTAGATCCTTTAAGTGTGGCAACCGTGTAAGCTTCTCATCAAAAAGATATTTCACTTTTCCCATGAAGGGGAGAACAGTGTCTCCCAGTTTTAAAACAGGGAGATTAAAAAGAGAATGGGAACGGTTAAAATCTACACGAACAGTCTTCTCCAAAGAGAATTTAAAGCCTCTGGTCTTAGACCATTCCTCCAATCGCACGAGTGTCAGCTGTAATTGGTGTGCAGCAGTTGTAAGGGAGGAAGCCGCACAGAAAATGGAGAAATCGTCCACAAACAAGGAGCATTGTACGGGCCGTCGCACCATGGACACAACACTATTGATTGCAATTGCGAAAGCTGTCACACTGAGGACACTGCCTTGAGGGACACCGTTCTCCTGCTTAAAACGGGCAGACAGGACATTCCCAACCTTATACTTAAAATACCTATCAGACAGAAAGGATCTGATGATTGTGGGTAAACGCCCACAAAAACCCCACTCATAAAGTTGCCGCAAAATGTTATGCCTCCAGGTAGTATCGTACGCCTTCTCCAGGTCGAAGAAAACCCCGAGAAGGTGTTGCTTACGTAGGAAAGCACCTTGTATCGCTGTTTCGAGTAGGATCAGGTTATCTGGGGTGGATAGATGCCTCCTGAACCCACACTGGCAGCGGGTAAGTAAGGATCTGGATTCGAGAACTCGCACCGGGCGCCTATTGACCATACGCTCAAATGTCTTTCCTACGCAGCTTGTGAGACTAATGCTACGATAGCTACTGGGTTCAGTCCGATCCTTCCCTGGTTTTAAAAGTGGAATTAAAATCGATTCTTTCCACGAACTAGGAAATTCACCTGTCTTCCAAATTTCATTAAAAAGTTGAAGGAGGACTTCCTTTGACTGCAGATCCAACTGCTGCAGCATGTTATACGATATCAGGGCTCGACCAGGCGCAGTATCCCGAGAGACTGACAGTGCAGAGTCCAACTCCCACAAAGAGAAAGGCTGGTTGTATACCTCAGTGTTGTTTGAACGGAAATCAAAACCAGCCCTCTCCTGTGTAACCCGATAGCGAAGAAATTCTGGGTCCTGGCTAGAATCAGCAGTAATAGATTGAAAAGATTCTGCCAACGCACAGGCGATGTCTCTTGGAGATGTTAAGAGACACCCCCGCTCACGTATAGCTGCTATTGGCAGTAGAGAGTATCGCCTTGAGATCCTCCTAATGGCTTCCCATACTTTGCTTGGAGATGTGGACCTACTGATGGAGTTCAGGAACTCACACCAAGACCTCCATTTACTCTCCATAACGATTCGTCTCGCCCGTGCCCATGCTATTCGGAATGTTGCCAGATTCGCATCAGTGGGGCACCGACAGAATCTTCTCAAAGCCGCCCTTCTGTCTCTGATTGCGGTAAGACAGTCATCATTTCACCAAGGGACAGGCTGCCTCACAGGTGTTCCCTTTCACTTTGGTATGGATACATCAGCGGCATGGTGCATCACCGCCGTAATGTGATCCACCCAATCCTGGACACCTTCACACTGTTCAAAAATAGCCAACTGCTGGTAGAGCGTCCAGTTTCCCTTCCGGAACAACCATTTTGGCGGCTGTTCGACACGACCCATTTCAACTGGGAAATGGAGCCAGATAGGATAATGGTCACTGCCATGAAGGTTGTTGTCTACGACCCACTGAGCAATGTCCGCAAGCACAGGCGAACAAATAGAGAGGTCTATGGCAGAAGACGATCCTGAAGCGGTGCTAAAATGCGTGGCCTGACCTGTGTTCAGCAGCATGATGTCTAAAGTCCTGATCAACTGCTCAATCATCTGGCCTCTTGGGCAGGTTTTGTTTGAACCCCATAATGCATTATGAGCATTAAAATCTCCTAAAATGAGAAAGGGACGAGGTAGATGATCAATAAGCTGTGCGAGGGCTTCACTGTCAATGAGCTCAGCGGGTGATAAATACAAGGAGCGCACTGTGACATTAACCTGGACTAGGATCCGAGCTGCAACCGCCTTTAGCGTTGTGGTTAAGGGCACAGGTGAGGAGTGGAATGTGTCCCTAATTAACACTGCCACCCCACCCAGAGCTCTATTACCAGTCACATCGTCTTTCCTGTACATGTGGTATCCTGTAAGTACAGGCGTGTCAGTCTCTTTAAAATGTCTCTCTTGCAAAGAGATGCAAAAGGGGTTTTCCTGTAGTAACAGCCACAATTCTTCAAAGCGTGGTCTGACTCCATTCAGATTCCACTGAAGTATGGGAGCCATATCAGCGTTTCGGTTTAGATTTCCCCCTGTCTTTGCGCCGAGCTGGTGAGGCACTTGTGGAGTGAGTGGCAGCAGAGGGGCTGCCAGGTTCTGGGAAAGAGGCATCAAAATCCATGACGATATCCTCCTCGTCAGTCAGGGATGCCATGATGACATCCGATGGTGCCTTTGGCAGGTTTGACATCAAACGCCGTGCCCCTTTCCCTGGTCCCGTTTTCTTTGTGGAAGTTGGGGCTGGGGGAAGTGGAGAGGCACTCTGTTTCTGGAGGGCCTTCAAAGGCTACAGTGTAGCTTGCCCTGCAATAGCGGTGGGTGCAGTCGGAGCAGCCTGAATAGCTACAGCATTATTGGTAGTACTCTGGCAGGCACAAACGCAGGTACAGGTATTGGTTGAGGATCCTGCTACGCTGGACATGGTCTGCGTCGAAGCGTCAACTTTTGATGCACGGTTGTGCAACAAGGAGGCATAGGATGTGGCAAAGACAGGGGGTTTTGTCGCCCTATACTCTTTTTTGGCTTCCACATAAGGTAGCCTCTTTGTCACCTTGATCTCCTGAATTTTTCTTTCCTCTGCGAAGACAGGGCAGTCTTTGCTCCCGATGGGATGGCTCCCAGAGCAGTTGATACACAGTGCTGGAGATGTGAAGTTGGTCCCAGCTTCATGAGCTGCCTTGCCACATATACCGCAGGTCGGTTCACCCCCACGACTCATAGTCATATAGCCAAATCGCTGACATTTGAAACATCACAAAGGCCTAACCCTAAGTCGGAGGAAACCAGCCAGAATGTATTCAGGTAAGACAGGCGAATTGAAAGTCACAATGAAGGTGACACATTTCTCAATAACTCCATTATTCCTACGTGTCCTTTGTTCCACGTCTACAATGCCCTGTGTTGCCCATTCTTGCTTCAGCTCTTCTACCTCGATATCCATTAAATGACGACAGGTGACAATGCCTTTACTGTAGTTGAGGAAATTGTGCAACTCGACAGTAATATCATACTCGCCAAACTTGGCTGACTTTTGAAGCAGCTCCACTTGCTTTGCCCTAGTAGTCTCAACTAACAGGGTACCATTCCTCAGGCATTTGATAGATTTCAGTGTACCTGCGAGTCGTCCTAAACCTTTATGTATGTAGAAAGGAGACACTTTTTCAAATGAGCCCTCCTTCCTCTTAATCACGATGAAAACATTGTCATTTACGACTCCATGAGCCCTGTTACTCTGTTCTATCAGCATATCTGGAGGACTGGTAAATGGTACAAGTTGTGGCATAGCAGGAACTGCCTTACAGTTAATATCAATGGAACCACTAATATTCAGTAACAGTACTTAAGTTAGTAAACAGAAAATGAACAAAGTGTTTCACACTGAACCTGAGAAGAGAAGTGGAGAATATTGGACATATATGAAACATCTATTAAGATTTTCTTTATAAATGTTACCATATCACAACTGCAGAGTCTGAATCTCAATGTGAAATGTAGTGTGCTGCCATTTGAGAGACCCTAGCCAGCCCAGATCATCTACACACACACACACACACACACACACACACACACACACACACACACACACACACACACACACACACACACACACACCACACACACACACACACCACCTAATTTAGACCATCAGTCTCAGTAGAATTCATCTGCATACAGAAGGCCCAGTTACGCAGTTGATGCTGGCCACTAGCTATGAAAAGAAATATGCTTGCAATCAAAGATGAAGCAACCAGCCACTGCTGTCAGACTTGCTGTCAAGACCTGCAGGCCTCTGCTTGAGCTGCAGGCCTCTGCTTGAGTTGAGCCTGTATGCAGTTTACTGGTTGACTACGATCTGCCAACAGCCACCTCCCTGGTGGGCCATGGTTTTGAGGCTGGTGATCTAGCTACCCTTATATCACTGCCCTCTGTGGACACATGTAATTGCTGCTCACTGTCCAGAACAGGCACATGCCATTGTCATCTGTCATCCCAGTGGCTGCAGTTTAACCCCACATACTCCATTGTATTCTCTGCCGAGTCAAAAAAGCAAGTGAGAATTAAGGCGGCTTCCTACTCCCTGTCACTTGTAGCCATTGCTGCCTTGCATCAATACTCTGCTGCTGTGCTGATTACAGCATGATGGGTTACCATTGTACTGTGTGCCACCCTGGGCCACCCTCCTTGCAGACAACTGCTGATGCCAGCACACTTTAGCAGCTACTGTCACCTACATCATGCATGCAAATGACACTTCCCTGATGCCATCACTGTAACTGTTATGAATAAAAGACTTTCTCAATCAGGAACATTTATCTGATGGGTCACCATACAACAACTGCTACCACCAACACTGCAGACATGCTAGAACAGGGAAACTGCACTACAATCTGAAATATCAGCAGCCCAATTCACTTTCCAGCTCAGGGGTTATGCTCTACTGCTCATCATGGGTAGAGGACTGACCTGTGCAAGTGATGTCACAAATGTAAACAATGTGTGCCAATATCATAGCCATTCTACTTACCACTTCCCTATTACATCTTTTGACAGGTAACTGCTGTCTGGTTTCTGTGAAAGTTGCATACAGCCTGCAGTTCCACGTGTTTTATCCACACTACCTTCACAAATGTAGTTTCGTCTTCCAAGGTAAGCCCTAAGCCACAGACTCAGTATCACCTCATGTGTTTTTATATTCTTCCAGGAAGATGTATAAATATGATAGTACAGGACCTTTGCCTGACAGGCTCATCTTGCATAAATATGTTGTTATTGTTACTGATGATATTTTTAATTATTAATAATTAATAAACAATTACTTATATTCAATTATTACTAGTAAGTAATGAATGATAAGTAATTGTTAAAATCAATAATAATAATAATAATAATAATAATAATAATAATAATAATAATAATACAGACCAAACAGTAAAACTGGCAAATTGGAAAAAGGTGAAGATCTTTTAAAAAGGATAGATGGCAAGCAAAAATGCCAGTTATAATACAGTAATATGTCTAATAGGCAAAATACAAAGTGCTAGACAGATTTTCAGAAATAGTATGTGTACAGTTCAAAGAGAAATGATTGTAGTATTAACATGTGTAGACAACAATTTAATGATTATAAAGTTTATGAAGAGCCAAATTCACCATTTGCTGCATCCATATTTTAACATTCTAGAAAATTATTTCCTTGTAAAACATATGCAAGTGTTAATAAATCTGACATTTGTGTTTGGAATAGAGAAGACTAAACCTCAGTATGTATGATAATGGAAGATTCAGTCACAAAAACATATACCTCTTCCTCACTGAAGCTAAGCCACTTATGGGACAACATGTATAATATACTGGCAGTACCTCAGTTACGTAACATTTCTGCTGGAAGTGTAAACTGCTGTGTCCAATATAAAATGACAAATGCGCCATTGTTCAGTCCTGATTATAGCAGTATACACACTGGGCACAGTGCAGAAAATTGTTCAACAACATAATGTGTGAGCAAATTATCTTCCAGAATCACCCAGTTTTTATCATGTACTGAAGTCACTTCCCTGAAGTAACTCTGCTAAATGCATGTAATAGGGTGCAAGGAGAGCTCTGAGCATAAGCACCAGCCACTGCATATCTGAAGGATGAAAGATTTCTCTTTGACTGGTGAGTCACATTACACATTGCTACACATTGCTACACATCAGTCTCAAGGTAGAAGCACACAAAAACCACAATAAATGATGGATCACTCTTAGCAGCAAGATTCAGTTCAGGCTAGTGGTAGTACTTACACATTTAAACACAAAAATGTGAACTAATCATGTGTTATGGCACTACATTTCCAAATCAATGTCTGCAACCTGCGCCCAGATGAACCACCAGGTAGCTTAACCAGATTGTGGTGCCTGTACTGGGAAACACACTGAGCTGACATGAAGGAAATCTCTGCTCCAGCACTGAAGTGTGTACATTTGCCACATACCAGGCCCTGCCAGCTGCTGCTGGGGCTGGAACACTGTTCACACAGCATGGAGTGAGATCTAGGCTATTGCAGTGACTACCTGGATTACATCCTGCCAGGGCTGCTTCTGTGGTCTAAGTGGCCAAAAGTGACATACTATTATCATAAGAGAGCCAGATTGAGTGGCCCCAAATATTGCATGCCTCATCCATGCAGTACCTGTTAACTGCACCGTACACTGAGAAGTACTCCATGGTGGTCGTCAACCAAAAGTGGGTCATCTCAACTACAACTAGGTGCTACCTCCTCTACCTATGCATCTATGACCCACACATAATCTCAATGCTGCCAGTAGGCCAAACTCTTGCCTGCCAGCTGGAGGCCTACTGTTGGCTGCCATCAACTGACTCTGGGGCACCTTCTGGTGTTCTTGGTTCACTGCCCATTCTTGCCTATTTTCTGCACCATATCCAATGCGAGCTTCTGGCCTGCTGCATTGGCACCTGATAGCATAGCCAGCCTACACCAGAGTTTTCTGTCACTGTGTGTGTGTCTGATGTTGGCAGGCATGACAAAGCTCCACACCAGACAATCTGCTGACTTCAGTATTTCTGTGGCCACCTGTGCAGCCTGACATCTTCCACTAGTGGAATCTCCCACTGCAATGTGTCAAGCAAAGGAAATACCTCTCCAGGGTCAGCACACGCCACTGGGATATTGACTACTTGACTTGTGTGACTTTGGCTATATAAATAATAATGTTGCCTTTAATGTCTTTACAATTCTATGACAGCTGAGCAACTGCTTCTTCTAACCTACTTTTCAGCCTGTCTTTCTGGTCCATCATGAGATCAATAGCACTAAGACCATCCTGACCCCATTACACATGCTTTGTTTCACTAATTTACAAGGAGCTGAAATGGTGCTTTTCATACATCTTTTCTTCTACAACGCATGTGAGTTACACAAAAAGCTGGAGACAAAGTTTGAAAATTCATTGAGAAAGTATCACATCACCACCCAAAAATTTGGTAAGTGGTTTGTTCAACAAGCCATGGAAATGCAGTTACCTACCTAGTCTTCAAGATCATCTGAACACAATTTCATTTAGTGTGGCCATCTGGAATTCTGGTAAGAGAAACTGGCCCATCTTGGGTCCTACTTAGACTGATAGGTACAGTTGTTGATAGGCCTAAGGGTAGTGTGACACTTATTTTTGGAGATCATGTAAACTATTGCTGCTACGACTATTGCAAAGCTGGTGCAGTATGTTTCTAGGGATAGTTTTATATGTAACTTATTCATTAAGGTAGAGAAATCACATTCACCTAACCCCTTTCTACATAAATACTGTCAATATCTTGTCTTGCAAGAACATGGCCCCTGCAACATTACAGTACTTTCAAAATGCCTTTCATTTAGCTCCAAATCCAGTATAAGAATGATGGAATAGCCAAGGCCCTGCTTTCCTTTATTTGTTCCCTTCAGTCAACTCATTTGTTTGTCATCTGCACTACTGAGCTCAGCCAGCAAAAAATCACACAGCAGCTTGTCTCAAACACTTCCAAGCTGCTACTAATTCTGGTCCTCAAACCATCATAAGCAACCAGTCCTGATAACTTTCCAGGAACTCCTCACATACAACTTAACATTACCTTCATGCCAAAGATCTCTTTCCAGTAAGGTGAACTGCACATTTACAAAACAACCTCAGCCTTAAAATGAACTTCAGCCCACTTCAGAAAAGGGCTCCAGAAGCATGGTCATGGATCAAAGTAACCACGAGGCAGAGGGAAATCATCTCATGTTTTCAACACCATTGCTTACATACTTTACCACAGGATGCTATCCCTACACAACCTTCAGCCTATACAACTGTCAGCAGCTCTTTCCAAAGCTCTTACCTTAATCCACGTGCTCACACATTGTCAACCACTTGAACCCTTATCTTTATTTTCACCTCAAATTTCACAAAACTAATACCACTAATCCCCTTACAGTTCACCTCATTGTGGCTGGCTGGATATGACACACTCATAGAAAGATCCTCCAGCCTTTGTTGAGCATCACCTCCAACCAATTGTCTACAGTCTTCTTACATCAAAGACTAAATCACTTCCTCCTGTGCTTCACACTGTGGATGCTATTTCCTGCACCCATCATCCCCTATGCTCATAGCCTTATTGCCATGAACAAAACATATCCCAGTAACCTGCCAATATGAATCTACCACTTAAATCCTAATCCTTTCAGTCAGAAACATTCTGACCTATAATTCTCTCTTTTGAAGCCTAAATCTACAAAAGCTCCATGGAATTGTGAAGAGTATCAGTTTTGCCTTAAATGTTAACCTGTTTGTGCGTAACCTAAACAAATAATCCATACCTGTTTGACCCCTAACAGCCCTTGTTTGGTTTAAATTAATTGACATTATCTTCATGATCTTGGGGCTTCTTTTCAAAGCTGCATCGTCGTCGTCGTCGTCGTCGTCGTCATCATCGTCGTCGTCATCGTCGTCGTCATCGTCGTCGTCATCGTCGTCGTCATCGTCGTCGTCATCGTCGTCGTCATCGTCGTCGTCATCGTCGTCGTCATCGTCGTCGTCATCGTCGTCGTCATCGTCGTCGTCATCGTCGTCGTCATCGTCGTCGTCATCGTCGTCGTCATCGTCGTCGTCATCGTCGTCGTCATCGTCGTCGTCATCTCCAAAACATGCTTCATATGACCACCAATGAGCCACCTTCCCAGGTGTTGAGATGGCTCAATAAAACCACTTGTTGACATCAAACACAAAAACCACTAACTGTGACCCTATTTCAGTAGCAATATGTTCCCACTCCACAAAAAGTTTCTTTCCTCTACCCTTAAAACATTTGGATGTTGTTTCTGAAATCTGAAGCAAGAGTTGACAACAGATTTGACCACAGAGGTGGTGCATTTTAATATCCATTTACTTTATAAGCTGTCTATGTTTTGTGAGAAAGTTCGTACTGTACTAATGTAGCATTCAAATTGTAATATATTAGGTTACAAAATTAATTTGTGTGTTGTTAGCTAGTGTTAATGTCCAGAACTGGTCAGGCAAGAAAGCTTGAAGAAACAGAAGAAAATTAATGCAAGCAACTTACGTCAACACACACACACACACACACACACACACACACACACACACACACACACACACACACACACACACACAAAACCATCATATAGATCAAAGCAGCACAGCACCCATGACTCAAAATGGTTCTTTTATTGCATTTCAAGTCATCATCTAGTACCCTTCCCCTTCCCCTTCCCCTTCCCCTCCTCCTCCTCCTCCTCCTCCTCCTCCTCCTCCTCCTCCTTCTCGTCCTTCAGTGTTTGTCCTATGTGCCTGCAGGGTCCACTATATGGGTCTGTTGTCTCCACTTTGCTCTATCATGGGCTGCATCTGGGTGGATGTTCACACATTTAAGGTCTTTATGATTTTTATCAAGCCAACATTGCTTAGGTTACCCGTAGGGTCTACTGCCAACAGTTTCAAGTGTGTAACCCACCTTGGCAATAGAGTCATCACCAGCCTATAAAACATGCCCAGACTGTCTAAGATGACACATACACAACTTGTTCTTACAAAAAACAGACACAGAAAAATAATCCCCTAATCAATATTATTTTTGATATCAAATTTCAATATACTATAGTACACAGAATTTAAAGTTTAATCATCACTTCAAGTCATACTCTAAAACCAACATGTGTAAATGCTGTGTCATCACATGGACTGTCTTTTTCTTTCTCTACCTCTTCCATTTGTTTCTGCAACTTGATTCTTTCTTTTTCCAGTTCTTTTACCTTCTGGTGGAGCCTGAGAACCAATTGAACACCTTCAGTCTGAAAACAAAGAAAGCACTGAAAAGCATGACTAAAGCCCATGAATCAATAATCAAACTTCCTTACTGTTAGAGTTTTACTTCCATATCTTGTATTTTTGAGGTGTAAAGCCTGATGTTCAAGAATATTAGCAAGCAGTAGAATGCAGAGTCTGATACTGGTTAGAGAGCTATTTTGAATACTGTATTTTGTCCCAACTGATGCATAAAAAAGGAGATTAAAGATAACTTTAGTGGCAGCAGGAGAATTCAAATATACTGTTCACACACACACACACACACACACACACACACACACACACACACCATTTGAATATATTCTTACGTAGCAAAGTATCTACCAATGAGTCAATTTTCTTTTCATATTAAAGTACATACCATGGCCTTTATAGTGGTGTCCCAAGATGAAGTTTCCAGAAGAATATGGAAATGGAATTCATCAGACTAATTATAAGTCACCTCTCCGGAGACTTGAAGAAAGATGTCTGTGGCCACAGATTTGCTTTGGATGAATAGGTGCATGTCTGGGTACAATCATGGTTTGGTAGGCAACCACAAACATGTTTCCATGATGGTGATACTTACTTTTTCCATCTGATTTCCAGGTAAATTCATTACATTTTATACTTTCTACAAAGTGGTAACAATGAATAAAATTATAAGCATGTTTGCACATTTTTTTTACCATAGACACTATAATGAAATTTATTTTGGAAGCTTCAAATGGCTGACAGTTCTTGCAGTAAGTTGAGGAATGGTATTCTGCATGCACTCTACTGGGGCAACTTTCAGGAATATGACAGGAATGATCATTCGGGGAAAAAACAATAATAATATAGTGAACTTTGGCTCTGAAATGCATACCTTAAGATCTCTGAGCACTTATTCAGTAGAAGAGATACATTTCCCAGTAGCAAAGATGTACATATTCTCATAGATCTTAAGGAATGCATTTTAGAGCCCTTGCTTTAGACTTTTTCCTTGGAATGGCCCTTTTTGTCATATCCCTGAATATTTACCATTCCTCTTGAGACACCAGTATAAAGGACAAAAGGCCATGGTATGTACTTTAACTTGGAAAAAAAATTGACTCATTGGTAGATGCTTTGCTACAGAAGATATTTAAATTATAACCCTGTCCCTGTTTATGGTTCATTTTACAAGAGCTGGAATAACCCAAGTGATCATACATTCATCATCAGGTGGATATACTTAAATTAACGGAGCATAATATTGATACTGTTCCATCTACTTGAGCAAACTGTGGACCTTGAGTAATGTTTTTTTTTTCTTTTGCTGAATTCCCTTCCTCCTTATAACAGTCACATGAGACAAGCCTGAAGTTTTAATTATTATTTTGAATTTGAAAAATATGTGAAGACAAACTTGCTTAATCTGTGTAAGTTGTTATCTGATTCTGCATTACCCCAAAAAGCATTTCACCTACAAGAAAATCCCATAGTATACAGACATTGCAAACAGAAGATAAACACAACGGGAATAATAAAGGAATAAAAACTTACATCTTCCCCATGCTCAGATACACCACTTATAGTTTTATCTTGTGCACTAACAGTGATTGGACTACAAAAAGAACACTGATGAGTACTTTTAGAATGCCCATGCCATTGCAGGTGACCCATTTCATTCTTCAAGCTTTCATTTTGTTTTTTCAATGGGTTGTGCTCTTCCAGGAGTTTTTGATGTCCATCTCTATCTTTGCTCAGCGTCAGCCTTTTTAGCTCAACACAGGCCTGTAGATTCTCTACTAAAATTAAAGAAAATTATTGTGTAACATCACTAAAATATATACCATTTAGGGTAGCACATCCAGTAGAAACAATTAACTACAGTATATCCTTAAAAGGGTGTTTTCATTTTACCATACATGATATACTAGTCTCAAAATGTTGATAGCATCGAAAGAAGCATTATTGGGAATACAAATCTGAGTGACAACAAAGTAAGTGTATAATTTTTTTTTCAGTGCCATGAAATAATAATACAAACATGAGTCATTCTGATAAATTTAAGCTCAGCTATAATCAGATAGTAAATTATTAACTGAAAACAAGCAGAAGTCACCAACTGAAAAAGCTGTTGCTCTACTGTATAATTTTACACTCCTGTATACATAGTACAAGGTGCTGCTTTTGTATTCAAAGGAACTTTTAACACAGGATATTGACAGTTAAAAATTACACTAAAGTCTTATCAATTTTGAATATTACAGGCTCAATAATGAAAAATAATGGGCCAGAATGAAGTTCTCAAGCGAGTTTAAATGCAATATCATTTTTCCAGGAATGTTGTTTCAAGATTCAACAAGGTGTGCGAATAGAAGAGATGAAAGTATTTCTTAGTGTCACTTTCAACACAGTAGTTGGTTGATGTCAGCTAGGTAGTTCAATCACAAGCTTTGCTATGGATTTTTTAAACTGTGAGTTGCAGAATAAATTGTTATAAGAATGATTATATTTGGCATCTGTTGGCTTTTCTTCTTCCATAAATATGGTCCATCCAAATTACAATGAATTAACGATTACAATTGAGAATTAACAATTCAAATGGCTCTGAGCATTATGGGACTTAACATCTGTGGTCATCAGCCCCCTAGAACTTAGAATTACTTAAATATAACTAGCCTAAGGACATCACACACATCCATGCCTGAGGCAGAATTCGAACCTGCGACCGTAGCGATCATGCAGTTCCAGAATGAAGCGCCTACAACCGCACAGCCACACCGGCCGGCAATTAACAATTACATTAAATAAATACGCCTTGATATGAAAGTTGGTCCAAGCATACAGTGGTATTCACTACCAAAGAGAGCTTTAAACACATGCAGCTAAGGAAAAGATACCAATGTGTTTAGTATACTCTAAAGATATGAGCCTGTATCAGGCTACGGGTCTCATAAATCCCATATGCTCTCCTAAATAACATCCCAGTGAAAGTGTCTTACAAATGCCTCTGTTTGGCCTGTTACCAACTATTAAGTGTGCATCTACATTCTGTGATTCTGTGGATAACTGATAAGCAGTGGTGTCACATTGTGTTGTTGGAGACAAGTATGGAACAAATGGGAGGGAGGGGTAATAAGATGTCAGTACACAGTCTACTTCCCTTGAATAGCAACAAGGGGATCCATGTTTGACTTTCCCATTGAACAAAAGCATCAATAATATCAAGTGTCAACTCTCTGCAACACAATTCAAAACAGGATTTTCAAAACCCAAAAGCAATTTGTGCATAGTCCTGTGATCATAAACTGTATGCCACTACTGACCAAATTAATGTCATTACGTTTGGGGACATTATCTTCTGTGTTCATTGTAAATCATTCCAGAATGTATAAAACAGCAGGGGAAATAACCAAAATGTTCACTATGTTTATTGATGTGGTGTATAAATGACACACTAAATGAGTGCTTCCCCAGTAATATCTTACCAGCATTACAGTAGACCTTTAGATAGTGGTAGATGATGAAACCATTTTCAGTTGTTATTAATGACAGATTTATCTGAAATTATTTTTGCTGTTTAAAAAAATAGTACATAGTCCAAATATTTTAAAAAGTAAGTTTTAACAATGATGAAACTAACATACATTGGCTTTGTAAAAACTAAATTTTCACTGTACAGCCACAGGCTCTATTGATAAAGATGGCAGGACATTTTACAACATTTTTGATGGAATTAATAGACACTGGCAATGGTGTTGGTTAATTCTAAGACTAAAATTAAATTTTATACCTGTCAATGCATAAGAGCTGGATACTTAGATCATGTACACATAATTAAAACCACACCAACTTTTATTGTTTGTTAGCAAAGGAATGTATTACTTTCTCATAGAGATACACAAGCAAATAGTAACATGTCTCATTTTCATTGTAATGAAAGTGAAACCCCACATAATGTGGTGGAATAGTTAACTTTTGGCACAGCACTATAGTAAGCACTTGTTACTATTTTTAACACATTGTACAAGAACTAACTTTTTGTGTATCACCTGTGACTAATAGTGACTGGAATGAAATTACTCTTTTCTTCCCTTACAGTTGAATATGATTCACTTCTGATGACTTTTACTTTTATACCCAAACACTAACTACTTTTGCAAATTAATACAGTGGCTAACTTCACAACAACACTTTGTGTACCATAATAAGCATACTTACAAGGAGTATCATGACTTTCTATGGTATGCAAGCAAACCAAATTAACTTCTATTTAGGAACGTCTATTGGGGAGAGAGATACTTCAATGGGAGGGCAAAAAGTTTGCTGGTTAGAGGATAAAGGGCTCAACAGCAAGGTTGTTAATTTCTTGATTAACAGGTAGTACATCTGAGGTTTGTGATGTCCACCAAGAATGTGATCAAATAAAGAAAGTATTTCCAAATGTTAAAGTCAAGGCACTCAAGGTAGTACTATTGCCAGAGCTAAGAAATAATTTATGGAGCAGTATATGGATTGGACAGGAGGTAGTTCAGATTCAACAAGGAGGTTACCAGGTCACATTCATGGTGACAAGTATCAATTGCATGTGACGTCCACCAACCTAGTTAAGGATGAATACAGTTATGGAGTGAAGAATAACTTATACACTCCTGGAAATTGAAATAAGAACACCGTAAATTCATTGTCCCAGGAAGGGGAAACTTTATTGACACATTCCTGGGGTCAGATACATCACATGACCACACTGACAGAACCACAGGCACATAGACACAGGCAACAGAGCATGCACAATGTCGGCACTAGTACAGTGTATATCCACCTTTCGCAGCAATGCAGGCTGCTATTCTCCCATGGAGACGATCGTAGAGATGCTGGATGTAGTCCTGTGGAACGGCTTGCCATGCCATTTCCACCTGGCGCCTCAGTTGGACCAGCATTCGTGCTGCACGTGCAGACCGCGTGAGACGACGCTTCATCCAGTCCCTAACATGCTCAATGGGGGACAGATCTGGAGATCTTGCTGGCCACGGTAGTTGACTTACACCTTCTAGAGCACGTTGGGTGGCACGGGATACATGCGGACGTGCATTGTCCTGTTGGAACAGCAAGTTCCCTTGCCAGTCTCGGAATGGTAGAACGATGGGTTCGATGACGGTTTCGGATGTACCGTGCACTATTCAGTGTCCCCTAGACGATCACCAGAGGTGTACGGCCAGTGTAGGAGATCGCTCCCCACACCACGATGCTGGGTGTTGGCCCTGTGTGCCTCGGTCGTATGCAGTCCTGATTGTGGCGCTCACCTGCACGGCGCCAAACACGCATACGACCATCATTGGCACCAAGGCAGAACCGACTCTCATCGCTGAAGATGACACATCTCCATTCGTCCCTCCATTCACGCCTGTCGCGACACCACTGGAGGCGGGCTGCACGATGTTGGGGCGTGAGCGGAAGACGGCCTAACGGTGTGCGGGACCGTAGCCCAGCTTCCTGGAGACGGTTGCGAATGGTCCTCGCAGATACCCCAGGAGCAACAGTGTCCCTAATTTGCTGGGAAGTGGCGGTGCGGTCCCCTACGGCACTGCGTAGGATCCTACGGTCTTGGCGTGCATCCGTGCGTCGCTGCAGTCCGGTCCCAGGTCGATGGGCACGTGCACCTTCCGCCGACCACTGGCAACAACATCGATGTACTGTGGAGACCTCACGCCCCACGTGTTGAGCAATTCGGCGGTACGTCCACCCGGCCTCCCGCATGCCCACTATACGCCCTCGCTCAAAGTCGGTCAACTGCACATACGGTTCACGTCCACGCTGTCGCGGCATGCTACCAGTGTTAAAGACTGCGATGGAGCTCCGTATGCCACGGCAAACTGTCTGACACTGACGGCGGCGGTGCACAAATGCTGTGCAGCTAGCGCCATTCGACGGCCAACACCGTGGTTCCTGGTGTGTCCGCTGTGCCGTGCGTGTGATCATTGCTTGTACAGCCCTCTCGCAGTGTCCGGAGCAAGTATGGTGGGTCTGACACACCGGTGTCAATGTGTTCTTTTTTCCATTTCCAGGAGTGTAGTTAGGAGATTCAGAACAGTAGAAATGAGAAAGCTAAAATTGAATTAGTCTCTTCATAACAAGACAAGATGAGAGAGATGGGTAAGGCAACAAGTCTGCATGTAACAGTAGCCATCTTTCCCATGCCGTCACATTCCCAATCTTTTACACTTTTAAAACGTTGGGGGGGGGGGGGGGGGGGCGGGGGGAGGGGTCAGCACTCAAATGAATGCTATCCCTGAAATAGAAAACAGGGTGTGGCAAAAAAAGAGGCAATCCAAACCTAAAAGTGATTATAACAGAGTAAAAGAGGGATGTCAGAGACAGCTGTCAGAAGAGGTATGGTTGATGGTCTCCCAAACCTAGCATAAGGTGGGAGATACCTCAACCACAACCACCCACCCTCACCACAAAAGTAGTTGACAACATTATGTTGTTGTGGTCTTCAGTCCAAAGACTAGTTTGTTGCAGCTCTCTGTGCTACTCTATCCTGGGCAAGCCTCTTCATCTCTGTAACTACTATAACCTACATTATCCTGAATTTGCTTGCTGCATCCATCTCTTAGTCTCCCCTCTATGATTTTTACCCCACACACATCCCTCCAGTACTAAACTGGTGATCCTTTGATGTGTCCTACCAACCGCCCCCTTCTTTAGTCCGGTTGAACCACAAATTTCTCTTCTCCCCAGTTCCATTCACTCTAAACTCAATGTTAACAAATTTCTCTTCTTCAGAAACGTTTTTCTTGCCATTGCCAGTCTACATTTTATATCCTCCCTACTTCAACCATAATCAGTTATTTTGCTTCCCAAACAGCAAAACTCATTTCCCACTCTAATTCCTTCAGAATTGCCTGTTTTAATTCTATTACATTCCATTATCCTCATTTTGTATGTTATATCCTCCTTTCAGGACACTATCCATACTGTTCAACTGTTCTTCCAAGTCCTTTGCTGTCTCTGGCAGAATTACAATGTCATTGGCAAACATCAAAGTTTTTATTTCTTCTCATACTCCAAATTTTTCTTTTGTGTCCTTTACAGCTTGCTCAATACACAGAATAAGTAACATCAGGGATAGGCTACAAGCCCGTCTTACTCCCTTCTCAATCACTGCTTCCCTTTCGTGCACCTTGACTCTTATAACTGCCATCTGGTTTCTGCACAAATTGTAAATAGCCCTTTCCTCTCTATATTTTACCCCTACCACCTTTACAATTTGAAAGAGTGTATTCTAGTCAACATTGTCAAAAGCTTTCTGTGAGTCAACAAATGCTTAAATGTAGGCTTATCTTTTCTTAACCTATCTCTATGAGAAGTCGTCATATTGCCTCATGTGTTCCTGTATCCTACCAAGTTGACCTCCACCAACTTTTCCATTATTCTGTAAAAGATTCATGTTAATATTCTGCAACCGTAACATATTAAGCTGATAGTTCACACCTCTCAGCTCCTGCCCTCTTTGGAATTCGAATTACTACATTCCTCTTGATGTCTGCAGTTATTTTACCTGTCTCATACATCTTGCTCACCAGATGGAAGAGTTTTGTCACGGATAGCTCTCCCAAGGCTATCAGTAGCCCTAACAGAATGTTGTCTACTCCTGAAGCCTTGTTTTGACTTAAGTCTTATAGTGCTTTGTCAAATTCTCCAGTATCATATCTCCCTTCTCGTCTTCATCAATGTTTTCTTCCATTTCCATAATGTTGCCCTGAAGTACATCTCCCTTGTATAGATCCTCTACATGCTCTTTCCACTTTTCTGCTTTTCCTTCTTTACTTATGGCTGGTTTTCCACCTGAGCTCTTGATATTCATACAGGTGGTTCTCTTTTCTCCAAAGGTGTCTAATTTTCCTGTATGCAACATCAATCTTAACATTAGTGATATATGCTTCTGCATCTTTACATTTGTCCTCTAGCCATTCCTGCTTAGCCATTTTGCACTTTCTGTCAATCTAATTTTTTAAACATTTGTATTCCCTTTCACCTACCTCATTTATTGCATGTTTATATTTTCTTATTTCAATGATTAAATTTAATATCTCTAATGTTACCCAGTGATTTCTACTACATCTTTTTACCTACTTGGAACTCTTCTACCCTCATTATTTCATATCTCAAAGCTACTCATTCTTCTTCTACTGCATTCCTTTCTCCTGTTCTTGTCAGTGATTCTCTAATGCTCCCTCTGAAATGCTCTACAACCTCTGGTTCTTTCGGTTTATCCAGGTCCCATCTCCTTAAATTCCTGCAGTTTTGCAGTTTCTTCAGTATTAATCTACAGTTCATAACCTATAAATTGTAGTCAGGGTCCACATCTGCCCCTGTAAATGTCTTGCAGTTTAAAACTGCTTCAGAAATCCCTGTCTTACCATTAAATAACAATATGAAACCTTGTAGTGTCTCCAGATCTCTTTCACATACACAACCTTCTTTCAGGATTCTTAAACCAACTGTTGGTTATGATTAAATTATGCCCTGTGCAAAGTTCTACCAGGCAGCTTCCTCTTTCATTCTTTTCCCTTTTGTCCATATGAACCTACTATTATTCTTTCTCTTCCTTTTCGTACAGTCGAATTCCTGTCCCCCATGACTATTAAATTTTCATCTCCCTTAACTATCTGACAAATTTCTTTTACCTCATCATACATTCCCTTAATCTCCTCTTCATCTGCAGAGCTAGTTGGCATATAAACTTGTACTACCGTCTTGGGTGTGGGTTTTGTGTCTAACTTTGCTGCAATAAGGCATTCTCTATGCTGTTCATAGAAGATTACTTGTGTCCATATTTTGTTATTAACTATTAATTCTACTCGTGCAAAGCCCCGATTTGATTTTGTATTTATAACCCTGTATTAACCTCGCTAGAAATCCTGTTCCTCTTGCCACCCAACTTCACTAATTTACAGTATATCTAGCTTTAACCTATCCACTTTCCTTTTCGAATTTTCTAACCTACCTGCCTGATTAAGGAATCTAACATTCCACACACCGATCTGCAGAATGCCAGTTTTGTTTCTCCTGATAATGGCATCCTTCTGAGTATTCCCTGCCAGTGATCTGAAGTGGGGGGACTATTTTACCTCCAGAATATTTCACTCAAGAGGATACCATCATCATGTAACCATGCAGTAGAGCTGCATGCTCTTGTAAAAAATTTACAGGTTTAGTTTTCTCTTGCTTTCAGCCATTCACAGTACAAGCACAGTGAGACCATTGTGGTTGATTTTACAAAGCCAGATCAGTCAATCACTCCAGGCAGTTGCCCCTGCAACTACAGAGAAAGCTGCTGCCACTCTTCAGGAACAACACATTTGCCTGGCCCCTCTTGTCAGATACCCCTCCATTGTGGTTGCACCTCTGTTATAGCTATCTGCGTCATTGAGGCATGTAAGCCTTCCCGCCAATGGCAAGGTCCATGGTTCATGGGAGGGAAAACATTGTATCTGACAATAAAATGCTATTTCGTGGAGAACAATAGGAAACCAGTCCAACTGCCCATGAGTCAACTGCCAATATTAGAGGCAAAGAACTAAGGCCAGAAGGGGGCACTCAACAAGGATGTGTGTACCACTGTCTGTAAGGTTCCATAACCACAATCTGGAGGTAACTTGTTACATGAAATAAAGCAGTTAGTCTGGTATGAGCAATAAGGAAGCAACATAGAATAGTAGATTCCTTCTGGGAGGGATGGAAGGAGGAGTGGCATGTAGCAGTAGTCTCCATGATAGTATGGAGTTTATTAGAAGGGGCAGTAGCCCACCAGATGTTCCAACTCAGTCTGAGCAGAGACTGTTTGCACTGGAAAATGTCCATCTGGGGGTGATCAAAGTATATGTGGGTATTTAATTGCTTTTCTAGTCAAATGGTCAGCCAGTTCATTCCATTGGATAGCCACATCTTAGAGATCAGAGAAAGACAACTATGCAGGCAGTATGACTAAGGTGAGAGAGGTTATAAGTAGCAGATATTACAGGATGACAAGAATAGCATTAGATAAATGTCCAGAAAATTGCTCCTTGAGCCACAAATTAAAAAGCTATTAATGGAGGCCAGTTTAAGAAAACTTAATGCTCTGTTAATGGCTATCAGCTCCACTGTGTGAACACTACATGTTCCTGGGGCTGAATGTTTCTCCTGACTGGTGAGAGATGCAAAAGCACATGTCATCCTGTCTATGGTTTCAGAGCATAAACGACAGGTAACACCCTGATACTAAAACTCAAGGTAACAGATGCTGAAAAGTCATGGTGGGAATGTAAACTCTAGAACTTTGAAACAGATTGGTCTTAATCCATAGCTTGGGTATTGACCAAAGGGGAGGATGCAGGGAGTATGTTCTCCAGAAGTTAAATGGTAATCCCGGCAGAGGGCTGCGAGTCATACACCAGCAGGTAATCCTATCTGGGGGTTGGTGTCAGGAGATCAATGCCCCTCATATGCAAAAAATATGTTGGGTTGGGTTGATTTGGGGGAGGAGACCAAACTGCTAGGTCATTGGTCTCAATGGATTAGGGAAGGATGAGGAAGGAAGTGAACCATCCCAGAATTTGCCTGAACAGATCTAGGGACATCACGGAAAACCTAAATCAGAATGGCCGGACATGGGATTGAATAGTCGTCCTCCCGAATGCAGGTCCAGTGTGCTAACCACTGCATGACTTCGCTTGGTCAAAAATGTGTGATCAGTTGGATGATGAGGGAATTGTCTGACGGTAACAGCATAAGGGAGCAACAGTTGGTACTGTCAGAAATAAAGAGGCAAGATTCTTGCTTCGACAAGAAGTCTGTCTAGGGGCTAGTCAGGAAGGTGCCAGTGGCCAGTATTACCCCACGATGATTGAGTCTAACAGTTTCAAAATGTAAGAGGGTGCCAAAACACAAACCTGGCAATCGTAGTACAAATGTGGCAATAGCAGGGCATGATAAATACAGAGAAGAGTAGTGCAATCAGCACCTGAAGAGGTGTGGGCTAGAAAGCAGAGACACTTAAGCTTCTGCAGGCAGATAGTCATTAGTTTACAAATATTGTGCAACCAAGTCAATGTTGAGGCTAACTGACCTGTATCTGTCAATGGACAAAGGGGTTTTGCCAAGCTTAAGAACTGGGATTATGATATTACACAACCATTGTGAAGAGAAATATGGTTAAAGATCCTCAGTAGATAAAGCAACTGAGTAATATTCATTCAGATGTGGGATAATCTGATAATGAATTTAATCAAGGCCTGGGACCATACTGTTTTTTTTTTTTTTTTGTGGTTTTAGGGCGCACAACTACAATGGTCATTAGCGCCCTGACTAATTTAGGAATGTACCGCGAGGCACAAGGTTAAAACAGCAACTAAAAGGGTCAACACTATAAAAGACATTAACAGGCATAGGATTAAAAAACTACAGCATAGTCAAACGTCCTTAGACAAGTGTGTCAAGTTGATAAAATGAAGAACGCGAGCAGCAGCTCCTGGGTCATCTGCTAAAATGGCATCCAGAGTACATGGCAGGCCAAGATCAAGACGCAGCGTAGTAAAATCCGGACAGGACGTTAAAATGTGGCGGACCGTCAGCAATTGCCCACATGGACAGAACGGCGCCGGCGCTGCCATCAGCAGATGGCGATGGCTGAACTGGCAGTGTCCAATTCGTAGCTGGGCCAAAACAACCTCCTCCCGCCGAGGAGGACGTGAGGAGGACGTCCAAGCTGCGGGAAGAGGTTTCAAGGCCCGAAGCTTGTTGTCCATAAGTGCAGCCCAATCGGCATGCCACAGCGATAAAATGCGCCGACAAATGACCGTGCTACAATCTGATGAAGGGACACAACAAGAAGCTGTCCAAGGCTGGAGGCCCGCAGCCTTGGCCGCAGCATCTGCAGCTTCGTTCCCAGGGATACAGACATGGCCAGTAACCCACATAAAGCTAACTGGAGACCCGTCATACACCAGCTGCTGAAGAGAGCGTTGGATCCAGTGCACGAAAGTGTGAACCGGATACAGATCACTGAGGCTCTGGATGGCGCTCAGAGAATCGCAGCAGATGACATAAGCAGAATGTCGGTGGCGGCAGACGTAAAGAACAGCCTGGTAGAGGGCAAAGAGCTCAGCTGTGAAGACCGAACAATGGTCATGTAGCCGGTATTTGAAACTTTGTGCCCCGGCAATAAAAGAACACCCGACCCCGTCGTTGGTCTTAGAGCCATCTGTATAAATGAAAGTCATATTAATGAACTTCGAATGAAGTTCGACAAAACGGGAGTGGTATACTGAACCGGGGGTAACCTCCTTTGGGAGCGAGCGGAGGTCAAGGTGAACGCGAACCTGAGCCTGGAGCCAAGGTGGCGTGTGGCTCTCGCCCACTCGAAAGGTTGCAGGGAGTGAAAAATCAAGGAGTTGAAGGAGGCGACGAAAGCGAACTCCAGGGGGTAGCAGGGCAGAGACATACAACCCGTATTGACGGTCGAGAGAGTCGTCAAAAAAGGAACGATATGATGGGTGGTCGGGCATTGACAGTAGCCGACAGGTGTAACGACAAAGCAGTATATCGCGCCTGTAGGTGAGTGGCAATTCACCGGCTTCAGCATGAAGACTCTCCACGGGACTAGTAGAAAACGCTCCGATCGCAAGCCGTAGACCCCGATGTTGTATGGAGTTGAGGCGGCATAAGATGGACGGCCGTGCAGAGGAGTATACAAAGCACCCATAATCCAGCTTGGAGCGGACGATCGACCGATATAGGCGAAGTAGGACGGTTCGATCCGCTCCCCACGACGTGCCACTGAGAACACGGAGGACATTTAGAGAACGGGTACAACGGGCAGCCAAATAGGACACATGTGGAGACCAACTAAGTTTCCTGTCAAATGTAAGACCTAAAAATTTTGTTGTCTCCACGAATGGGAGAGCAACGGGGCCGAGTCGTAAGGACGGTGGGAGAAACTCTTTGTAGCGCCAGAAGTTAATACAGACTGTTTTCTCGGAAGAAAAACTGAAGCCATTGGCGACACTCCAGGAGTAAAGACGGTCAAGAGAACGCTGAAGACAGCGCTCCAGGAAACATGTACCCTGCGCGCTGCAATAGATGGCAAAATCGTCCACGAAAAGAGAGCCTGATACATCATCTGGGAGGCAATCCATTATTGGATTTATCGCTATGGCGAAGAGAGCGACGCTCAAAACGGAGCCCTGTGGCACCCCATTCTCCTGGCGTAAGGTTTCTGACAGGACAGAACCCATACATACCCTGAACTGTCGATCCATTAAAAAGGAACGAATAAAAAGAGGGAGGCAAAGCGAAAGCCCCATGTATGCATGGTGCGGAGAATGCCCGCCCTCCAACAGGTGTCGTAAGCCTTCTCCAAATCAAAGAACACAGCTGCGGTCGGGCGCTTTCGCAAGAAGTTATTCATAATGAAGGTCGACAAGGTAACCAGATGTTCAACAGCAGAGCGGCGCCTACTAAATCCACATTGTACATTGGTAAGTAGGCGTCGAGATTCGAGCAGCCAAACCAAACGAGAGTTAACCATTCGCTCCATCACCTTACAGACACAGCTGGTAAGCGAGATGGGTCGATAACTAGAAGGTAAGTGCTTGTCCTTCCCCGGCTTAGGAATCGGTACAACAATAGACTCGCGCCAGCATGCGGGAACATGTCCCTCAATCCAGATGCGATTGTAAGTACGAAGAAGGAAACCTTTACCCGCAGGAGAAAGGTTCTTCAGCATTTGAATATGAATAGAATCAGGCCCCGGAGCAGAGGACCGTGACCGGGCAAGTGCATTTTCGAGTTCCCGCATGGTGAATGGGTCATTGTAGTTTTCCCAATTCGAGGAGTGGAAATTAGGTGGCCGAGCCTCCTCTGCCTGTTTTCGGAGGAGGAAGGCAGGGGGGTAATGAGTGGAGCTCGAAACCTCTGCGAAAAAGCGGCCGAACGCATAGGAGACATCCTCAGGAGCCACAAGGACGTCATTCGCGACCGTCAAGCCAAAAACTGGTGAGTGGACCTTAGTGCCAGATAGCCGGCGCAGGCTACCCCCAACAGGAGGAGTAAAACTGTTGAAGGTGCTTGTGAAAGCAGCCCAGCTGGCTTTCTTGCTTTCTTTAAAAATACGATGACACTGCACATTTAATCGTTTATAATTGATATAATTCGCCACTGTAGGGTGGTGGTTAAAGGTGCGTAAAGCACGTCGACGAGCACGTAAGGCGTCTACATGCTGCGGTCCCCAGGGGACCAGTGTGCGGCGTGGAGAAGAAGTAGTGTGAGGGATGGAATATTCAGCAGCAGTGAGAATGACTTCCGTGAGGTGTGCGGCCTGACTATCGCAGCTTGTGAAAGGTTTGATCCTGGAAGGTCGCCCTGGAAGAGAAGAGCCCCCAGTCTGCTTTGGAGATGTTCCAACTAGTTGAGCACGGAGAGGGGGTATGATGCAGGAGATGGATAACACATGGGAAGTGGTCGCTCGAATATGTATCAGAAAGCGCATACCACTCAATCCGGCGTGCAAGTTGGGTAGTACATACAGAGAGGTCTAAATGGGAATAGGTGTGAGAGGTGTCTGAAAGGAAAGTAGGGGCGCCAGTATTGAGGCAGATAAGATTGAGGTGGTTGAAAACGTCTGCTAACAGGGAGCCCCTCGGACAGGATGCTGGAGAGCCCCAAAGAGGATGGTGAGCATTGAAGTCTCCAGTTAACAAAAATGGTGCAGGGAGCTGAGCAATAATTTGCAGCATGTCTGCCCTGGTAATGGCAGACAACGACGGAGTGTAAACAGTACAAATGTAAAATGTAAAAGTGGGGAGAGTAATGCAGACGGCAACTGCCTGCAGGCTGGTGTGCAATGTGATGGGATCATCGTAGATATCATCCCGGACCAGCAACATAACCCCTCCATGAGACGGAATACCTGCCACAGGGGGTAGGTCAAAACGCACAGAGGTGTAGTGTGCCAAGGCAATGTGATCGCATGGGCGTAGCTTCATTTCCTGGAGGGCTACGACGAGCGGACGGTGCAAGCGGAGCAGCAATTTCAAGTCCTCTCGGTTGGAGCGAATGCTGCGAATATTCCAGTGAATAAATGCCATCGTGGGAGGAAGAAGATGCAAGAAGGGGTCATCTCGAAGGCCGCTGAGAGCTCGGATTCGAGCGAGCACTGCCGCCGCTAGCAGGAGGCGGACAGTCCTCGTCCATTTGTTCTATAGGTTCATTGGCCATCTTGTGAAGATGGCCGGGAGGGGGAGCTTCCTCCGCTGGTGAACGGCCAGATGTTCGGCTACCAGCGGTGCGGCCAGGCGAAACGGATGACGGCCTGGGGTGGAAACCGCTGGGGGGGCGCAGGAGGAGAAATGCGCCATGGCGGGGAAGGAGAACTGTGCTTCCTATGAGCCTTCTTGGAAGGTCGTTTTGTGGAAGGATTGGTCGATGGCTGAGGGTTCGAGGTACGTAGAAGGTCTGCACGAGACGGGTCCTTCTTGAAGGCCCATGCTTCTGACTTCTGTGTCTTCGTCCTGGCAGAGGCTGATATAGGTGTTTGTGTCGGAGGGGCAATTGGAGGAAGAGGAGACGTCGACCGGGCGATCTTAGCACTGGCCGAACGGACGACCGTAGTGCTGAAGGTCAGATCGCATGTCTGCGTCGCCACCTCCCTGGTAATCCGAGGAGAGGCGAGGACAGTACTGTACTTTCCGGCTGGGAGCAACGTGGGCTTCCTATTAGCAAATAGCTTGCGAACAGCCGAGGTGGAGACTTTCTCTTTGACCCGAATTTCTTGGGTACAGCGATCTTCCTTGTAGACGGGACAGCCGCGGGAGGACGCTGCATGGTCACTGCGACAGTTCACACAACGAGGAGACGGAGGTGAACAGTCACCCTCATGGGCATCCCTGCCTCAAGTCACACATGTAGCCGCATTGGAACAAGAATGGCGAGTGTGATTGAAACGCTGACACTGGTAGCAGCACATAGGTGTCGGGACATAGGGGCGAACAGAAATAACCTCATAGCCCGCCGTGATGCGTGACGGCAGCTGAACACTATCAAAGATCAAGAAAAGTGTCCGGGTTGGTACAAGGTCATTATTGACCTTTTTCATGACCCTATGGACAGCCGTCACGCCCTGCTCAGCAAGGAAAGACTGAATGTCCTCATCAGTCAATCCGTCGAGTGATCTAGTATAGACCACACCACGAGACGAATTCAAAGTGTGGTGAGCCTCCACCTGGACAGGGAACGTGTACAGGACTGTGGCCTGAAGCAGTTTTTGTGCCTGAAAGGCGCTCTCAGTTTCTAGTAACAAGGTACCATTACGCAACCTGGTACAAGACTTGACAGATCCGGCTATGGCATATACGCCCTTCTGGATAACGAAAGGGTTGACAGAGGAAAAATCCTTTCCGTCCTCAGATCGAGAAACTACGAGGAACTGTGGGGCAGGCGGTAGTACTTTTGTCACTGGTGGCTGGTCAAGTTTCCGTTTGTGGGCAGAAGTCGAGAGAGAAGAAGAGAAATCCATTGCGGAAGAATCCCCCATGATTGCCAGCGTCTCCGATGGCGCGCTCCTTCCTTGTGGGGACACTCTCAGAGGGCACTCCCGCCTTAGGTGATTGTTCACACCTCAGGTCACACCTCCCGAGAAACGGACGGAGGGACCAATCGGCATGGTCGGAAGGTGACAGCTCAAGCAATCACCCCTCCCTGGGCCTGGCCTTTACCAGGGGGTCGTGCGTGCCTTACTTGTCTACCCAGGGCGGGGAATTACGCGTTACCCCGTCACCAGCTTCGCGTGCGAACGCGTGGGTCGGCCTTCAGGCATGCACAGGGAGGAAGGAAGAAGAGGAAAAAGAAAGGAGAGAGGGAAAGAAAGGACATACTGTCTCTCACGCCGAAGCGGAGACCAGAGAAGGAGAAGGGGGCGAGGAGAAGGGGGCGAGGAGAAGGGGGCGAGGAGAAGGGGGCGAGGAGAAGGGGGTGAGGAGAAGGGGGCGAGGAGAAGGGGGCGAGGAGAAGGGGGCGAGGAGAAGGGGGCGAGGAGAAGGGGGCGAGGAGAAGGGGGCGAGGAGAAGGGGGCGAGGAGAAGGGGGCGAGGAGAAGGGGGCGAGGAGAAGGGGGCGAGGAGAAGGGGGCGAGGAGAAGGGGGCGAGGAGAAGGGGGCGAGGAGAAGGGGGCGAGGAGAAGGGGGCGAGGAGAAGGGGGCGAGGAGAAGGGGGCGAGGAGAAGGGGGCGAGGAGAAGAGGGCGAGGAGAAGAGGGCGAGGAGAAGAGGGCGAGGAGAAGAGGGCGAGGAGAAGAGGGCGAGGAGAAGAGGGCGAGGAGAAGAGGGCGAGGAGAAGAGGGCGAGGAGAAGAGGGCGAGGAGAAGAGGGCGAGGAGAAGAGGGCGAGGAGAAGAGGGCGAGGAGAAGAGGGCGAGGAGAAGAGGGCGAGGAGAAGAGGGCAAGGAGAAGAGGGCAAGGAGAAGAGGGCAAGGAGAAGAGGGCAAGGAGAAGAGGGCAAGGAGAAGAGGGCAAGGAGAAGAGGGCAAGGAGAAGAGGGCAAGGAGAAGAGGGCAAGGAGAAGAGGGCAAGGAGAAGAGGGCAAGGAGAAGAGGGCAAGGAGAAGAGGGCAAGGAGAAGAGGGCAAGGAGAAGAGGGCAAGGAGAAGAGGGCAAGGAGAAGAGGGCAAGGAGAAGAGGGCAAGGAGAAGAGGGCAAGGAGAAGAGGGCAAGGAGAAGAGGGCAAGGAGAAGAGGGCAAGGAGAAGAGGGCAAGGAGAAGAGGGCAAGGAGAAGAGGGCAAGGAGAAGAGGGCAAGGAGAAGAGTAAGTAAGACAGGGAAATGGAGAAGAACAAAGAAAGGAACCAACCAAAGGAAGGAAGAAACCAGAAGAAGTGAAAAACCAAAATGAACGCAAATATAGGTCGTGAAACAGTCTGTCTCCGGACGCAGGCGCTAACTACCCCCTTGAGGGGGACGGTCTCCTTTTAGTCGCCTCTTATGACAGGCAGGAATACCTCGGGCCTATTCTAACCCCCGGACCCGCAGGGGGGGGGGGGGGGGGGGGGGACCATACTGTGAGATGAGGAAAGTGCCTGAAGTCGTTCCAATGCAGTGAAATGTTCATAGTGCTCCCTACATTCATTTTTACTGCATTTAATTAGATAGTAAACCACAGAATTTAGTTGCCTGAAAGAGAGGATGGCTGTCTGTGATGGATGCTGTTTAAGGTGTTTAACAGCTCTTCAGCAGTCCGGAAAAGGCATTACAGTTTCTTTGGTCCACCATGGTACATACAATGGTGGAGGCAACCTTCAGAAAGAAGAATAGCAGTTCCAGCAGCATGGGAGATTGTATCAAAGACATCTCCCACAACATTGTTGAAGCAATCTGACATACAGGCGACAAAGATGATAGCAAAAGCATACAACTGTCATTGGCTCTCTGAAGTGACAAACATGGTTATTGGTCCATAGGGCTGTGACAAATGATAGGACACTGAAAACTGGTCACTGTTATGAAGATCATGGTGTACAAGCCATTGTAGTGAGCCATGAGCTTAGGGGAAAGAGCTCATAAGGTCAGCAGCTGAATAGGTGCTGTGAGAACAACAAAGTGGCTAGGAGTATTGTCATCGAGGGGAGACAGACCAAGATTATAAAGAAGTTGGATTATCAGAAGGCCTACCAGAAGAAATGTAACTTCACCAGTGTGTGGTGGTAGGCACTGTGATTGTAAAGTGAGAGGAAAGGGCAGGATTGATTGATTGATTGATTAATTAATTAAGAGAATATGGGACCAAACGGTGAAGTCATCAGTCCTGCGATTCCAAAGGGGTTTACATACAAAAGAGACCATGAAGACTGCAAAAGGAGTCCCAACCACAACCAACCCACCCTGCTCCAAAACTAAAGGAGAACCTTATATCTGGAAATAAAAACCACTTTCACGGAGGAAAGTTAAGACCAGGTCAATCATCCATGAATCATCTACTACTGTTAAATTTAAGGAAGCAGAAAGACTACACTTAGCACGAAGGGTCAAAAGAAGGGACATGCCACCAATATGTGAGATATTGCCAGTCTGGCGCCACAACCACATTGTGGGGGTGGGTCGTTATGTAGAAGGAAACAATGGGTGAGCCGGGTATGGCCAATGCATAAACAACAAAAAACTGTGGACTCCTTCTGAGGGAGGGCAGAAAGAAGTGCCTCAAACTGCACTAGACTCCTTGATTGTGCGGAATTTATTACTATGAGCAGTAGTGCTCCAAATGGCATTCCACTGTCGGGCAAAGAGAGATTTGACGTAGATCCGGATATGCGCAGCTGGAATCATAAAAGGAAAAGGGGGGAAAGTATCTGCTTCTCTAGCCAAACGGTCAGCCAATTCATTCTGTGAGATTTCCACATGACTTGGGACCCAGAGAAAGATGACTGAACAGGCAGCATGCTCAAGGGCAGAGAGAAGGTCATGGATGGCAGACCAAGGGGTGATGAGAATAGCATCGATCAATAGCCTGAAGGCTGCTCATGGAGTCAGAGCAAATTAAAACACTATGGAGGGAGACCTGAGAAACAAAAAGGAGGGACATGTAAATGGCTAGAATCTCTGCTGTAAATACACTACATGATCCTGGCAACAAATAGTACTCAAAGCTGGTAGGAGATATGAAAGCATATCCCACCTTATCAGTAGTCTTAGAGCCATCAGCGTAAAAGAAGGTGGCACCTGAAACTCTGCAAGGATGACACATACAAGGTGCCAGCAAACCATAGGAGCAACAGAGACATTAGGACCCTAGAAGAGAGCAATCCTAATCCGTGGTCTAGGCACCATAAAAGGGGGGGGGGGTTGTGGGAAGAAAGACAGGGGCGCAGTCCATTGAGTGGTGAGTGCAGATGGAGAGCCTGGCAGAGGGTAGTGAGATGCATGCCAACCGGCAATCCCACCCATGGGCAGGTGTTAGGATGGAGACATTTCTCATAGGCGAAGAGCACAGTGTATAAAGGATGGTCAGGGTATTGGTGAATAGCGACTGCGTAAGAAACAATGAGTTGGCTCTGTCGGATGTATGGGGGGGAAGGGGAATCCCTGCTTCTGCGAGGAGACTATCAACAGGACTAGTGCGAAAGGCACCAATAGCCAGACGCACCCTACAAAGATGGGCAGGGTCAAGGAGTTTCAAAGTGGAAGGAGCTGCTGAGACATAAACCTAACTACCATAATAGAGCCTGGACAAAACCAGAGCATGGTAAAGAAGGACAAGAGGTTGGTAGGTTGGTTTGTGGGATTAAAGGGACCAGACTACTACGGTCATCGGTCCCTTTTTCAAAAACTCCTAAAGAGAAGAAAGAAATAACAACAGGAAAGACGGCAGACGACAATGGACAAGAAATACTCAGACAAAGAACAGACAAAAAGTAAAACCACACAGAGTGTGGCGGTGGTTGGCAGACCATAGGGATTTAAAAAAAAAGGGGGGGAGGGAAGCCAACAACTGAAAACACATTAAAACTCAGTTTAAAATCGCAGGCCAAAGGCCAGAATCAACACAATACAATAAAATGAAACAGAAACACTCAGATTAAACGATATACACCCCATGACCGAATAAAATGTAAAACTAAGTCAGCCATACCACAATCATCTGTTAAAAGCGCAGGGAGCGTGTCAGGCAGTGCAAACGACTGCCTGAGCACAGCTAAAAGTGGACAGTCCAATAAAATGTGGACCACTGTCAAAACGGAGCAACAGCGACATAAAGGTGGGTCCTCACGTCGCAATAGGTGGCCGTGCGTCAGCCATGTGTGCCCAATGCGCAGCCGGCAGAGGACAACAGACCCCTTGTGAGAGGCCCGCAAGGAGGAACGCCACACACCAGTAGCCTCCTTGATGGTCCGAAGTTTGTTTCGTGAGGGCAGGGCGCGCCATTCAGTGTCCCAAAGGTCCAGAATTTTGCTGCATAGGAAAGCTCGCAAATCTGTCTCTGGGAGGTCAATGCTCAGAGATGGTGTACTGGTGGCCTCTTTCGCCAGGCGGTCAACATTCTCATTGCCGGGTATCCCAACATGGCCTGGGGTCCACATGAAGATCACAGAGCGGCCGCAACGCGCAAGAGTACTCAGGGACTCCTGGATAGCCATCAACAGACGAGAACGAGGGAAACACTGGTTGAGAGCTCGTAAACCGCTCAGGCAATCGCTACAGATAACGAAGGACTCATCTGAGCAGGAGCAGATATACTCTAGGGCACGAAAGATGGCGACCAGCTCAGTACTGTAAACGCTGCAGCCATCTGGCAAGGAGCGTTGTTCAGAATGGTCCCCTAGAGTTAGCACATAACCAACACGACTAGCAACTATAGAATCGTCAGTGTATACAACGCCAGAGCCCTGATACATGGTCAGGATGGAATAAAAGCGGCGGCGGAAGGCCTCTGGAGGGACTAGGTCCTTCGAGCCCTGTGCCAAGTCGAGCCGAAGGCAGAGGCGAGGAACACACCATGGGGGTGTACGCAATGTGGCCCGGAAAGGAGGTGGAACAGTGAGAATCCTAAGCCCGAAAAGAAGCTCTTTGACTCGGACCGCGATCGTACAACCTGACCGAGGCCGACGTTCTGGCAGATGGATGACCGATTGCGGGAACAGGAGACGATAGTTGGGATGCCCAGGCAAGCTAAAAACATGGGCAGCATAAGCGGCCAGCAAACGTTGGCGTCGTAACCGCAGGGGAGGGACACCTGCCTCCACTAGTATGCTGTCCACAGAGCTGGTCCGGAAGGCACCAGTGGCAAATCTATCCCGCTGTGTAGTATTCGGTCCAGCACCCGCAATGCAGATGGGGATGCTGAGCCATAAGCCAGACTCCCATAATCCATACGGGACTGGGTTAACGCCGGGTAAAGCCGTAGGAGAGTAGATCGGTCGGCGCCCCACCTGGTGTGGCTCAGGCATCGCATAACATTTAGATGTCGCCAACACGCCTGTTTAAGCTGCCGAATATGAGGCAGCCAAGTCAACCGGGCATTAAAAACCACCCCCAAAACCCTATGTGACTACCACTGGAAGAAGCTCGCCGTCAAGATAAGACCGTGGCTCCGGGTGAACTGTGCATCGCCGGCAGAAATGCATAACGCAGGTCTTGGCTGCTGAAAACTGAAAACCATGCGCTACAGCCCAAGACTTCGCCTTGCGGATTGCGCCCTGTAGCTGACGTTCAGCAGCTGCAATGGCAATAGAGCTGTAGTAAAGGCAGAAGTCGTCAGCTTACAGGGAAGCGGAGACAGAATTTCCCATGGCCACAGCGATCCCGTTAGTGGCTATTAAAAACAGGCAGACACTTAGAACAGAACCCTGTGGCACACCGTTCTCCTGGACTTGGGAGGAACTATATGAGGCCACGACGTGCAAGCGGAAGGTATGATATGACAGAAAATTGCGGATATAGACCGGCAGAGGGCCCCAAAGACCCTATCCATGAAGCGTAGAAAGGATGTGTTGACACCATGTAGTATCACACGCCTTCCGCATGTCGAAAAAGACAGCGACCAGATACTGACGGCGGGCAAAGGCAGTACGGATGGCCGACTCCAGGCTCACCAGATTGTCGGCGGCGGAGCGGCCTTTACGGAACCCACCCTGAGACGGAGCCAGAAGGCCCCGAGACTCCAGTACCCAATTCAAGCGCCGGCTCACCATCTGTTCAAGCAACTTGCAAAGAACGTTGGTGAGGCTAATGGGACGGTAGCTGTCCACCTCTAAAGGGTTCTTCCCCGGTTTCAGAATGGGGACAACAAGACTTTCCCGCCATTGTGACGGAAACTCACCCTCGACCCAAATGCAGTTGTCAAGTTCGAGGAGGCGTCGCTGGCAGTTCACTGAAAGGTGTTTCAGCATCTGAGAGTGGATGCTATCTGGCCGAGGAGCGGTATTAGGACAAGCGGCGAGGGCAGTGCGAAATTCCCACTCACTGAATGGAACATTGTACAATTCAGGATGGTGGGTGCGAAAAGAAAGACTCCGACGTTCTATCCACTCTTTAATGGAGCGGAAGCCCAAGGGGTAGTTGGCAGAAGCGGAATACAGTGCAAAGTGCTCTGCCAAGCAGTTTGCAATGACGTTGGAGTCAGTACAAACCGCTCCACTCAGTGAGAGCGCAGGGACACTGACAGGGGTCCGATAGCCATAGAGGAGTCGAATCTTGGCCCAGACCTGCGATGGAGTGACATGGAGGCCAATGGTGGACACATACCGCTCCCAGCACTCCTGCTTGCGTTGGCGGATAATGCGGATAATGCGGCTGGCTTGCGCACGCACCCGTTTGATTGGTTGGTTGGTTTGGGGAAGGAGACCAGACAGCGTGGTCATCGGTCTCATCGGATTAGGGAAGGAAGGGAAGGAAGTCTGCCGTGCCCTTTCAGAGGAACCATCCCGGCATTTGCCTAGAGTGATTTAGGGAAATCACGGAAAACCTAAATCAGGATGGCCGGACACGGGATTCAACCGTCGTCCTTCCGAATGCGAGCAGCCGTTTGAAGGGGATAAGGTGTTCGATTGAGGGATGTCGCTTGTGACGCTGGAGCGCCCGCCGGCGAGCTTTAATCGCTTCAGCGATCTCAGGCGACCACCAAGGCACAGTCCGCCGCCGAGGGGACCCAGAAGAACGGGGAATGGCAGATTCGGCGGTAGTAACGATGCCGGTGGTGACTGATTGAACCACCGCATCAATGTCATCATTAGAGAGAGGCTCAATAGCGGCAGTGGAGCAGAACAAGTCCCAGTCAGCCTTATTCATAGCCCATCTGCTCGGGCGCCTAGAAGACTGACACTGTGGCAGTGACAGAAAGATCGGAAAGTAGTCACTACCACACAGGTCGTCCTGCACTCTCCATTGGACAGACGGTAAGAGGCCAGGGCTACAGATGGAAAGGTTAATGGCGGAGTATGTGCCATGCGCCACACTGAAGTGTGTGAAGGCACCATCATATAATATCCAGAGATCGAGCTGCGCCAATAAATGCTCAACGATGGCGCCTCGACCTGTTGCCACTGACCCACCCCACAGATGGTTATGGGCGTTAAAGTCGCCCACTAAGAAGAAAGGTGGCGGCAATTGGGCTATCAGAGCAGCCAGGACATGCTGCGCGACATCACCATCTGGTGGAAGGTAAAGACTGCAGACGGTAACAGCCTGTGGCGTCCACACCCAAACAGCGACAGCCTCTAAAGGTGTTTGGAGAGGGACAGACTCACTGTGAAGAGAGTTCAGGACATAGATGAAGACGCCACCAGACACCCTTTCATGAGCTGCCCGGTTCTTAAAATAACCCCGATAGCCACGGAGGGCAGGGATTCGCATTGCCGGAAACCAAGTTTCCTGTAGAGCAATGCAGAGGAAAGGGTGAAGGCTGATAAGTTGGCAGAGTTTAGCTAGATGGTGGAAGAAACCGCTGCAGTTCCACTGGAGGATGGTGTTGGCCATGGCTGAGAAAGGCGTGACGGGACTGAGAAGGCAGATTACGCCGCTGGGTCACCTGCTGCCTCAGATGGAGCACCGTGCAAATTTTATCCATTGAGTCTGAGGGACCGGTGAGATTGAGGTCGTCAGCGGATGCAAGAATCTGCACCTCATCCTCAGACACAGAGCTTGTAGGTAGCGGTTGAGTAGTAGCCACCGCAGGTGCCTTGTTCTTACAGGGCTTGAATGTCGTTTTCTCTCGCTGTTCCTTCGATTGCCGTCTTTGAGAGGGCTGATTGGTGTCAGTCTCCGGAACTGAAGATGATCGCGAAGCTCGACGACCAGCAACCTGTGGCTTCTTCAGCCACTGGTTGGCGTCTGCTGTGCCGCTGGTAGGTAGCTGGGAAGGGAGTGACGTAAGGGATGCCTTCCGAGCGAGAGAAGCCGAAGAAGACTTACGCTTCTCCGACTTAGAAGTGGGGACTGGTGTCCCCGGTGGTTTAGTGGGTGCTGCTCCCGAGGTAGATGGTGTGGGAGCAACAGCAAGAGAAGGGGCGCCCATCGTCAAGGGGGCAGGTTAGGTCCTCTGACAGTGAGAGCTAACTGTCTGTGGTGCAGCTAAATGAGCTGGAGCAGGAGTGACAGTGGAGGCATAAGATGACATCATGCGCACGGGATGTAGCCGTTCAAATTTCCGCTTAGCCTCAGTGTAAGTCAGTCAGTCCAGGGTCTTATATTCCATGATTTTGCGTTCTTTCTGTAAGATCCTGCAGTCTGGCGAGCAAGGTGAATGAGGCTCTCCACAGTTGACACAGATGGGAGGCGGAGCACATGGAGTATCGGGATGAGATGGGCGTCCGCAATTTCGACAAGCGAGGCTGGATCTACAGCGGGAAGACACATGGCCGAACTTCCAGTACTTAAAGCACCGCATCGGGGGAGGGATATAGGGCTTGACGTCACAACGGTAGACCATCACCTTGACCTTCTCCAGTAATGTATCACCCTCGAAGGCCAAGATGAAGGCACCGGTAGCAACCTGACTGTCCCTCGGACCCCGATGAACGCGCCAAACGAAATGAACACCTCTACGCTTTAAGTTGGCTCGCAGCTCGTCATCAGACTGCAGAAGTAGGTCTCTATGGAAAATAACACCCTGGACCATATTTAAACTCTTATGTGGGGTGATGGTAACGTTAACATCCCCCAACTTGTCACAAGCAAGCAACCTGCGTGACTGGGCGGAGGATGCTGTTTTTATCAAAACTGACCCAGAGCGCATTTTAGACAAGCCCTCCACCTCCCCAAACTTGTCCTCTAAATGCTCTACAAAGAACTGAGGTTTCACGGATATAAAGGATTCCCCATCAGCTCTGGTACAGACGAGATACCTGGGCGAATACATGTCACTATCATTCATTGCCTTTCGTTCCTCCCATGGTGTGGCCAGGGATGGGAACGATTTGGGGTCATAAACGTTAGCTTTAAAATGAGCCCTTGAACGCTCAGAGACTGCTGGTGGCTGGCCACCAGCAAGAGATGATGTACCACACTTCATTGCAGGACATCCGCCCTTATGCCACCTACTCCGACCAAGGGCCCTCCCCATGGGCGCCACCCAGTCACAGCAAGAACCACCTGGCAGGATGGCCATTGCCAGGAGTCCTGATGCCCCAGGGAGATGGGCATCTACTCCTTGGCATACTTGGGGAGCAAACGGCGCAGGCATCAGTAGAGCGATCCCTGTGTTGTCAGAGGACTACAGCTAACAGGGTACATGGCGGCCCCACCACAACGGACTGGCTACCGTGCTGGATCTTAGGTGCAAAAATGTATAAGATCGTCATCGCAGCGGAAAGCAACACTGCACAGTGCAGCATTGTAATCGCACCCAGGGACGTATCCTCGCCCAAGAGATGGAAGACAAGCGGGACACCATTGCAACGACGAGAAAGCCAGCTAAAGGTCTCAATGCACGACAGATACAGTGCACCATGTAAGGCGCCCTTCCCAATTGGCTCGCTCTTCGGAACAATTTAGAAAGATGGAGGTCAAACCCGAGAGGGGACCATCATATAAGGCCGAAAAGGTTGAGACTCCTTTTAGTCGCCTCTTATAACAGGCAGGAATACCACGGGCCAATTCTTACCCCAGGACCCACAGGGGGGAAAGAAGGACAAGAGGAGAATGGTCTGCCCCCCAAGATGTGTGGGCTAGAAGGTGGAGAGCATTAAGCTTCTGCATGCATGTAGTCTTTAGGTGGCGAATGTGGGGCAGCCATGTCAGCTTGTTATGAAAAATAAGGCCCAAGAAACGGGACTGTGTTACAACATCAAGGAGCTGGTTGCCTCAGTAAAGTTCTGGATCAGGGTCCTCTGTGGGTTGATGACAAAAAAGCATAACCCACATTTTGGAGGAGGAAAACTGGAAGCCATGGGTGGTGGCCCACAGAGGCCCATCGGATGGCACCCTGGAGCTGGCACTGAGCAGGCGCCATCTAGTGGGAGCTGCACCAGGTGCAAAAATCGTCAACATACAATGCCAGGTTAACCAGAGGCCCAACAGTGGTCGCCAGCCCATTTATGGCAGTGAGAAAAAGTTTTACATTTAGCACAGAACCCTGTGGTGAAGTGCCAACTTGAACCCGGAAGAGCTGGTAAGATAAAAACTCGTGGATAATAAACTGAAGGATACCACGTAAGCCCTAGTCATGAGGGTAACTAAAATGTGATGGCGCCAAGCCATGTCATGCGCCTTATGTAGGTAAAAGAACACTGCAACAAGGTGCTGGCGGCTAGTAAAAGCCTGTCAGACAGTTGATCTCAATCAGGGTAAATGGACAGTTGGAGATAAGCCCTGCCTGGAAGCCACACTGATATGGTGACAAAAGGCCCCAAGATTTGAGTACTCAGCATAATCTGGAGTTGATCATCCTTTCAAGCAGTTTACAAAGCACATTTGTAAGGGTAATGGGGTGGTAGCTGTCGACAGACATTGGGATTTTCCCGGCTTAAGGATGGGGGATAAGTGTACTGTCTCGCCATTGTGAAGGAAAAGCACCCACGAGCCAGATGTGATTGAAGACCCTGAGGAGCTGTTGCGTCTGGGGAACGTTCAAGTGTGGAATCATCTGATTGTGAATGGAGTCTGGCCTTGTGGCTGAGTCTTGTGAAGAGCTTAGAGCCTGCACCAATTCCCATTCAGTGAAAGGAGCATTGTAGGGCTCAATGTGGTGTGGGATGAAAAGGAGAGGGGTCTGTTCAACTCTGCATTTCTGCTGAAAAAAGGTAGGAGGGTAGGAAGCGGATGAGAATGCAGTCACAAAGTGTATCACAAGGTGTTCTGCGAGGACCAATGGATCAGTGCACAGAGCTCCTTGGATGTACAGACCCTGGACAGTTGACTGTTGCTGGTGGCCCAGAATGCTATGGACCTTCAACCTAACGTACGATAAAGAGGCATATGTGCCCAGAGAGGGAACATATGGCTCCCGGCATTCCTTTTATTCTGCTTAATAATGTAATGAGCCTTAGAACGAATATGTTTAAAAGTGAGAAGGTTGGACTGGAAGGGGTGTTGCTTAAATCGCTGCAGTACTCGTCGGCAGTCCTTGACAGCGACTGTGACATCCTTGGTCCACCATGTTACCAGTAGATAATGAGGGGGTCCTGTGGATGAGGGGGATATCAGTGCCAGCAGCATGTAGAAGAGCGGCAGAGATGCCTTGCATGACTACATCAATGGAATTTGAGAGGGAGGTGTCAAAGCAGACATGTATAAAGGCCAATTGGCCCTGCAGAATGCCCAACATGGGGGCCTGTCTGCCTGGCAGCAGCAGGGGAATGATAGTGTCAGTGGGAAGTGGTCACTGTCACAAAGGTCATTGATCATCATGGGATGACCAATGTATGGAGGCTATGAGGACAGGGGAGGAGATCGCAAGATCGATAGCAGAAAAGGTGTCATGAACAGCATTGAAGTGGGTAGACATCACTGAGGAGACACAAATCGAACTCCGTGATAAGTTGGTCGATTAGGATACCCCAACCCGTTGATGTGACACTCCCCCCACAGTGGATGGTGGGTGTTGAAATCCCCAAGGAGGAGAAACGGAGGTGGGAGTTGCTGAATTGAGGTAGATAGTGCAACATAAGCAAGTGGCCTACCTGAAGGAAGTTAGACATTACAAATGGTGACTGCCGGAGTCGTTTGCGCTCTAACTGCTATCGCTTCCAATGTGGTACCTAGGGGGATCCAGTCACTAAGGACATCGGATTGAACCAAAGTGCAGACCCCAACAGATGCTATCCCATTCCCAGCCCAGTTCTGACAGAATGCCTGATAACCACGTAAAGTGGGAGAGTGATCATCATGGAGTTGCGTTTCTTGGAGACCAAGATAGAACGCAGAATAAGAGGAGACAAAATATTGTATTTCCAGTAGGTGACGATAGTAGCCATTGCTGTTCCACTGGATGATCATGTGGCATGAGTCCGAGGTAGGCATGAAGGAGCTGAGGAGGATGTCAGGTCACTTTGTCAGTAATTGTCACCGACAAGAATGGGGTGACATCCATGAATAAGATGTCAGATTCAGGTTGCGAGAGAGGAGTTGGCACCTCCGGGGCACCAGGGACGCCTTGTTTTGTGATTTATGTTTATTCTTCTTCTCTTTCTCAGGTGGAGGAGGGCAACTGCAGGCAACTGCAAGATCAGGAACCAAAAGAGAGTGGGTGACCTTGGAGCCCACAGATGGTGCGCCTTGTGACTGAGTGGTGGTAACAGTCTTCTGGCCTGAGAGGTGACAGGGAGAGCATTCCCAGGAGGGAGCCTGATCACTGGCAGATGCCGAAGATGAGGGGGGGGGGGGGGGGACGGCACTTCTTCAGCTGGGGTGGAGTGAGCGACTCCCTGCCGGGAGGTCAGGGGAATGGCAGGGTAGGTGGAGGAGAGAGAGGGGTGGGGCTGGGCTAAGGATGATGATGATGACACCGGATGGAGACTCTCATACTTTTGGCAAGCCTCAGTGTAAGGCAGGTGATTCAGGCGCTTATATTCTAGTATCTCCTTTTCTCTCTTGTAAGCCAGACAATCCAGTGAGTGAGGGGAGTGGTAGTCAGCACAATTAACACACACAGGCAGCAGAACACAAGGGCTACCCTCATGGATGGGGTGGCCACAATCACCACACACAGGGTCCGCTGTACAGCTGGAGGACGTATGCCCAAAACGCAAATCCAAAAAGCACCGCATAGGTGGAGGGATGTACAGCTTCATATCACATCTGTAGCACATAACCTTGACCTTCTCTGGGAGGGTATCCCACTCGAAAGCCAGGATGAATGTGCCAGTATCGGTGCAGCTGTCTTTGCAGACCCTTCTGAATATGCCGAACAAAATGAACAGCACGCCACTCCAGATTAGCCTGGAGTTCCTCATCAGTTTGCAGGGCGAGGTTCCTATAAAAATGACTTTCTGGATCATATTCAGAGATTGGTGAGGAGTGATAGTCACTGGGTCATTGCCAAGATGATCACAGGAACGAAGAGCTGCGGATTGGGTGGCAGAAGCAGCTTTGATCAACAGGTAGCCCGAGCACATTTTACTAATAGGCTCCACTTCACCAAACTTTTCTTCTATATTTTCCACAAAAATAATGGCTTTGTGGTAGTGAATGTATCCCCATCTGTCCTAGTACAGCTGAGGTAATGGGGAAAAGGTTTCAGCCCAAGACGAGGATCCTGGACCTCCTCCCATGGTGTAGCCTGGTAGGGGAAGGTTGCCAGGTCATACAAGACAGCATTTAAGGATCCTTCAACATTTGAAGAGATGGCTGTGTGAGAACTGCCAGATTTTTGCAGCTTGATACACTTCATGCGCCAAGCATCCGCCCTGATACCACCCACTCCGACCAGAGGCTCTCCCCATGGGGGCCATCCAGCCACAGCAATGGCTGTCTGGCACAGTGGCCATTGCCAGGAGTTCCAATGCTCCAAGAAGACAAAAAACTACTCCTTGGGGAGCGAACAACTGAGGTATAAGCAGTGTGATCCCTGTGTTGTCAGGGGGCTCAGCCATATGAGTACATAACAACGCCACCACACGGACTGGCTACACGTGCTGGTGACCTAGCAGGGTGGAAGGGGGCTAGAGTGGGGAAGGAAGAGGGGAACTGAGAGGAAGAGGAATCCACACCATAGATGCTAGGGAGGGAGTTTTTCCCCATATGGCTCACAATAAAAACAGGAAATTTTGAAGTGCAGGTCAAACCTCAAGTGGGTACGGAAATGTCAAAAGGATTAAAGAACAGGCAAAACGAACACAACTGCAACCAATACAGGAAACAAGGGGAACACCCAGGTCAACAAAGTAGAACACCATGAGAGGGGAAGGAGGTGGCAACAGGGAAGTAGCGGGGATACTTGATAATGACATAAAATCTGAAATATAGATAGTACAGAAGAAAAATACAATAATACACAGTCAAATGGCGGTTTATTCTTTTAAAAAATACTGCATGACTGTGACTCAGAACAACCAAAAACGTTTCACAAAGGTGGTTGTTTAAAGGGCTCTTCATGGAATGGCCGTCCACATTTTATTGCATGTGGCGGGATGACATACGACGAAAGCATATGCATTGGAAGGACCTCATGGGTGATAGGACATAATGTTTCATTTCCCATTTGTATTCCATGATTAACTTCCTCTGGGAGGAGATTTGCTTCAAATACTAAGATGAAAGCAGCTGTATCTGTTTGGTTATTCTTTGGACCTTTTTGTACATGCAAAAAAATGGAAACCATGCCATTTGAGATTAATCTATAGCTTCTTGACTGTCTACAATGTAAGGCTTCCTTGGATCAGATTAGAGATTTACATGAGGCAATCCAGAGTACTCAGGAGTCCTGATTGCCTTGCAGTGGACCTGTGTTAAATTCCCATTACTGCTGGGATTTTTCCTCTGTGGGAGGACTGGAACAGGGTTCACTCAGCCTCGTGATGCCAACTGAGGAGCTACTTGACCTAGAAGTAGCGGTTCCAGGTTATGAAAACCGACAGTTGGGTCAGCCATGTGCTGGCCTAACACCCCTCCATTTTACATCCAGTAGTCCCATTGAGTGAGGATGACACAGCGGTAAGTCAGTATTGATGAGCCTGCCGGGGCTCAAGGAGAGAGTTCAGCTTAGTGAAAAGTCATTGGTAAGCTACCCAGTCCTCCACATGTTTCAAGAGCTTGAGATTGTGCAGCAGAGGCGGCCTTAAAAGTGATCCATTGTGCATTTCTCACAGGGAGTCAACTACAAATTTATCTTCAATTTGTTCTACCCAAACATAATGGTGTTTCACTGTAGAAGTATTCCCATTTACTCTAGTACATACCAGGTACTGAATAAATTCTTTTGCTCCCAACTGTCTGGCCCATTAGGCAGACAATGTGGGGAATTGTGTTTTGTGTTTTATTCATCTCATGATGTACATTTGCAATCCATTTGGTTTGCGTATAAGAGACATGTCAAACATTTATAAAACGGTTACAATGATTTTACATTAATAAATAATAGTACTACAACAAATAATAACACTATAAGTATATTTCTTGGAATGTGTAACACATTGTATCCAGCTCAAATTTCTGGTTTGTCCTGCATGAATTCATCCACTGACTACTAAGACTTCAGTGTCAGTACCTCATATAGCTTTATTTTAAGTGGGTGTAAATTCATCTGCATTAACTTGTTCCCTTTCAATTTATTACAAATTTTCATTCCCATGTACTGAGCTCCCTGGGTATACAGTCTGAGGTGGTGGGTGGGGAGCATAAAATTTTCTCTGTTTCTAGTATTACATGAATGGACAAAATGGTTTCTCTCAAATGATTCATGTCAGGTCTACAGAAATATGATAATCTCAAATGTATAAGGATGGCAGAGTTAATATTTTAAGTTTTCTAAATACTGGTCGACATGGTTCTTTGTGATTTGCAGTGCACATATTTTGTATGATTTTTTTCTGTGTTTTTAGTATCCACACTATTTGTCGAGTTACCCCAAAAAACAATACTATACCTAATAATGGATTCGAAGTAGCTTGTATATGCTACTTTGTGTGTGTCAATATCAGTTGCAATTGATAATATTTGCATTGCAAATGCAAAGCTGCTCAGTTAGTTTGCCAGATATTCAACGTGTGCCTGCCAGCTCAAATTTTTATCTACATTTAAACCTAAAAATTTGACTGAGTCAACTTCTTCTATACCTTGGTTATTGTGTACAATCTTAGTCTGCTCACATTTTGACTGTTTGGTTTTGAACTGCATCACAGTTTCTAGGGCACTGAGGGTGCTGATCACAGATCTGGGAATTTTTTTCTGAATCCTGATCTTCAACTAAGAAGTATCAATGGCAAACAGAACTGATGGGGAGCTGATATTTAATGGTAAGTGATTAACATAAAAGATAAATAGGACTGAGCATTATATGGAGCCTTGTGGAACAACCTGAAATAATTATAATTTTTTTTTCCAGTCAGAAAAATAATATATGACATTTGAAGAAATGCTAACTCTTTTCTTTCTGTTGGATGAGTAGAATTTAAGCCATTGTAGGGCACTGCCACTAACGCCATATTTTTCAAGTTTGATTCTGTAAACCATACATTGTTTGTTTACAAACACCTTTGTGAGGTCGCAGAAAATTCCTGGCATCTTATTTCTCTTGTCTAATGATGTGCTTATTTTCTCAATGAAACTGTTTACTCCATCTATGGTGTTTTCCCCCTGCTGAAAACCAAATTGATTGTTTAGAATAACAGAATATTTTGCAATAAAGTTTTGGATTTCTGCAACAGAAATTTTTTCAAATATTTTAGGTAGGACTGGGAGAATTGACATAGGATGATAATTTCCCATGATCTCTCTTGATCCCTTCTTGAAGAGTGGTTTGACTTCAGCATATTTCAGTTCCTCTGTGAAACAGCCCTCTTCAAAACATTGATTCATTATTTGAGCTAGTGGGTTTGCAATTTTATTGTGTACCACTTTAATAACTTTGGTGGGTATTCCATCCCAACCTGCAAATTTCTTGTTTCTCAATGTTAGAATAGCATTTTCTACATCCTCCACAGATACTTTTGAGAATTTTGTAAAGTTTTCAGAGTTTTCACTTAGGACAAAGTGATTTACTTTGTTGTGGCAATCTATTACATCTACATCAGACTTTGCTACATTTATAAAGACTTCATTACAGTACACTGTTATTTGAGTTGGATTTACAATAGTATTTCCTTCAATGTCAATTTTTGAAATTGCTTGGTTACAGGCTTTAACACCTAACTCAGATTTAATGACTGACCACACAGCCTTTGTCTTATTTGTATGGTTTAAAATTAGCCTGTTATCTGCCAGTTGTTTTGCTGCCCTGACAACTCTTTTAAATATGGTTTTATAGAGTCTAACATATTTAATGAAATCTTCTCTGTGTAGTTGCCTTTTCTTTACACTGGAAATGTTTATACCCTGGGTAATCCACTTTTTTTATTTTATTGCTGTATAGTCTAGGTGGAAATGTTTTATTAGACACACCAAGACAACTATTTAGGAATTTCTCAAAGTTTTCATCACTTGAGTTACAATGATCAAAAGGCCATGTTTTCTCTTTTAGCTTCTTACTAAATGTTAGCAAGTTTTCTTTGCTAAATTTCCTGCTTGTATGGGTTCTCACACATGAAATGTTCCTGATCTTTGGCAGCTCAATGAACAATGCACAATGATCGGAAATACCTTGATCTAGACAAAATTTATACACATCTTCATGTACATAATTAGTTAGAACATTGTCAATACATGTCGCTGATTTCCCATTGTCTCTGGTAGATTCAAGGAAACTCAATTTGAAACTGTATTATTTTACTAAGTCATTGAATCTAAGTATGGCTACCATCACACATGATATCAATATTACAATCAGCAGCTATTACAATTTTTTTGTGCTACAAAGGTCTTCTATCATAATTTGAAGCTTAGATAAGAATAGTTCTGTTGTTGGTTCCCCAGAATTCTGTATATTGAGATCATTATGACATTTGTCAGTGAGTCCACTATTTCTACAAAACAGCTCTCAAACACACATTCTTCATTTAAATAATTAAAACAGTTTCTCATTTCATAAAATTTATATCACTATGTAGAAGTATACATGAGCCTCCACATGACTTGTTTCTTCTTCTGCGAAAGTTACTTGCTAATCTGAAGTTTCCTATATCGTTTAGAATTTTAATTGTGTCCTCTGTAAACCAGTGCTCATTTAAACAAGCAACTAACATTTGCACATTCTGACAGAATGATTTCCAATTCATCTATTTTGGAGCTTTTGTTGTTAGAAGCACCAGTGTTTAAACCATTTATATTCCAGCGGATACCATACCTACTTTGACTATTATTTATGGGCTTTAGCACATTTCTCGCCAGCAGAACTGGAACTGTCTGCATTGAAATTTCTAGACCTCTCTGATGAGACAGCCAGATCAGAACAGCCATTGTGACAATTTAATTTTCTATGTCTGATGTACAAAGTGTCTGCCTGATGCCATCTACTCCAGGCTAGGGCTCTCCCTATGGACAAAACTCATCCACAGCAGAGGCCATCTGGCACAATGAGTACTGTCGGGAGTTCTGATGCCCCATGAAACTGGGAATCTACTCCTTCGCATGCATGGAAATTTAGTATCTGAAGTGTGATCCCTGTGTTGTCAGAGTGCTCCACTGAAAGGGTATGTAATGACCCCACCATGTCAGACTGGTTACCACATTGGCTTTTAAGCACATGTATGAGTCTAAGCAGTTATTGTGCACAGATTATCTTTAACACTGTATGTAGTGGATGCTACTGACAGCATTGTTCTCCAGTTATTCCACATTGCAGAAAAAAATTAAAAATGAAGATAAAACCTAGAAGGGAACTAAAATTGGTGTAATATAATTAAATGAAGATGTCAAGAAAATAAAGCAGAACCTAGGCAACAGCCAGGTCAACATCAAAGGCTGCCTTGATGAGAAAGTAAGAGGAGTATAGTTGGAGATGGGAGACTGCAGCATGAGAAAGCAAGGAGATGCTACAATAGATTGGGGGACATTGCTCACCATGCATGTACTAATGACAGAGTTCTGAGCCTCCTGGGGATTGGGGTGGGTGGGGAGGTGGGGGAAGGGGACAGCAAGTGGCATGGACAGAGTGACAGCGTAAAAAAAGTCAGAAAGGAAACAAAGGGGCATACATGAAGGAGATAAAGAAGTATTAAGTGCTGATGATCCCAAGTCAGTAATCTCATCTACAAGCTTTATGTCAATATTACAAATCTACAAAATTTAACTGATCAAATAACTTTCAAATTTAAATAAATAAAACAAAGTAAAATAAAGTTGGCGACACTTTGGTATTTATGAATGACTGACATATGTTTAATATGCAACTGGTTTACCTGCTGCACCAAACTGATTAGATTTTATTCTCTCATTTAATTTGAGAAGCTCAGCTTTTAATCTAAGATTTTCTTTATTAATTCTTTCTACTTCTTCTGCTTTTTCTTTTTCAAAATGTTCCTTTTCATTAATGATATTGATTTTTTCTTTCCTTTCATTTTCAAGCAAGCTTTTCAGAGTTTTTAATTCTTCATCCCTTCTCTGCAACAAGGAAATCACCATTTTTTTCTCTGTCTCCACAACTCTCAAGGCATCAAACTTTCGTTTCATTTCGATTAATTCTATCTGTGCCATCCTTAAAGCATTGTTCTCTCTAACCTGCAAACAAATTGTAAACAAGCAATTTTCAATTATAAATTGGTATCATCTGCAGTACTGACCAGCAATATGACTTCACATTCAGGAACATGCACAATATCATGAATGTGAAAAGAAATCCTACCTTCAGACGCCATTTTATACTGAGTTACAAATAAATGAAATTCAAGCTATAATACAGAAACAGTCATCACATATTGCAAAACCAGGTAAAGAAAGTAAAGAACCACAACAAAGAGCAGCTAGTAGTTGATACAGGATTTCACTGAGGGAATGACTGTGACAATGTTGTATCCTGCTACCAGTGCATGTGACTGATATATAATAGAGGGAATCATTACACACACACACACACACACACACACACACACACACACACACACACACACACCCCTACCTAAAACCTCTTTCCTCATCACCTTAGCCAGCTTCAACCTGACCCACAACTACTTCACTGTTGAAGGCCAGACATACCAACAATTAAAGGGAACAGCCATGGGTACCAGGATGGCCCCTCGTATGCCAACCTATTTATGGGTCACTTAGAGGAAGCCTTCTTGGTTACCCAAGCCTGCCAACCCAAAGTTTGGTACAGATTTATTGATGACAGCTTCATGATCTGGACTCTCAGTGAACAACAACTCCAGAATTTCCTCTCCAACCTAAACTCCTTTGGTTCTATCAGATTCACCTGGTCCTACTCCAAATCCCACGCCACTTTCCTTGACGTTGACCTCCATCTGTCCAATGGCCAGCTTCACACATCCGTCCACATCAAACTCAGCAACAAGCAACAGTACCTCCATTATGACAGCTGACACCCATTCCATATCAAACGGTCCCTTCCCTACAGCCTAGGCCTTCGTAGCAAACGAATCTGCTCCAGTCCTGAATCCCTGAACCATTACACCAACAAAATGGAAACAGCTTTCACATCCCGCAACTACCCTCCCGATCTTGTACAGAAGCAAATAACCAGAGCCACTTCCTCATCCCCTCAAACCCAGAACCTCTCACAGAAGAACCCCAAAAGTGCCCCACTTGTGACAGGATACTTCCCGGAACTGGATCAGACTCTGAATGTGGCTCTCCAGCAGGGATACGACTTCCTAAAATCCTGCCCCGAAATGAGATCCATCCTTCATGAAATCCTCCTCACTCCACTAAGAGTGTCTTTCCACCATCCACCTAACCTTAGTAACCTCTTGGTTCATCCCTATGAAATCCCCAAACCACCTTCCCTACCGTCTGGCTCCTACCCTTGTAACCACCCCCGGTGTAAAACCTGTCCTATGCACCCTCCCACCACCACCTACTCCAGTCCTGTAATCCGGAAGGTGTACACGATCAAAGGCAGAGCCGCGTGTGAAAGCACCCACGTGATTTACCAACTGACCTGCCTACACGGTGTTGCTTTCTATGTGGTAATGACCAGCAACAAACTGTCCATTCACATGAATGGACACAGGCAGACAGTGTTTGTTGGTAATGAGGATCACCCTGTGGCTAAACATGCCTCGGTGCACGGCCAGCACATCTTGGCACAGTGTTACACCGTCCGGGTTATCTGGATACTTCCCAACAACACCAACCTATCCGAACTTCGGAGATGGGAACTTGCCCTTCAATATATCCTCTCTTCTCGTTATCCACCAGGCCTCAATCTGAGGAAGCAACCGTTGGTTGCGAAAGCTAGAAATTTTGTGTGAGTGTTTGTGTGTTATTTTATTGTGCCTGTCTACTGGCACTTTTCCGCTTGGTAGGTCTTGGAAGCTTTGCTTTTAATATATTTTTCCCATGTGGAAGTTTCTTTCTATTTTATTTAAGACTTACCAAACAAGAAAGCACTGGTAGATAGACACAATAAAAAACACAAACTCTCACACAAATTTCAAGTTTTCGCAACCCAAGGTTGCTTCATCAGGAAAGACAGAAAGAGAGGGGAAGATGAAACGATGCGGGTTTTAAGGGAGAGGGTATATATACAGACACAGGCAGACATATGTAAATGCAAAGAGGTTGGGCAGAGATGTCAGTTGAGGCGGAAGTACAGAGGCAAAGATGTTGTTGAATGACAGGCGATGTACAAGGGGTGGCAACTTGAAATTAGTGGAGGTTGAAGCCTGGTGGGTAACAGGAACAGAAAATATATTGAAGGGCAAGTTCCCATCTCCGGAGTTCTGATAGGTTGGTGGGAGATGGGAACTTGCCCTTCAATATATTCGCTCTTCCACTAATTTCAAGTTGCCGCCCCTTGTACATCACATGTCATTCAACAACATCTTTCCTCTGTACTTCCGCCTTGACTGACATCTCTGCCCAACCTCTTTGCATTTACACATGTCTGCCTGTGTGTGGATGTGTGTGCAGATGTGTGCGTGCGGACGTACGAGTGTATACCTGTCCTCCTTTCCCCTTAAGGTAAGTTTTTCCGCTCCCAGGATTGGAATGACTCCTTACCCTCTCCCTTAAAACCAACATCCTTACGTCATTCCCTCTCCTTCCATCTTTCCTGATGAAGCAACCTTGGGTTGTGAAAGACTGAAATTTGTGTGAGTGTTTGTGTGTTTTTTTAGTGTGTCTATCTACCAGTGCTTTCTCCTTGGTAACTGTCAGTCATCTCTCTCTCTCTCTCTCTCTCTCTCTCTCTCTCTCTCTCTCTCTCTCTCTCTCTCTCTCTCTCTCTCTCTCTCTCTCTCTCTCTCTCTCAAAAATATGTTATGTGGACATGTGGACATGTTAGAGCTCATTTTATTACTTCTCTTCAAATCACATTAATCATGGAATGGAAGCACAGCAACGGAACGTACCAGCACGACTTCAAACACTTTGTTACAGGAAATGTTCAAAATGTCCTCCATTAGCGAGGAAACGTGCATCCACCCTCCATCGCATGGAATCCCTGATGCACTGATGCAGCCCTGGAGAATGGCGTATTTTATCACAGCCATCCACAATATGAGCACGAAGAGTATCTACATTTGGTACCGGGATTTCGTAGACAAGAGCTTTCAAATACCCCCATAAATGAAAGTCAAGAGGGTTGAGGTCAGGAGCGCGTGGAGACCATGGAATTGGTCCACCTCTACCAATCCATCGGTCACCGAATCTGTTGTTGAGAAGCGTACAAACACTTCGACTGAAACGTGCTGGCGCTCCATCGTGTATGAACCACATGTTGTGTCGAACTTGTAAAGGCATATGTTCTGGCAACACAGGTAGAGTATCCCGTATGAAATCATGATAACGTGCTCCATTAAACATAGCAGAAAGAACATGGGGCCCAATCGAGACATCACCAACCATGCCTGCCCAAAAGACCACAGAAAATCTGTGTTGATGACATGATTACACAATTGCGTGTGGATTCTCATCAGCCCACACATGTTGATTGTGAAAATTTACAATTTGATCACATTGGAATGAAGCCTCATCTGTAAAGAGAACATTTGCACTGAAATGAGGATTGACACATTGTTGGATGAACCATTCACATAAGTGTACCCATGGAGGCCAATCAGCTGCTGATAGTGCCTGCACATGCTGTACATGGTAAGGAAACAAATGTTTTCCAATAGCACTCTCCACACAGCAACGTGGTCAATGTTACCTTGTACAGCAGCAACTTCTCTGACGCTGACATTATGGTTATCGTCAACTGCACGAAGAATTGCCTCATCCATTGTAGGTGTCCTTGTTGTTCTAGGTCTTCCCCAGTTGTGAGTCATAGGCTGAAATATTCCATGCACCCTAAGACACTGATCAATTGCTTTGAACGTCTTCCTGTCCGGAAACCTTCATTTTGGAAATCTGTCTCGATACAAACATACCGTGCCACGGCTATTGCCCTGTGCTAATCCATACATCAAATGGGCTTATACCAACTCCGCATTTGTAAACATTGCACTGACTGTAAAACCACGTTCATGATGAACACTAACCTGTTGGTGCTACATACTGATGTGCTTGATGCTAGTACTGTAGAGCAATGAGTCGCACGTCAACACAAGCACCGAAGTCAACATTACCTTCCTTCAATTGGGCCAACTGGCGGTGAATCGAGGAAGTACAGCACATACTGATGAAACTAAAATGAGCTCTAACATGGAAATTAACCGTTTCCGGACACTTGTCCACATAACATATTTTCTTTCTTTGTGTGTGAGGAATTGTTCAGAGGTTTATAAATAAAACGTTTATTTGTGTTACTTTGATAAGTTTCATGTATTACTAGGTAAAGTCAGGCATCAAATCATTCCCCAAACTCTAAACCTACAAACGACATCTATCAGAAATCAAAATAAAAGATTTTTCAAAAGAACTAGAAAAACAAAGCTGGGATGAAGTGTATAAGGAAACTAATGCGAATATGAAATTCTCTAAATTCTCCACATTGTTTAAATTTAACTTTTTTGAAGGCATTTCTAAAAGTATGCATGTCTGTATCAACATCTCACAAAAACAGATGGATAACAGCAGTTATTAAGAAGTCCACCCAAACACTTAATCACCTCAGTTCCATGAAAAAGATTCGCAATGATCCAGAATTCTTAAATTTCTATCGTAGATACAAAAAGATCTATAAGAATGTGCTGATTGCTGCAAAACAGTCATTTAATGATAAAATAATATATACTGCAGAGAATAAAAGCAAAGCAATCTGGGATGTTATAAAAAAAGGAAATGGGGGAGAGGCAAACAAATGCCGAATAACATACTGCTAAGGGAGGGGGATAAAGTAATAAACGATTGACAGCACTTAGCAAACTATGTAAATGAGCATTTTTCATGTGTTTTAGTGACAAAAATTCCCCCAAATAAACATAACACCTGTAAATAATGTTGCACTCAATATGGTGATGTTACTTCCAGCCACAGGGAGTGAAATCAGTAAAACAATTCAAAAACTGAAAGAATAAAAAGTTAGTAGGCTTAGATTAAGTACCAGTGTGTGTACTGAAACAATGCATAGGGATTATACAAGGCCCCTTAACAAATATAACAAATGAACCCTTCACATCAGGGGCATTTCCAGAGCAGTTAAAACGGGTAAGAGTTGTACCTTTGCTTAAAAAATCTAATGCAGAAGACATAGAAAATTGCCAGCCCGTTTCCCTGCTGTTAGCATTCTCAAAAATAATAGAAGCAATTATGAAAGACAGATTAATGAATTACCTGAATAAATACAATCTTTTAAGTGAATCACAGTTTGGTTTCTGAAATGGCAAAAATACGGAGTCAGCCACATTAGAATTCACAAAAGTTGTACTTGATGTCCTTTATAAAGATGAGTGTGTCACAGGCATATTTTTAGATCTTTCTAAGGTGTCTGATACAGTCGGCCACAAGATTCTATTAAATAAATTGAAAGCATTAGGAATAAGAGTAGTAGCTAATGACTGGTTTGGTGGTGGTGGTGGTGGTGGTGGTGGTGGTGATGGTGGTTAGTGTTTAACGTCCCGCCGACAACGAGGGCATTAGAGACGGAGCGTAAGCTCGGGTTGGGGAAGGATTGGGAAGGAAATCGGCCGTGCCCTTTCAAAGGAACCATCCCGACATTTGCCTGAAACGAATTAGGGAAATCACGGAAAACCTAAATCAGGATGGCTGGAGACGGGATTGAACCGTCGTCTTCCCGGACTGGTTTGGATCATACCTAACAGATAAGGTAAAAAGAGTAGAGATAACACATACTTCAAATAGATATAAACATTTAGTTAAACACTTATCAGAATGAAAATACATTAACATAGGGGTTCCACAAGGTAGCATATTAAGACCAATATTGTTCCTGATATACATCAATGATTTTTCCAGTAGTGCTACTCATGGTGAAGAAATCCTCTTATATGATGACAGCAATATTATAGTCACTGAGAAAACAATAGAACTCCTTGCTGAGAATGCAAATGAAACTCTCGAGGAAGTTTATGATTGGTCAATAAGCAAATGACCATGTTAAATTAAATGTAGATTTTACCTCTATAGACTGTGTAACAAATGCAAAATTTCTAGGAATGACTATTGATTCTCAGTTGAAGTGGTGTGAAAACACAAAGGTACTTGCAAATAGAATGTCATTAGCATGTTATTCCCTTAGAATCCTATCATCAGTGTGTAACATGCAGTGTCTTTTAGTTACATATTATTCATATGTACACTCAATTCTTAGGTATGGCATTCTTTTTTGGCAAACAAATGCACAAAATATGAGCACAGTTTTCAAACTCTAGAAAAGAACTACAAGAATAATAACCAAAAATAGTATTCAAGCGCATTGTAAAGATATGTTTAAAACACTGGGGATTTTAACTGCTCCTTGTGAAGTCATTTACCAGTCAGTTGTACACATCAAAAGTAACATCGGCAATTACTGCACAAATAGCGCTGTCCATGACACTGCAACAAGAGAGAGACTCAACTTACATTTACCAAGAAAAAATACACTCAAAACAGCACTTTATACCAAGGAGTTAAGCTGTACAATAAATTACCAAAAGAGAGTAAAGAAATTGCAGAAATACACTTCTTTAAAAAGGCAGCTAAAAAGTACCTGTTATGCAATACATTTTATACATTGAACAGTTACTTAGCTAAAACAGATTATGGGTTTGATAAAAAAATGTTGTACAAATAAATAAATAAATAAATAATAATAATAATAATAATATAAATGCAGACTTTGCAAACAACAAATAGAAACAGAAGATCACTTCACAAGCAGATGTACAATACTAGCAAATACAGAATACCCCAGAAGACATGACAATGTAGCAAAAATAATACATCAACAGCTTGCCTTACAACATAAACTTACAAAAAAAACACGTTCTCACATACAAGTATGCACCACAAAATGTACTGGAGAATGATGAATACAAATTATACTGAAAAAGAACCATTATAACAGATAAAACAACACACATAACAAACCTGACATCATACCAATAAAAAAGAAGAAATTGACACAACTAATCGAAATATCCATACCCAATACAACCAATATACAAAAGAAAACAGGAGAAAAAATTGAAAAATACATCCAACTGGCTGAGGAAGTCAAGGATATGTGGCATCACGATAAAGTTGACATTATACCAATTATACTATCAACTACAGGAGTCATACCACACAATATCCACCAGTACATCAATGCAATACAGCTACATCCAAACTTATATATACAACTACAGAAATCTGTAATTATTGATATATGTTCAATTACCCGAAAGTTCCTAAATGCAATATAACATATACCGTACAATTAAAAGGAAGTCACGCTTGATCAAGGTCCGCGTCACTTTCCACTTTTGACCAGACATAACATCTGAGATAAGAAAGAAATAATAATAATAATAATAAAAATAATAATAATATTTCTCTTTCCTGTCTCAGACGTCATGTCTGGTTAAAAATGGAAAGTGACTCAGACCTTGATCAAGCGTGACTTCCTTTTAACTGTACGGTATATGTTACATTGCATTTAGGAACTTTTGGGTAATTGAACATGTATCAATAATTACAGATTTCTGTAGTTATATATGTACATTTGGATGTAGATGTATTGCGTTGATGTACTGTGTACTGGTGGATATTGTGTGGTATGACTCCTGTAGTTGATAGTATAATTGGTATGACGTCAGCTTTATCCTGATGCCACATGTCTGACTTCTTCAGCCAGTTACATGTATTTTTCAACTTTTTCTTCTGTTTTCTTCTGTATATTTGTTGTATTGGGTATGGATATTTTGATTACTTGTGTTAATTTCTTCTTTTTATTGGTGAGTATGATGTCAGGTTTGTTATGTGGTGGTGTTTTATCTGTTATAATGGTTCTCTTCCAGTATAATTTGTATTCATCATTCTCCAGTACTATTTGTGGTGTATACTTGTATGTGGGAACGTGTTTTTTTATTAGTTTATGCTGTATGGCAAGTTGTTGATGTATTATTTTTGCTACATTGTCATGTCATCTGGGGTATTCTGTATTTGCTAGTATTGTACATCCACTTGTGATGTGATCTACTGTTTCTATTTGTTGTTTGCAACGTCTGTATTTATCTGTTGTGGTATTGGGATCTTTAATAATATGCTGGCTGTAATATCTGATGTTTATTGTTTGATCCTGTATTGCAATCATGAATCCTTCCACCTCACTGTATATATTGCCTTTTCTTAGCCAAGTGTTGGACGTGTCTTGATCGATGTGTGGCTGTGTTAGATGATACGGGTGCTTACCATGTAGTGTTTTCTTTTTCCAATTTACTTTCCTCATATCTATTGACATTATGTGATCTAAAGGGTTGTAGATGTGGTTATGAAATTGCATTGGTGTAGCCGATATATTTATACAACTGATTGCTTTGTGTATTTTGCTAGTTTCTGCTCGTTCTATAAAGAAATTTATTAAATTGTCTACCAGCCCACAATGTAGGTTTTTTATGTCAATAAATCCCCTTCCTCCTTCCTTTCTGCTTAATGTGAATCTTTCTGTTGCTGAATGTATGTGATGTATTCTATATTTGTGGCATTGTGATCATGTAAGTGTATTGAGTGCTTCTAGGTCTGTGTTACTCCATTTCACTAATCCAAATGAGTAGGTCAATATTGGTATAACATAAGTATTTTTAGCTTTTGTCTTGTTTCTTGCCTTTCAATTCTGTTTTCAGTATTTTTGTTAGTCTTCGTCTATATTTTTCTTTTAGTTCTTCTTTAATATTTGTATTATCTATTCCTATTTTTTGTCTGTATCCTAGATATTTATAGGCATCTGTTTTTTCCATCGCTTCTATGCCGTCGCTGTGGTTATCCAATATGTAATCTTCTTGTTTAGTGTGTTTTCCCTTGACTATGCTATTTTTCTTGCATTTTTCTGTTCCAATAGCCATATTTATATCATTGCTGAATACTTCTGTCATCTTTAGTAATTGGTTGAGTTGTTGATTTGTTGCTACCAGTGGTTTTAGATCATCCATGTACAGCAAATGTGTGATTTTGTGTGGGTATGTTCCAGTAATATTGTATCCATAGTTTGTATTATTTAGCATGTTGTATAGTGGGTTCAGAGCAAGGCAGAACCAGAAAGGACTTAGTGAGTCTCCTTGGTATATTTCATGCTTAATCTGTATTGGCTGTGTTGGGATATAATTTGAATTTGTTTGGATATTAAGTGTGGTTTTCCAATTTTTCATTACTCTGTTTAGGAACTGTATCAATTTAGGATCTACTTTGTATATTTCCAATATCTGTAGTAACCACGAGTGGGGTACACTATCAAAAGCTTTTTGGTGATCAATGTATGCGTAGTGGAGCGACTTTTGTTTAGTTTTAGCTTGATATGTCACCTCTGTATCTATTATCAGTTGCTCTTTACATCCTCGTGCTCCTTTGCAGCAGCCTTTTTGTTCTTAATTTATAATTTTGTTCTTTGTTGTATGTGTCATTAATTTCTGTGTAATGACTGAAGTGAATCTTTTGTATATTATTGGTAGGCATGTTATGGGGCGATATTTTGCTGGGTCTGCTTGATCTTTAGGTTTCAGATAAGTTATTCCTTGTGTAAGTGTATCAGGGACTGTGTATAGGTCTGCAATGTAACTGTTAAATAATTTAGTTAGATGTGAATTTGTTGAGGTGAACTTCCTTAGCCAGAAATTTGCTATTTTATCATTTTCAGGGGCTTTCCAATTGTGCGTAGAATTAATTACTCGGGAGACTTCATGTTGCAAAATGTTCATTTCAGGATTTGTGGTATCATCATGTATGTGTCTGTTTCTGCTTCTGCTTGTATCCACTATACATGCCTGTTATGCTGTACCGGGTTTAACCATATGTTGCTCCAGAAGTGTTCCATGTCTGTTATGTTTGGTGGATCGTCTATTTTAATGTGTGTGTTATCTATTGTCTGGTAAAATTTCTTTTGGTTTGTGTTTAATGTTTGGTTTTGTTTCCTTCTATTTTCAATTATTATTATTATTATTATTATTATTATTACTACTAAATATCCATCATTCCACATAATACCTTCACTTTGCTTTTTACCTTCTTTTCTCCTTTCTAGAAATACTTACCCGCAAGATATGCATAGCACAATACTAACATCTCTTCCTCATTCTGAGCTCAACATCTCACTCATTATGGAGGAATGTTGACTCAGTTTTTCATGATAGCAAATGGGAAATTGTAGTACAGAAAATGCCCCATGTGAAGTGACTGATAGTGAGATATGAGTGAACAATGTGGCATTACATTATTTAGCAAGTTATTTGTAAAAAAAAGTATTGTACACCAGTAGTAAATCTAACGATTGTCTAACTAGAAGTCTTAACATATGTGTATACAAATTAGCTTATTTTAAATTGATCTACATTTGTAAATACTTTGACATGTCCTATATCCTTGTAAAAAGAGATCTACAGATGAATTAAGCTGCTGCTGCTGCTACTACTACCACTAGATGATTGGTGGAAGGATGGGATGGTTTCTGCATGTACAATCTTTAAGTGCAGTTTCATTAAGTTAGTCATTATGGACACCATGCTACCAGCCCTGATTGAAAAGCTTACTTCAGAAGTGGCCTTTTTGTCAGATTCCATGAATAGACTGGGAACTGTTCTACCAGTCCATCCATCCATCCATTTTTCCTCCATATGATGATTCAGCTGAGGATTGGGAAGCTTATGAAAGAGAATTAGACAGCATTTTTCCTAGAATTTTTAGAGCAATTGACTATGCCTGTCCCAGGTTGCATTAATTATCTGGATTACGATGTCATGAGCTGCTCTGCAGCGTTGCCCGGTTTGGCCGAGTGGCTCTAGGCACTTCAGTCTGGAACAGCGCGACCGCTACAGTCGCAGGTTCGAACCCTTCCTTGGGCATAGATGTGTGTGATGTCCTTAGGTTAGTTAGGTTTAAGTAGTTCTAAGTTCTAGGGGACTGATGACCTCAGATGTTAAGTCCCATAGTGCTCAGAGCCATTTGAACCACTTTTTTGTTCTGCAGCAGATCACTTGAAAAATTTGCACATTAATTTTATGTCTTATTGTGTAACCTCATGAAATCTGAGTTTCTTTCAACTTTCTGTTTATTTGGGGTTTGAGGTCTCGCTGTTTGGGGTTCACCCTCTGCTGGACCCCAGCCTCACTCCACATCTATCACAGCTGAAATCATGGTGGATTAAAAACAGGTTAATGCCAAACACCTAACTTGCAGCATTTTTGTGGAGGTCGTGTCCATTTATCTGGGAGGATGGTTGGTTGGTTGGTTGGTTGGTTGGTTGATTGGGGTTGAAGGGACCAAATAGCAAGGTCATCAGTCCCTTGTTTTAAATGTGGTCCATTCCAATAGTGTGACATCTCAGAAAAGTCAGAACGATAAAAGGGAAAAGGCTAAAAAATGTAAAAGTGTAGTCAAGTCATCAATGGTAAAAATGGCAAAGTCAGCAAGAGAGCAAACCCAATGCTATGCTAGAGGCAGGAAATATCCCACCTCTGAAGCAGTAGAGACAAGACTACCTGCGATCTAAAAGTGTGCAACCCCTAGAATGTAGAAGTGCATATGGGAAAAGAAAACTAACCGATCCTAAAAGTGATAAAAACAGAGTAATAGGGGAAGAAAATAGGATCTCAAGCAGGGAGGGGAGTCAGGAATCTCCAAACACAGCTTACAGTGGGAGATAACCCAATGCTCACTGCCCTGCCCCAACACCAGAGAAAGATTAAAAACCTTAAAACTGAGAATAAAAACCACTTTCCCAGAGGAAACCGAGAACCAGTTCGACCATCCGTGAATTGTCAGCCAACATCAAAGGTAAAGTACTTAGCACACAGAGCCAAAAGAAGGGGGCATTCAACCAAAATGTGGGCTACTGACTGGAAGGTTCCACAACCAAAAAGTGGGGGTGGCTCATCACGCAAAAGAAAACGATGGGTCAGCCTTGTATGGCCAATGTGGAGACGACACAGTGTGGTTGAGTCCTTTCAGCAGAGGCGAAAGGAAGAATGCCATGGGTCTGGTGTCACCTTAATCGGACGAAGTTTATTAGACAGGGAGGTGCCCTCCCAAGAGTTGCCCCTTATTGTGCAAAGAGGGATTTGATGTGAAGTCGTAAACCCGCTGCAGGAGGAGTTACAGAAAATGGGGGGTAAGTGACTGCTTCCCCAGCCAAACGATCAGCAAGCTCATTACCTGGGATACCCACATGGCCAGGGACCCAAAGGAAGCCAACAGAACAGGCAATACAGTGAATGTCAGTGAGATGGTCACGGATGGCAGAGGCCAAGGGATGGCGTGAAAACCACCGGTCAATAGCCAGAAGAGCACTCATTGAGTCCATACATAACAAAACGCGGTTGTGTTGGGACTGTTTAATAAAGGTAAGGGCCTGGGAAATAGCCATCAATTCTGCAGTAAACACCCCACATGTAGGTGGCAACAGATGATTTTCCATTCCAACAGAGGACATGAAGGCATATCCCACCTGATCAGCAGATTTAGGGCCATTGGTGTAAAAAACAACAGCATCCCGAAACTCCCATAAAATTGAATCTTTCTGACCTAGGCGGAGCTCCATCCGAATTCGGGGCTGAGGAACTAACCAAGCAGGGGTGGAGGTGGGTGGAGGGAGCGTGGAAGACAGGGCAAAGAAGGAAACTGAAAATCACGGTGAAGAGACGCAAGGCAGAGCCCAACTGGTAAACCCGCCTGAGGGCGGGAATCGGGTGGGCGACATCCATGGTCTGCGAACAGGATAGAATAGGAAGGATGAGTGGGAGAGGAACGGAGAGCGAGTGCATAAGACACCAGAAGCTGGGACCGCCAATCAGAAAAAGGGAGGGGGGGGGGGGGGGAAGAGATACCTGCTTCAACCAGGAGACTATCAACAGGACTAGTAGGGAAGGCACTAGTTGCCAAATTGATACCATGACAGTGGACTGGAGCCATCACGTGCAGTGTGGAAGGAGCAGCCGAACCATAAACTTGACAACCATAGTCCAAAGGAGACAGAACTAAGGCACAATAAACGTGGAGAAGGAGGGAGCGATCCGAACCCCAAGAGGTGTCGGCAAGGTAGGGAAGGACATTGAGTTTATGGAAACATCCTACCTTCAGAAGTCTGATATGGGGCAGTCTAGTGAGCTTGCTGTCGAAAAGAAGACCCAAGAAACGAAACTGTGGAACCACAGGCAATCGTTGTGCATCGAGATAGAGCTCTGGATCAGGGTGGATCGTAGTACAGTGACATAAGTGGACCACACACGATTTTAAAGGAGAGAACTGAAACCCATGTGAGAGGGTCCATGCAGAGGCACACCGTATAGCTCCCTGGAGCTGCCAGTCTGCAGAGGTCATCAAAGAGGAACTAACCAAAATGCAGAAATCATCCACATACAGAGTAGGGGCGACCAAAGGACTGACAAAGGCCACAAGTCCATCGATGGCAATGAGGAAAAGAAGTACACGCAATACAGAACCCTGTGGGAAGCCCGTCTCCTGGGTCCGTGGTGAACTAAAAAAAGTACCAACCCGAACCCTGAATGACGGATGGAACAGCAACTGGCGGACACAAATCGGGAGTGGGCCCCGAAGACCCCACTGATGAAGTGTAAGTAAGATGTGACGGCGCCAAACTGTGTCATAGGCCCAGCGATGGTCAAAAATACTGCAACCAAATGGGGCGCTGGGAATAAGCCTGCCAAACTGTGGATTCCAAGCAAAGTAAATGATCAGAGACCGGAAGCCACACTGGAAAGGGGACAATAGATCCCGAGATTCAAGGACACAATTGAGCCGACAGGCTAGCATCCGTTCAAGTAACTTGCAAACAACATTTGTCAGACTAATTGGCAGACAGCTTTCAACAAATAGGAGGTTCTTACCAGGCTTAAGGCCAGGAACCATGATGATATCCCTCCACTGGGAAGGGAAGTCACCCTGGAGCCAGATACGGTTAAACACCCAGAGAACATGTTGCCGTTGTGGAGCACTGAGATGTTGAAGCAGTTGGTCATGAATGGAGTCTGGGCCAGGGGCCGTATAATGAGAAGAAGAAAATGTGGAAAGAAATTCCCATTCAGTAAAAGGTTTGTTTTAAGATTCTGACTCACAAGGGGTAAGACATAAGGCGGAAGATTCAGCCAGCTGTTTTCGGTGATGGAAAGCAGCCGGATAGGAGGCTGATGCTGATGCCATTGCAAAATGGGTAGCAAGATGTTCTGCAAGAATCAACGGGCCAGTACAAAAGTGAAGGCATGGGAGGGTGGACTGCCAATGGCAACCTTGGAGAGGGCAAAGTGTAGCCCATACCCATGACAGGGGAACAATAGAACCGAGGGAAGAAGCAAAGGGCTCCCAACATATCCGTTAGCTCTGTTTGATCAAATAAAGGGCTTTAGCGCGAAGGCGTTTAAAGGTAATAAGGTTGGGAAGGGATGGGTGCCTCTTAAGGTGTTGCAAAGCTCGACAGCTATCATGGATGGCAATGGCAATGGCAATGGCCGTACTCCACCACGGGACTTGCCAGCGTCGAAATGGTCCAGATGAGCGCGGTACAGCAAGGTTAGCAGGGCGAACAATCGCGTCAGAAACGTCACGAAGGACGTCATCAATACAACCTGACAAAGAGGAAGAAAACACGACCTGTGCAGTGTAGAGAGGTCAATCGGCGCGTTGGAAAGACCAACGAGGTAACCTGTCCATCGGGGAGCGAGAGAATCAACAGGAAATGGTCACAGTAAGACGAAATAAGAGATTTCAACTCTAAGGTAATATCCATTACAATTCCATTGGATCACCACGGAATGATGATCCAAATGGGGGTTGAACAGGCTAAAGCCAGTCATACCGCTGGGTCACCACCCATCACCGACAGGAAGGGGGGCGACATCCATGAACAACAGGTCAGAATCTGGTTGTGAAGCTGGGCATGGGACCTCTGGTGACACCAGAGGCTTGTTGTCCCAGGACTTACGTTTCTTCTTCTTTTCTGTTTTAGATCGAGGAGGGCTGTGCGGCATAAAGGAGCCAGCTACAACAAGATCAGGAACATAAAGAGATCGGGTGACTTGGGGTCCAACTGACCACTGTTCGTGGGGTCATCGCGTGGCAGCAGACTTTTGCATGGAAGGTGCCAGGAAGGGGCACCCCGGGAGGGGTGCCCTTGACTGGCAGATGCTGAAGTAGTGGGACACTTCTCTGGCTTGGGAGGGGAGGAAGGCCCAGAGGAGAAGGTGTGGGAGCCACAGGGGAGGGGGGGAGGAGAGGGTCTGGGACTGGGGTAAGGAAGGGGGAGGAAGGAGTGGGGATGTAACCAAAGCATAACTAGATGTCATGGACACAGGGTGAAGACGTGCATACTTCTTACGAGCCTCAGTGTAGGTTAAACGATCAAGGGACTTATACTCCTGTATCTTCTTTTCCTTCTTATATACTGGGCAGTCTGGTGAACGGAGAGAATGATTGCCATGACAATTAACACACACAGGAGGGGGAACACAGGAGCTCCCCTCCTGGAGTGGACGTCCACAGACACCACAGAGAGGGACCTGCAAACAGCAGGAAGACGTGTGTCCAAAATGCAAGCACTTAAAACACCTCAAAGGAGGTGGGATGTACGGCTTCAGATCACATAGATAAACCATAATCTTTACTTTCTCAGGGAAGGTATCCCCTTCAAAGGCCAGGATAAAAGCACCAGTGTCAATTCGATTGTCCTTCGGACCCTTCTGAACACGCCGAACAAAGTGAACACCCCACCGTCCGAGATTGTCCCGAAGTTCATCACTTTGAAGGTTGAGGTCCCTGTGAAAAAAAAAAAATCACACCTTGAACCATATTTAGCGACTGGTGGAGGGTAATGGGCACAGGAATTGTGCCAAGATGGGTACAGGCACGAAGGGCCGCAGACTGGGCACCTGAAGCAGTTTTGATCAACAACGAACCTGACCGCATCATTCTCAGAGACTCCACTTGGCCAAACTTGTCTTCAATGTGTTCCACAAAAATAAAGTTTTAGTATCGGTGAAAGTATCCCCATCAGTCCTGGTGCAAACCAGATAGCAGGGATAATGTTTCGCCCCTAGCCGATGGGCCTGACCCTCCTCTCGGGGGGTAGCCATGGAAAGGAAAGCCAAAGGAGCAGGAGACGCAGCACTAGAAGAATCAGTTCCACGCAGAGAGACGGCCGCAGAAGAACGGCCAGAGTTCTGGACCCGTATGCGTTTCATTTGCATAGTGTCCGCCCTGATACCACCCACTCTGATCAGGGGCTGTCCTCACGGGCACCATCCAGCCACAGCAAGGGCCGTCTGGCACGGCGGCCATTGCCGGGAGTTCCGATGCTCCTAGGCTCCTAGGCTTACAAGAGGAGGTCACAGCTCAGGTATCAGAAGTGTGATCCCAGTGTGTTCAGGGGGCTCAACCAGAAGGGTACATAGCGACCCCACCACATGAGCTGGCTACTGTGCTGGCTATGCACCCTAGCATCAGACAACGACGTGAAAGAATAGGCGGAATGAACTAGGAGGGCACACGTCTGAGACACTAGGTAAGGTGCTCTTCTCCAAATGGCTCATACTACGGAAGATAAATTTAGTAATAGAAGTCAAACCCCCGAGGGGACCAGGGAGTGCCAAAAGGAGGTGGTGATTACGCAACAAAGCGAAATTGCAAAACTAACATAATCAGGAGGATAGCGGGGCCAACGTAAGCAAGGACACCAAGAGACGGAGAGAAGATGGAGAGGAGAGGGCGAGGGGAAAGGAGCAAGGAGAGGAAAGGAGGGGAAGGGCAAGGAAATGCAGCCCTGGAAAGGAAGGAAGGCTGCAACAGCTCGGAGCCCCGTGCTCGCCACGCACGTACTCACGAAAGAACCGTGAGGCCCTGGGGGGTTATCCGGGAGGAGAGTATGATGATTTGCATGGTCTGATGCTATGTACATAGGCAGCTTAATTACGCAATAAGTGGTGCCATCGAATCAGTAAGGAGTGTTTCACCATCTTGATCAGGATTCTATCCACAGGTTGTAATTACAGCTATGTTTAGCTTTTGTAAATATTTTTCCTTTCCCGTTTCTCTATTTTATTTTGAATTTCTAATTCGTAGTTCCGCTAAATTCTTGTAATTGCAAACGCATGCGTAAATCATTGAATCCAATGTATGTGCAGGTATGAACGAGACGCTTAAAGTCTATGAAGTATCCACTGTGGGCAGTGCGAGTCTGACAAGCAAAAGTGACAGGAGCGCGTGTATCGGTCCTGAGGGAGTGAGTTAACATACGGACACTACCGTGAGAACAGTATAAGTATGGGTAGTGGATACCGATTAACGGTAGATACTTTATGAACAGCGGCACCAAGACAGTATTTAAAGCCATCTCTGCGAATGCTATAGACGTTAAGCGCCAACTTCCAATTGAAATAATGTGTACGTTATATGATCACAAGCTGTGCGCGGACTAAATAAACTTACCGAAAAAATTTAACTGTGACTTAAAAACCGAATAACTACGATATTGTACCGATTATGGCCAGTGATTGTGGATGCCAATTTACACCGAATGATCAACTACATGGTGCTCGTTGTCGCGTGTACGTCTCGATACTGAAATACGACATCAAGGTCTAGACAATTAATGTAGTATTGGTCGGAACTACAACTAAAATAAATGAACGAATGAATATGAACATATTGTGTGTTAAGACATAATGACCTTTCTACACTCTGAGAACCTCATCAGCAGAAACCAGCACGGTTTTAGGAAACAGCGGTCATGCGAGACACAGCTGGTCCTCTTTGTGCATGATATACAACAGGCTCTAGATACCGGCTCCAAGGTTGACGCCATATTTCTCGACTTTCGAAAGGCGTTCGACTCAATTCCGCACTGTCGCTTGCTACAAAAAGTGCGCTCTTACGGTCTATCCGGTGACATATTCGGTTGGACAGAAAGGTTTCTAACGGACAGGGAGCAGTATGTTGTCCTGAACGGGGTGACTTCAACAGAAACAAGCGTAACTTCAGGTGTGTTCCCCAGGGCAGCGTAATAGTTCCTCTGCTTTTTACGATTTACATAAACGATCTGGTTGATGGTACTGACAGCGCCTTACACTGTTTGCCGATGATGCTGTAGTCTACAGGAAATTAGTATCATACGAAAATAGTGAACAAATCAATGTCGATTTGCAGTTAATTAATGCGTGGTGTAATGACTGGCAGTTATCTCTCAATATTAGTCAGTGTAACCTACTTGCGTATAACAAGGCGTAAATCCCCATTAATGTACGAGTATAAAACAAATGCCCAGCCTTTGGAAGCAGTAACGTCCGTCAACAATCTGGGTATGACTGTTCGAAATTATCTCAAATGGAATTATCAGATTACACAATTAACGGGTAAGGCGAACTATAGATTGCGGTTTATTGGTAGAATCCTGAAGCGATGCGGTCCTTCAACAAAGGAAATAGCTTACAATACGTTAGTTCGTCCAGTATTGGAGTATTGTTCGTCTGTATGGGACCCTTACCAGTTGGATCTGATTCAAGAGATTGAGAAGATCGAAAGAAGAGCGGCAAGATTCGTGACTGGTACATTTAGCCATCGCGAAAGCGTTACGATCTCATAGAAAGTTTGAAGTGGGACACACTTGCGGATAGACGGCGCGCTAAACAGAAGGGGCTGCTCACTAATTTCCGAAATCCGATCTTCACCGAGAATGTAGAACATATACAGGGTGTTACAAAAAGGTATGGCCAAACTTTCAGGAAACATACCTCACACACAAAGAAAGAAAATATTTTATGTGGACATGTGCCCGGAAACGCTTACTTTACATGTTAGAGTTCATTTTATTACTTCTCTTCAAAACACATTAATCATGGAGTGGAAACACACAGCAACGGAACGTACCAGCATGACTTCAAACACTTTGTTACAGGAAATGTTCAAAATGTCCTCCGTTAGCGAGGATACACGAATCCACCCTCCATCGCATGGAATCCCTGATGTGCTGATCCAGCCCTGGAGAATGGCGTATTTTCTCACAGCCGTCCACAATACGAGCACGAAGAGTCCTACATTTGGTACCGGGGTTGCACAGACAAGAGCTTTCAAATGCCCCCATAAATGAAAGTCAAGAGGGTTGAGGTCAAGCGAGCGTGGAGGCCATGGAATTGGTCCGCCTCTACCAATCCATCGGTCACCGAATCTGTTATTGATAAGCGTACGAACACTTCGATTGAAATGTGTTGGAGCTCCATCGTGCATGAACCACACGTTGTGTTGTACTTGTAAAGGCACATGTACTAGCAGCACAGGTAGAGTATCCCGTATGAAATCATGATAACGTGCTCCATTTAGCGTAGCAGGAAGAACATGGGGCCCAATCAAGACATCAGAAACAATGCCTGCCCAAACGACCACAGAAAATCTGTGTTGATGACGTGATTGCACAATTGCGTGCGGATTCTCGTCAGCCCACACATGTTGATTGTGAAAATTTACAATTTGATCACGTTGGAATGAAGCCTCATCCGTAAAGAGAACATTTGCACTGAAATGAGGATTGACACATTGTTGGATGAACCATTCTCAGAAGTGTACCCGTGGAGGCCAATCAGCTGCTGATATTGCCTGCACACGCTGTACATGGTAAGGAAACAACTGGTTCTCCCGTAGCACTCTCCATACAGTCACGTGGTCATCGCTACCTTGTACAGCAGCAACTTCTCTGACGCTGACATCAGGGTTATCGTCAACTGCACGAATAATTGTCTCGTCCATTGCAGATGTACTCGTCGTTCTAGGCCTTCCCCAGTCGCAAGTCACAGTCATAGGCTGGAATGTTCCGTGCTCCCCGAGACGCCGATCTTGCTTCGAACGTCTACTTGTCGGGACACCTTCGTTCTGGAAATCTGTCTCGGTACAAACGTGCCGCGCCACGGCTATTGCCCCGTGCTAATCCATACATCAAATGGGCATCTGCCAACTCCGCATTTGTAAACATTGCACTGACTGCAAAATCACGTCCGTGATGAACACTAACCTGTTGATGCTACGTACTGATGTGCTTGATGCTAGTACTGTAGAGCAATGAGTCGCACGTCAACACAAGCACCGAAGTCAACATTACCTTCCTTCAATTGGGTCAACTGGCGGTGAATCGAGGAAGTACAGTACATACTGACGAAATTAAAATGAGCTCTAACATGGAAATTAAGTATTTCCGGACACATGTCCACATAACATATTTTCTCTCTTTGTGTGTGAGTAATATTTCCTGAAAGTTTGGCCATACCTTTTTGTAACACCCTGTATTATTACCACCAACTTTCAAATCGCGCAATGATCACGACGCAAAGATAAGGGAAATAAGAGCTCGCAGTGAGGCGTTCAGATAGTCTTTTTTTCCCTCGCGCGATCCGCGAGTGGAACAGAGGGGTGGGGGAGGGGGGGGGGGATATGACTGGCGCGAATTGTGCCTTCCGCCACACACCGCTTGGTGGCTAGAGGAGTATATGTGTAGATGATGTCGACGAATAATAGTTTTCGCAAGTCACTGCCAACGCAACACTTGCTAATCCAGCCACAAAGTAAAGCGTTGCCAAAATCCAGACTTTCGATGAACTATACAAAAAGCAAGCTCTCACAGGCAGAGAACTTTGTACTGACGATTCTACACTTAAATTTGAAGAGTAATTTGAGTTGTAATAAATTTAATATCATAGCAGTATGTATTTTCGGTTCTGTCGCTGACAAAGCCCATCACCTATTTAATATTCACTATCAGTCGTATCATCCTATCCAGCAGCTGTTATAAGTTACTTAAAACAATTTCTGAAATTAGACTAATTTTTGCCACTAATTCCAAATTTTATATGATGGAAGTTGACCTCCACCATCATTCGTCATGTATGCGAACCTACTATAATCTCCGCCTTGTTTCTGATTGGCCAAGGGCCGCTGGCAGTGTTGTAAAATGGACAGACAGTGAACACGTGTGGTGTTTATCTTTTACCACTTGTTTATGTTTACGTGAAAATGTGGGGCCAAATTCCATTTATCATTTAGTTGTTTGAAATCACTTCCTCTCAGTAGTAGTTCGAAAAGTTAATCAAGAAATAATTTTAATGAGAGTAGTATAGCTTTATGTTCTTAGAAGTAAGAGTTTGGGTTTCGGGAAATAACAGATGATCAATATAGGAGTCGAACTCCCAATGAAACCCACTTCATTGGTCATATTACAAGGGCAATATGAATTTTTTCGTAATTGACAAAATTAGCATGGCATACAAACACGAGTTTGGTTCGACACACAAATCTGAGGCCGACTCTGATTTCTAAAGATAGTTTAAGCAACCACTTTTGTTACAGTGGCCCGTCTCAAAGGCACAGACTGTGAGTGTGATCTCTGAGTATGTGGAATCTAAAAGTCACTGGCCAGGCCGCTTCAGTCCAAGAGGAATAGTATGAGGGATTTATAAAGTCGAAAACAGCGATCGGCTCCTCAAAAACTGTTGCTGAAGTGCTTTTCTTTTAGTTACGTATATAGTGTGTTCCAGGAGAAATATTCCCTATTCCGAATGGTTCCCAAGATAGGACACATTTAACGTACATTTGTTTTTGGGCTAGTAGCGCGCATGAGTTTGTGTTCCATCAAGTCGTTTCATGTTTTATTATAGATCAACCTACCTCGTTGCTTTCAACCTCTTTGCTCAGGAGTATCAGACAGAAGCGTTGGTTTACTGTTTTTGTACATGTGATGACAAAAATGTCACCAAAGTACATTAATGAGAATGTGCAAATATCGTGTGTGTTCATGGCTTCTGCCAATATACTGCTGCTGATGCTGATGCTGCTGCTGCTGCTGCTACTGTCTAAGAATATCGTTGACGATTTCCAACAAGTCCAATTCCTGATCGTAGATTGTTTACCAGAGTTTTCAGGACATTGCTTGAAACAGGTATTCTTCCAAGTTTCCATTTTTCTTCTGAACATGTAGTTCAAAACCTGTGTAGGAACAGCAACATATTGAAATGGTGCACTGTAGTCTTACTACCTGCATAGAGCGACTTTCTGCATGCATCAGTGTCCCACGTGCACGTGTACGGCGACCATTACATGCGGAAAGCTCTTACACATTTCACATACAGCGTGTCCCGAATCGTCACATTAGTGACAATGTCACACGCCTAGAATTTTGTCAGTGGTTGAATAATAGTCATTTGCTCTCATTAATACTATTCAATGATGAAGTCATGATTACAAGGAATGGATTGGTTGGATGATTGGTTGGCATAAAAGAGGGGAGCGGGAGGGGAGAGAGACCGAAGTGCTAGGTCATCGGTCCCTCATTCTGATTAAAATAATTACGCAAAGGTGGGAGTAAAGTAACTGAGACATACAAAACACTTCTGGAAGAAAGGAGAAAACCAAGAGGACAAAATGGCAACAAACACTAAAATGGACAAAATCGGACAAGAAAACCACAGAGAGACACAAGAAACATGGAGATCAAAACAAGAGAGTAGATTACCATGGCTGGCTCACCAAGAGAATAAAAAGAAGAAGCCAGCCAGTCTGCAACACATTAAAACCTCCACCCTAAAAGCACTAGGGTGGAGGACACAGAGGTACAAAGGGCATGCCCTAAAACTTACATCAAATGATAAAACCCGCCCTCACGAATAAAACGTACAACTAAAGCTGGTGTTGAGGCATTGTCACCAAACACCCAAGGTAAGGTGCTGGGAAAATTAACAGTCCGCCGCAGAGTGGGCAGTCCAGCAATAGGTGGACGACTGTCATTTGTGAGCCACAGCGACACCGAGGGGGGTTCTTGCGACGGAGGAGGTAACCATGCGTTATCCACTTAAGGCCAATGCGGAGCCGGCAGAGGAAAACTGATTCCCTGCGTGAGGACTGCATGGAAGACTTCCACACATTCGTAGTCTCCTTAATGACACGCCGTTTGTTGTGCATACTGTTATGCCATTCCATCTCCCAGAGCCGAAAAACTCTGTGGCGTAAGACAGAACGTAGGTCAGTTTCGGAAATGCCTACCTTCCAAAAGCGGTTTCCGCGTAGCTGTTTGGCCAGTCTGTCCCCAAGTTCATTTCCTGGGATTCCAACGTGTCCTGGGGTCCACGAAAACACCACTGCCGACAGGACCGTTCCAAGGCACAGATGGACTCCTGAATGGACGCTACCAATGGATGGCGAGGGTAGCACTGGTCGATAGCTTGTAGGCTGCTCAAAGAGTCAGTATACAGGAGAAATGACCCGCCAGGGCGTGAGCGGATGTGCTCAAGAGCACAAGAAATGGCCGCCAGCTCTGCAGTGGAAACACTGCAGCCATCTGGCAAGGAGTGGTTTTCAATATGTACTCCATGAACATACGCAAAGCCTACATGACCGTCAGGCATCGAGCCGTTGGTGTAAACCACCTTATGGCCCTGGTACATGGTAGAGCTTTGAGAGGAAGTGATAGCAGAGAGCTGCGGGGTTAACGGAGTACTCAAAGCAATGCAAAAGTTCCCGAAGAATCTGCGGCCTAGGTGTACACCATGAAAGTGTAAATGAATGGACCTCGAGGAGAAGTGGTAATGGGAAGGACTACACTTCTGACAGATGGGACCGGGCACTAAGCACAATCTTAAGCCCTGACCTGGGCCACCGATGCAGGAGATGAATCGCTGTGGTTGGGAGTGCAGGAGAACTACGAACGTGTACAACGTAACTGGCGAGCAGTTGTGTACACCTAACCTTCAATGGAGAGACTCCAGCTCTCTGGTATCACTTCCTCTCAATGCTCTACCATGTACCAGGGCCATAAGGTGGTTTACACCAGGACACTGGTCACCACACACTTTTTTAAAGCTCCCGTCGCTAGGTGAACGTCACAGTGATGCACTGGGTCAAGTAAACACAATGCTAATGGCGCCGCCGAACCGTAAACCACACTCCCATAGTCAAGGCGGGATTGAACAATGGCTCTGTAGAGCTGCAGCAGCATAGAGCAATCTGCACCCCAGTTGGTGTTGCTCAGGCAGCGGAGGGCATTGGGGTGCTGCCAGCGCTTCCGCTTAAGCTGGTGAAGATGAGGTGGACAAGTCAATCGGGTGTCGAAATCAGTCCTAAGAATCGATTTGTCTGCAGTGCAGCGATTGGATCGTCAAATGGTTGAAATGACTGAGCACTATGGGACTTAACTACTACGGTCATCCGTCGCCCAGAACTTAGAACTAACCTAAGGACATCACACAAATCCATGCCCGAGGCAGGATTCGAACCTGCGACCATAGCGGTCGTGCGGTTTCAGACTAGCACCTAGAACCTCTCGGCCACCCTGGCTGGCGGATCGTCATTAACGTAAACTTCTGGTTCTGGATGAACAGTGCAACACCAACAGAAATTCATGACAAACGACTTGGCAGCTGAAAACTGGAAGCTCTGGGCTAGAGCCGTGACTGCGCCGCTCAGCAACACCAGTACTGGAGGATCAGTACCAAATGAAGTAGTCATCCGCATACAGAGAATGTGAGACCGACGGCTCTACAGCTTCTGCTAGACCGTTAATAGCCACTAAAAATAGAGACTCAATACAGAACCCAGCAGGATATTAATGGAACTATGGGAGGCACCTACTTCGCCACAGAAACTACAGAGCGACAGGAAGTTTTGGAAAAATCAGGAGTGGGCCCCGGAGACCCCACTCATACAATTTGGCAAGGATATGTCGCCAGGTCGTGTCGTATGCTTTACATAAGTAAAAAAAGATGGCAACCATCAGGACCTGACCCACCCCAACCGCCGACACACCATACGTTTGAGCAGCTTATAAGGAAAGTTGGTGAGGCTGATTGGCCGGTAGCTATCCACATCAGGTGGGTTTTGACTGGGTTTGAGCACCAGAGTGATTGTGCTTTCCCGCCATTGCGATAGAAAGACGCCATCGCACCAAATCCAGTTTAAGATGAGGTGGTGTCGCTTGTAGTGAGGCGAGAGATGTTTAATCATCTGACTGTGGATCCGATCCGGCCCAGGAGCTGTGTTGGAGCAATGTGGAATTGCACTGAGGGGCTCCCACTCTGTAAGTGGGGCGTTATGGGGTTCACTGAGGCGTGTAGTGTACAAGAGGACTTTCATTTCCATCCGCCATTTGAGGGTGCTAAAGGCTGAGGGGTAGTTCTCTGATGCAGAGGATCAAGCACAGTGCTCAGAAAAGTGCTCAGCAATAGCGTTTGCGTCGGTAGGTAAGACGTCATTGGTGTTAATACCAGGGACATTTGTTGGGGTCTTGCACCCAAAAAGACGTCTGATCTTCGTCCAGACATCGTTTTATAAGCTGGAAAACGCGGGCACGGAGCTGCTTAAAGGGTATTACGTGGTCTAGGTAAGAGTGCCGCTTATGTCGCTGTAGAACTCGCCGACGTTCTTTAATTGCCTCAGCTACTTCTGGCGACCACCAAGGCACTGTATTCGCCGGGGGTGGGGGACACGGTAAAGAACGAGGGGTCGCGTTTTCCGCCGCAGAGGTGAAGGCTTCTCATTTTGCCTTGTTTAAAGCCCATCCAGGTAGGCGTGCATGGACATGGCGCTGGGAGAGCGACAGGAAGATGGGGAAGTGGTCAATACCACAAAGGTTGTCTTGTGCTCTCCAGTGGAGAGACGGGACACGGTCAGGACTGCAAACAGAGAGATCAAGGGCCGAATATGTGCCATGTGCCACACTGAAATGTGTGGGGGCACCTATATTTCAGAGGTAGAGGTCGAGCTATGACAGTATATTTTCGACCTCCCTACCTCGGCCAGTAAGCATGGCGCCACCCCACAAGGGGTTATGCTCACTGAAATCTCCTAAAAGTAGGAAAGGTTTAGGCAGTTGATGAATCAGTGCAGCCAATACGTTCAGGGGTACTGCAATGTCTGGTAGAAGATATACATTGCAGATAGTTATTTCCTGTGTCGTCCTTATCCTGACAGCCATAGCTTCAAAAGGGGTTTGAAGGGGTACAGGTTCACTACATACTGAGTTCAGGGCACAGACTCAAACTCCACCTGACACACTATTATAGTCGCTACGGTTCCTGTATTATCCCTTATAGCTGTCGAGGGCAGGGGTCAGCTTTGGTGGGAACCATGTTTCCTGGAGGACAATGCAGAAAGCAGGTGTAACGCTTAACAGTTGCTGTAGCTTAGCCAGGTGGTGGAAAAAACCGCCGCAATTCCACTGAAGGATTACGTTATCGTGAGACTGGGAAGACATGAATCACTCAGAGTGTCTACACCTCAGGATCACTTGCTGCCACCAGATTGGCATCCATTGTGTCTGAGGGACCAGCGAGATCTAGGTCCTCAGCGGACGCCACGATCTCCACACCTCATCCTCAGACACAGAGCTTCTAGGTAGTGGTGGTGTGGGTGCCACCACAGTGCTTTGGTTCTTGGGGTTCTTTCTTTTTAGGTTTCTCTTGCTGCTCCTTAGGTTTGCGTGGCTGGGAGGGCTTTACTGATTTAGTCTCAGGCACAGAGAACCGTGAAGCCCTACGACCAGCTACCTGTGGTTGCTTCAGTCTCTGGCAGGTGTCAGCTTTGCCACTGGTAGGAACCTGAGAAGGGAGCGATCCGAGGGGGGATCCCTTCCTGGCGATAGGAGCTGAAGAAGACACGCTTTTCTTGCTGATAAGTGGGGACCAACGACCAACGTCCCTGATGGTTGGGGGGGGGGGGGGGGCAGGTTGCTTCTGAAGTAGTTTGTGCTGTAGCAACATGGAGGGAAGTGTCCCCACCATCAAGGGGGCAGGTGGAGTCTGACTGCTCTGAGAGCCAACTGTACATGGTGGAATGGAAGATGGTAGAACCACTGTTGTAGCGGCGGTGTAGGTTGGCGTCATATGCACATGCCTCTCATGCATATTCCCCTCATTTTCTGTTAGCCTCAGTGTAGGTCAATCGGTCAGGGTCTTGTATTGCATTATTTTTCTTTCGTTCTGGGGAATCCTGCGAGCAAGGAGAAAGGTGCTCTCCACAGTTGACACAGATGGGAGGTGAGGAACAGGGAGTATTGGGATGTGAAAGACATCCAAAATCTCAACAGGTGATGCTGGAAGTACTGTGGGAAGACGTATGGCCGAACTTCCAGCACTTAAAGCACCGCATGGGGGTAGGCATATAGGGCTTTACATCACAGTGGTAGACCATCACCTTGACCTTCTCGAGTAATGTGTCACCCTCGAAGGCCAAGATGAAGGCACCAGTACGAACCTGATTATCCCTCGGACCACTGTGCACGTGACAGACGAAATGGACGCCTCACCGCTCTAAATTCGCGCGCATCTCATTGTCAGACTGCAAAAGAAGGTGAAATATGATATACTGGACGATATTTAATCTCTTATGGGATGGGATGGAAACAAACATCCCCCAGCTTGTCACAGGTGAGTAGTGCCCATGACTGGGCAGAAGATGCTGTTTTGATCAAGACTGCCCCTGACTGCATTCTGGACAACCCATCCCCCTCCCCAAACTAGACCTCTAAATGCTCCACAAGAAACTTAGGTTTTATTGACAAGAAATATGCGAAATCAATTCTTGTACATACAAGGTACTGGGGTTAATAAGCTTCGCTGCCATCCTTAGCCTGGCGTTCCTCCCATGGTGTGGCCAGGGGGGAGGGTGGGACGAACTGGGGGCCGTATTTCTTAGCATTGAAGTTAGACCTTGACCGCTTAGAGACTGCTGGTGTTTGACCACCAGCAAGAGATTATGTACTACGCTTCATGGCGTGTCATCCGTCCTGATGCCACCCACTCCAGCCAGGGGCCTTCCCCATGGGCTCCACCCAACCACAGCAAAAACCACCTGGCAGGATGGCCACTGTTGGGAGTCCTGATGCTCCAGGGTGACGGGCATCTACTCTTTGGCATACATGGGGAGTTAACGGCACAGGCATCAGCACAGCGATCCCTATATGGTAAGGGGGCTACAACCAACAGGGTACATGGCGGCCCCACCACAATGGACTGGCTACCGTGCTGGATACAGGTCTAAACAAGTCCATGGTCATCGTCGACGCAGAAAGGGACAATGCATAGTGAATGGTGGTAAACGCACCCAGGAAGGTGTCCTCACCCAAGTGATGGAGAATGATTATATCTGTCATATCTCTGAATACTGGCCATTCCTCCTGGGCCACGCTGTGCAGGCAGCACAACGGTTAGAAAGTACTGTCTTTCTGTCACCTTAAATAACACATCATGCAAATAAAGCTCCGGGCGTGGGTGACGGCAGCAGTGCATTACAGATAGTTTGGAAGTTGTGGACTGGGGCCATGGTGAGGGCCCCAAGATGGGGTTTTTCTTAATGCGCTCTGTAGTTGGTGTGCACAAGTCGTCAGTACACATACATTGCGAGACTGTAGGGACCATAGTTTTTATTGGCACGGTAGTTGCTACTAGGAACGTGGTTAAACTCAGAATAGCCTTCTGCGACCCCGTTTGCCTGTGTGTGAGGAAGACAGATGTTCTTACTTGAGCATGGATGGACGAATGACAAATTCCAGATAAAAATTCCCACCCATTTAAAGTATTAAGAATATGATGGAGCTAGGTACTGTTGACTGTAACGTTCAGGTAGAGGGATTGGTTCCACGTGGTGATGTATATCCAAGTGGATCCAAATGGAAAAGGGGTGGCGGTTTCTTATCAAAATGGTTCAAATGGCTCTGAGCACTATGGGACTCAACTGCTGTGGTCATTAGTCCCCTAGAACTTAGAACTACTTAAACCTAACTAACCTAAGGACACCACACACATCCATGCCCGAGGCAGGATTCGAACCTGCGACCGTAGCAGTCGCACGGTTCCGGACTGCGCGCCTAGAACCGCGAGACCACCGCGGCCGGCGTTTCTTATCACATGAGGAATGAGTTAGAGACCTACTGTGGGGCACATTCAGACCTGTCGAAATACAAAGTTCCTTCAAACGGTGGAGTACTGTAGCGGCCGTTCACTGCCCTGAAATCAATCACTTATACAACTGAATCAAGCACGTTACCATACCCTGATCTACCTCCTTCCAGAACTCGACGTAAAGCGTCCCCTTCAAGATCTAACCGAAAAGTGTCCTCAAAAGTTAAAGTCCCATAGCGGCTGTTCACCACCCAGAATGTATCACCTATTCTCCGAATCTCACACATTAGCACAAGCAGGTCTGTCTTCTTCCAGTACAAACATGAAAGTGTCCAGAATCACTTCCTTGACCTCTTCACTCGTAAAGTTCCGGTCTTCTCTTGACTCCCGTAGTGCTCCACCATGGTCTGCTTTTTCATTGGCTGAAAGACCATCCCAACCAAAAATATATCGTTGTTACACTACGGACATGATTTGATTCATCTTAACCACTTTCCCGCAATAAACCAACATTAAATCAATATTTCAATAAAAAATGTTATAAATGTTCTGTCACATTCAGATAAGTGAGAATATTAACAAATTAAATGAACGATTGTTCATAAATAATGAAGGTAGTATCCCTGTGCATTTGCATTCAAATTAAGTGACGACGAATTATCGTTAAATATTATTTAAACAATTATTTACGCCTTCATGACAGTAGCGTATTTTGGTTCTTTCTTCAGCTGTGGTATCCGCTAACACTTGTGATGACCACTTTTCTGTTAGCGCAGTTTCTTAATACCACTTGCAGTCAAGATTTAAATAAAGTCACTAGCAAAATAGTAAACTGTTCATTTAATAACTAAACAAGTATAACAATGTGAGATATTCATATTGTATTCATTAGCTGTGTAAGTGTGGAGAATACGTTCTGACAAATATATGGTGGTGGCGATATGATGAAGACAACACAAACACACTATCCTGGGACAGAGAAAATCCCCAACCCTTACATTACTGATAGGTTTCATATTTACACACACTGTGGGATATTGCATCACTTGGCGAACCTTGCTCAATCTTCATTCTTTGGGAGAATTTTGGCAGTCTAACTTTTTCTTCTGCTCTTACGTATTCAGTTAGTTGATCCGACTGCATGATCTCTGGAAATCTTTACTAGTTCTCAGAATGAGATTTTCACTCTGCAGCGGAGTGTGTGCTGATGTGAAACTTCCTGGAAGATTAAAATTGTGTGCCGGACCGAGACTCGAACTCGGGACCTTTGCCTTTCGCGGGCAAGTGCACTCCGCTGCAGAGTGAAAATCTCATTCTGGAAACATTCCCCAGGCTGTGGCTAAGCCATGTCTCCGCATTATCCTTTCTTCCAGGAGCGCTAGTTCTGCAAGGTTCACAGAAGAGCTTCTATGAAGTTTGGAGGTACTGGCAGAATTGAAGCTGTGAGGACGGGTCGTGAGTCGTGCTTGGGTAACTCAGATGGCAGAGCACTTTCTTGCGAAACGCAAAGGTCCCGAGTTCGAGTCTGCGTCAGGCACACAGTTTTAATCTGCCAGGAAGTTTTACTAGGTCTGTATTAGTATTGGAGTAGTCTTAATTTGCTAGCGCCTGTTTTTCATTTATTTGTGTCTGCTATGTATTTTGGTTTCGTGGGTTCTACACCACGTCCCTGTGTCGTTGGTGGCAATTTTACAGGCGCTGTGATTTTGAAGGATACTGTGATGGCCGAGCGGTTCTGGGCGCTTCAGTCTGGAACCGCGCTGCTACTACAGTCGAGGGTTCGAATCCTGTCTCGGGCATGAATGTATGTGCTGTCCTTAGGTTAGTTAGCTTTAAGTAGTTCTAAATCTAGAGAACTGATGACCTCAGATGTTAAGTCCCATAGTGCTTAGAGCCATTTGAACCATTTGATACTGTAATCTTTCTCTATTCACTTACGATATCTATATACCTTTACGGTTATCAGTTCTGTTGTGTCAGGCAGCGAATTTTGTAATCTTTTTTTATTCAGCGTGTATGATCATACATAGTAAGGCATGGGGTATAAAGCTTTAGTAGAAGTTGACGGCAGCGAACATAGAGTACAGTAACGCAGATATGAAGCGCGCAAGAGCGCTCCTGCATGCACAGGTAAACGTTAGAATGGAGGATATACTCGTGGGTGAAGGGTCAGGACAGGTAGACGTGGGTAGAGAAGGTATCGAGCAAGCTTACGAGCATGCTGGAAGAGGAACAGATGTGAAGGGGTCTCAACAATAAATATAATTTTTTGTGTACATATTTCGGTTTGTTTACTTAAATTTTGGGGGGGACCGTAGATTTTTTGAGTCTCAGTGACGTAAATAATAACAAAACGATTAAGCCCACAGTAATGATTGGAGGGATTGAGACACTCCTTTCCTTCGTGATGTACGTTGTCCTATTAAACCGCGGCGTGAGCATCAATGTGCAGGTCTATGTATTTCTAATTTTTGGCTACCCTATTTGCGAGATTTGCGTATGCGCAGGTCGATGCCATCTTCTGAAGGAAGTTAACCACATTGTTGCACCTAATACTGTTCGTATGTAAGGGATGCTCAATGCACGTGAAATGAGGGGATCGATCACGCAAATGAATGGGATCAGATGCCCACCACGGTTGACACTGTAGACGAGAATGATGAGGTTGCATCACGACGCGAGAATGGTCTACAAAACAGAGCGAAAAATTTAGAGCACAAGTGAAAGATGAAGACAAGGCAAAAAGACCCGAAAACTAGTGGTGAGTGCCGTTAAGGAAGCACATGAGGTTAAACTCTTAGCAACGGAAGCTAACAATGAGGCAAAGAATGCTCACATGGACGTCAAGAAGCTAAAAAAGCAGGTTCGCGAGGTGCTGAAGTAAGTAATAGACGAATCGAGCTTGAAATTCATCTTCCGTTCTGACCAAATTGCAAATGATATTACAAAATTACGGGAGCACTTGGAACAGATATCGTGAAGCGAACGAACGAGTGGTGAAGACGATTGCATGTCACTGTGCAGATGAACAATGTGGCGCGTCCTATAGAAAACGATGATAGTATTCTGAGAATGAAATCAGCACCAGATGACCTTTCAGGAGAGACATTGCGCGGACGAACTGACGACACGTTCGACTTCAAACATTTTGTGTCCATTTTGCGCCCATCAGAAAATTTCATAATTACGAATATAAGAGGAACACCTTACAACCCTAGACCATCTCTCAATTTTGGCCTCCCTCTACCTTCACAGTGGCTACTCGGATGTAAACTAGAATTTGTCTGCGGGCACATCGAGGGCAGTGTGGCAGAAAGAACGCGTACGATCGCTGCAACCTGGACTGCGGGATTTCAGGGATACGTTTTTGGCGAAATACTGGTCGACCAAGACACAGGAATGCATCATGTTTTGCAAGGACCTGATCGCATAAGGATTTAAAAGTCCTGTCAAATTGTCTGGTGAAAATGAACCAATTCTTTGAAGACCCGTGTAGCGATGCCGAAGTAATCCGCTTCTGCCATATGAAGCACCCACCACACCACCAACAAATACTGACTGGCAAATGTGGTAACGACACTTACTTTCGGTACAGATGGCTCTGAGCACTATGGGACTTAACATCTGTGGTCACAAGTCCCCTAGAACTTAGAACTACTTGAATTAAGTAACCCAAGGACATAACACACATCCATGCCCGAGGCAGGATTCGAACCCGCGACCGTAGCAGTCGCGCGGTTCCGGACTGAACGCCTAGAATCACGAGACCACCGCGGCCGGCAATTTTTTCGGGATACCCTGCGGGAATTAGAATTCATGCTGGATGAACAGAGCACGACTAAAAGAAGAGGTGGAACTGATGAGCGATATAACACCTGGTAGAACAAACAATTCCAAATAAGGGTACGCAGACAGAGATAGTACATCAGGTGTAAATAAACAGCAACCACCTACGACAAACAGGAGGCTGAAACAACCAGCACTAAAGCCAAAATGATAATAGGAGACAGTTCAGGCACAATGTATTTGCTCCTGAAGAGGTGGTCGTTGAACGTCGCCCACCTAAGCCTAACAGCATTCAACAGGGAAACCCGTGGGAATTCACCACATCAGGCACCTGAAACCCTTCATTGATTGGCATAGCATCAGATCGTAGGAATCCATAGTATAGAGTATAATTATGTTTAGCAGGTAATTTTTTTTATATTTTTCCTTCCAACTCCTATTACGTGGGTAAGTCAATTATTATCCGCAAAGCAGTTACAAAATGTTATTGTAATCAAATAGGAAACTTACAAGAACATCAGTTTTCGACATAGTCTCCTTCCGTTTCAACGCACTTGGTTCATCATTGTACGAGCTGCTTCATGCCCTCATAAAAGAAGTTTCTCGGTTGAGCTGCGAGCCAGGAATGCACCGTTTCTTTCACTGCTTCGTCCGAGGCAAATCGACGGCCCCTTAATGCCTGAGTGGACCAAACAAGTGATAGTCAAAAGGGGCAAGATAGGGACTATATGGTGGTGGTGGAGGAGGAGGAGGAGGAGGAGGAGGAGGAGGAGGAGGCTCCTGTATTTCAAATTTGATTTTCTGGAGCGTTCCAGCAGTGTAGACAGCAGTATGCGGACGGGAATTATTGTGCAACAACACAACACCTTCTGACAGCAATCCTCGGCGTTTGCTTTGAATTGCAGACTTTAGCCTTGCAGTAAGCATCTCAGTGTAACGTACACTGTTTGTTGCTGTACCCCTTTCCCCATAATGTTCCAGTACTGCACCTTGTACGTCCCAAAAAAACCGTAAGCATCAGTTTTCCTGCGGATGGTTAGGTCTTTAACTTTTTCTTGCACAGCAAATTTGGATGTGTCCATTCCATACTCTGCCGTTTACTCTCCGGCTCGTAATGACGGATCCATGTTTCGTCACCAGTGATGATCCCGTCTAAGAAGTTGTCCCCTTCGTTACCATAGCGATCCAAATGTTTTTTGCAGATGTCCAAAAAAGCGCGTTTGTTTATGCAACTGTGTGAGTTGTTTTGGACCCATCTTGCACACACTAAATGAAACTCAAGTCTGTTGTGGATGATTTTGTAAGCAGAACCGTGACTAATTTGTAGACAATGTGCCACTTCGTGAATAGTTAATCGTCTGTCTAACAACCATTTCACGTGAACGCCCAATGGTTTCTTCGTTTTTGGCGGTAAATGATCGTCCGGCTCCTTCATCGTGCGGAACACTTGTGCGAACATTACGGAATTTTTAAATCCATTCGTAGACACTCCACTGTGGTAAAACACTGTTCCCATACTGTACCGAAAGTCTTCGATGAATTTCGGTTCCTGACACGCCTTCCGACCACAAAAACGGATCACTGGACGTTGCTCTTCTTTGGTGCAATGTACAGCGAAGCAGCCATGATTAACAGCAGGGCAGCGATAACTAAACTAGCCTAGCGGCTTGAAAATTGCAAAGACATAGCAACAAAGCATGCGTCATCGACGTAAAACGACAATACTACCAAAATAAACTAAATTATAACTAAATTACGGGTAATAACTGGCTTCCCCTCGTATAAATCTTGTGTTAGCTGAATATTGACAAACGTTTAGAATCAGTGTAAATAGAACTTGCTTGGTAATGAATGTTTTGGGGCCCCAAGTAAAGTGTCTGCTCGTTAGAACGGTCCTGGAAGGAACGCCAGTATTGGCTATAAAGAATGATGGAGGAGAGATGATGTGCTGCCTGACATCTTCGTTATCTTTGCTTGGTATTACAGCGTTTGTAAAACATCAATGAGCTACGTGTGACGGATGGGTGAACAGTCTGATTATTGTAGATAATATGGATAAAACGTGTGTCTACAGGGAGTAGGAACGTTTCTAAACCGCGAGTTTTCATTTTTTGTCGTCGTCTGTGTTGAGGGGGTTGATCACGTAATTGAATGGGAGGCTGATGCCCATCACGGTTATACTGTTATTTCAGAGGTTCATTGCGTTAATGTTTATTCGCTATGAAATATTAACTTCTGTGTTTTAAAGATATTGAAATATTATTGTGTCGTTGGATGTGCCTCATTTATCCGAGATTAATACAGACACTCAAAAAGCAGTGAAAGCCATCTTTCAACTTGGCTGACACTCCATCAGTTCTTGGAGCATTTCCTGCACAAATTCCAAGTGAGCAACTGGCGTCAAAACTCCCATTACTGGGATTTTTTAACATTAGAACTAAAAATGAAAGAAATTCAAGACATATAGATCATGAATAAGCTTCTGTCGAGTATTTTGATGCATATTATGTATATACATAGCAAATAAAGCGCAAAAAATCCAAGGGGGTGGGAGTAATACGTAAATTTTATCCCTATTTGGTGCGTTTTTCTGCATTTGCTATTGCTACTACGGATGCAAAGACAAATTATTAGTTAAGTACTACAAAGTCTGAGAGTAGGTTCATTAACAAGCAGCGCTTTACATGCTGAAAAACAACGAGGATCGTTGTAATGAAGACATCATTAAGCTAACCTGCACCTAAGCAAGCATATAATCCAAATTTCCGAAGATGAAGTACCCGTGAGTGAATATGAGCTCCATGGGAAGGGAAGAAACGATAACATACCCTATTTTATATGTTTAAGAAACTTATCTATAGCAAGTGTTACGCAGTAACTGACTGTCATTCAATTCATAATTCGTATATTCAATTAATAACTCTTAGAAGGTTGTATACATGGAAGAATCCTGGAGATACTAAAAGGTATCAGATAGATCATTTAATGGTAAGACAGATTTAGGAATCAGGTTTTAAATTGTAGGACATTTCCAGGGGCAGATGCGGACTCTGACCACAATCTATTGGTTATGACCTGTAGATTAAAACTGAAGAAACTGCAAAAAGGTGGGAATTTAAGGACATGATATCTGGATAAGCTGAAAGAACCAGAGGTTTTACAGAGTTTCAAGGAGAGCACAAGGGAACAATTGACAGGAATAGTGGAAAGAAATACAGTAGAAGAAGAATGGGTAGCTCTGAGAGACGAAGTAGTGGAGGCAGCAGAGGATAAAGTAGGTAAAAAGACGAGGGCTAGTAGAAATACTTGGGTAACAGAAGAAATATTGAATTTAATTGATGAAAGGAGAAAATATAAAAATGCAGTAAATGAAGCAGGCAAAAAGGAATACAAACGTCTCAAAAATGAGATCGACAGGAAGTGCAAAATGGCTAAGCAGGGATGGCTAGAGGACAAATGTTAAAATGTAGAGGCTTATCTCACTAGGGGTAAGATAGATACTGCCTACAGGAAAATTAAAGAGACCTTTGGAGATAAGAGAACCACTTGAATGAATATCAAGAGCTCAGATGGAAACCCAGTTCTAAGCAAAGAAGGGAAAGCAGAAAGGTGGAAGGAGTATACAGAGGGTTTACACAAGGGCGATGTACTTGAGGATAATATTATGGAAATGGAAGAGGATGTAGACGAAGATGAAATGGGAGATAAGATACTGCGTGAAGAGTTTGACATAGCACTGAAAAACCTGAGTCGAAACAAGGCCCCGGGAGTAGACAACATTCCATTACAACTACTGAAAGCCTTGGGAGAGCCAGTCATGACAAAACTCTACCAGCTGATGAGCAAGAGGTATGAGACAGGGGAAATAATCTCAGACTTCAAGAAGAATATAATAATTCCAATCCCAAAGAAAGCAGGTGTTGACAGATGTGAAAATTACCGAACTATCAGTTTAATAAGTCACAGATGCAAAATACTAACGCGAATTCTTTACAGACGAATGGAAAAACTGGTAGATGCGGAACTCGGGGAGGATCAGTTTGGATTCCGTAGAAAAGTTGGAACACGTGAGGCAATACTGACCTTACGACTTATCTTAGAAGAAAGATTAAGAAAAGGCAAACCTAAGTTTCTAGCATGTGTAGATTTGGAGATAGCTTTTGACAATGTTGACTGGAATACTCTCTTTCAAATTCTGAAGGTGGCAGGGGTAAAATACAGGGAGCGAAAGGCTATTTACAATTTGTACAGAAACCAGATGGCAGTCATAAGAGTCGAGGGGCATGAAAGGGAAGCAGTGGTTGGGAAGGGAGTGAGACAGGGCTGTAGCCTCTCCCTGATGTTAGGTTGGGTTGTTTGGGGGAAGAGACCAAACAGCGAGGTCATCGGTCTCATCAGATTAGGAAAGGATGGGGAAGGAAGTCGGCCGTGCCATTTCAAAGGAACCATCCCAGCATTTGCCAGGAGTGATTTTAGGGAAATCATGGAAAGAATAAAACAGGATGGCCGGACATGGGATTGAACAGTCGTCCTCCCGAATGTGAGTCCAGTGCCCTAATTTTATTCAATCGGTATATTGAGCAAGCAGTGAAGGAAACAAAAGAAAAATTCAGAGTAGGTATTAAAATCCACGGAGAAGAAATAAAAACTTTGAAGTTCACCGATGACATTGTAATTCTGTCAGAGACAGCAAAGGACCTGGAAGAGCAGTTGAACGGAATGGGCAGTGTCTTGAAAGGAGGATATAAGATGAGCATCAACAAAAGCAAAACGAGGATAATGGAATGTAGTCAAATTAAATCGGGTGATGCTGAGGGAAATAGACTAGGAAATGAGACACTTAAAGTAGTGAAGGAGTTTTGCTATTTAGGACGTAAAATAACAGATGATGGTCGAAGTATAGAGGATATAAAATGTAGACTGGCAATGGCAATGAAAGCGTATCTGAAGAAGAGAAATTTGTTAACATCGAGTATAGATTTATGTATCAGGAAGCCGTTTCTGAAAGTATTTGTATGGAGTGTAGCCATGTATGGAAGTGAAATATGGACGATAACTAGTTTGGGCAAGAAGAGAATAGAAGCTTTCGAAATGTGGTGCTACAGAAGAATGCTGAAGATAAGGTGGATAAATCACGTAACTAATGAGGAGGTGTTGAATAGGATTGGGGAGAAGAGAAGTTTGTGGCACAACTTGACTAGAAGAAGTGATAGATTGGTAGGACATGTTTTGAGGCATCAAGGGATCACAAATTTAGCATTGGAGGGCAGCGTGGAGGGTAAAAATCGTAGAGGGAGACCTAGAGATGAATACACTAAGCAGATTCAGAAGGATGTAGGTTGCAGTAGGTAGTGGGAGATGATGAAGCTTGCACAGGACAGAGTAGCATAGAGAGCTGCATCAAACCAATCTCAGGACTGAAGACAACAACAACAACAACAACAACAACAACAACAACAACAACAACAACAACTCTTAGTGGCATTCACTGGCTTCAGGTAATCACGTCTATACCTCTGACGACGTAATTGATAAGTCTGTCAAAATGTGTGTGAAATCTTATGGGACTTAACTGCTAAGGTCATCAATCCCTAAGCTTGCACATTACTTAACCTAAATTATCCTAAGGACAAACACACTCATGCCCGAGGGAGAACTCTAACCTCCGGCGGGACCAGCCGCACAGTCGATGACTGCAGCGCCTAAGACCGCTCGGCTAATCCCGCGCGGCGATCAGTCTGTAACCACAATCTAGATTTATCGCACGCGAACCTGGTTTCTGTATTTCATTTACATAACCGACTCTCCATTCAGAAATCCGTACTGAGTTCACGTTCCATACTGACAGCTGTGGGCAGTCTGTTTTTAAGGGCTTCGATCAAAAGGCGAGTGACGTTGCTTCCATCAAATGGTTCAAATGGCTCTGAGCACTATGCGACTTAACTTCTGAGGTCATCAGTCGCTAGAACTTAGAACTAATTAAACCTAACTAATCTAAGGACATCACACGTCCATGCCCGAGGCAGGATTCAAACCTGCGACCGTAGTGGTCGCTCGGCTCCAGACTGTTGCGCCCAGAACCTCGCTTCCGTCAGTAGAGCTTCTTACAGGCCACAACACCGAGCGGTGCTGCTGCAGACATGCCTTTATTAAGTCGGAATGAACGTTAACCAATTAACAACCAATGCTCTATTGACCGCGAGAGAGAGGTGGTGGTGAAGACACTGTCACTGCAGCCGGAATTTCGAGTTCAATAGCGGACTTCACAATACGCCACTTTGTGGCGCTTATGGGTAGGTCAAGCAAAGAGTAAAGCCGCACATGAGCAGTCAAAACTTGACATATTGGGACCGTTGCTGCTTGGTTTTTTTAAATTATGGTTACAATCTATGACAAACAGTCACAAAATACACGCAGTTTGTTTCAACCGCTACTGCAGCGCTGCAAAACTATTGTGAATTGCATATATGGGGTGTAAAAGCAAGTTCATAATGCAAATGAGGTCGTATTTCACAGTTAATTGCGCCGCTATAAATTGTAGCAGCAATAAAAGTATCTGCAAGACAGTAAAAAATGTGCCTAGTGGTGAGTGTATTAATATGAGTGAAGTCCGCAAAGAAATTAGTGAAAACAAGTACGGGGTGTTTTACGTATAAATTTAATGGGGAAATTAATTAAAAATTACATCAATGAGTACATGTCGTGAAAGAAAATTCCTTCAAGTTTTGTTTAATGTTAGTAGACTTCAACGTGGGATCCATTTGTTGCCCTGCACACGTCGAGAAGATATTCCACTTCTCGCGACGTACTCACAAACATTTCAAGTTTAACTGCCCCAAGCGCCACGAAAATTCTTTCCCGTAAATGATTGATGTGTGTGATATTTTCACTGTACACAACTTTTTTTGTGTGTCCCCAAAAGAAAATTTCCAGTGGGGTTAAGCCTGAGCTTCATGGCGGCCAAGGTATTGAGCCAGCCCTGCCTGTGTAACAGTTGCAATTTGCAGGCGCTCAACTTAAGTCTTAAGCACATCATCATACACAGTACCTTTAGGTACTTCTAATTTTAGACTACGTCTGGCCAATTACTTCTCCGGGCTCCAAACACACGAAACACGGATCTGTTCAACAACATCTTCAGAAGTTCTCCGCCTACCTAGTGATTTTGCTTTTAAAACACTACCGGTTTCCTTGAAAGACTTCAACCAATGACCGATAGATTTTGCTGTAAGTGGTTCACCACCATACTGGCGTCTAAAATTACGTTGCACTGACTCAGTTTACAGAAGCCAAATAATACACTGCGCTTTCTGTTGTGGAGTGCACGTTGTTGCTGAGTCGCTCTGTACTGCACGCGTGCCTGGACTGAACTGAGGAAACAAAACAAAAAACTGCACTCTTGTTGTCTCAAGGTCAAGCATACCTCCAAACTGTACTGGAGGCAAACTTGATGAACCAAACACAGATTCTAGGATACGTTAAAACTAGGGAGTTCTTTTTGAAACACACTGTACAATCGGCGGAGTGCATCAGAATACTGGAAGAACGTGCGAAGTACGTGCATGTAATATTGATCAGTTTCTGTTGAACTTAAACACAATTTTCTGTCTTATACGACTTTCGATGATACGATTACGACTCTGCTACTGTTAACCGAATATATTACATTGAACTAACAGTTCATTACTGTATACTGACATTTAGGAGGAGATGGTATATTACTTTAACTATATTATCCTTTTCGTATTGGCGAAGTCACCGCTACATTTAGTGATTGGAAAATATGGAAGAAAAAAGTAACACCATTAAATATAGTAAACTCTTAGTTTATTTCATTCCATTATGTTATCACACATCAGGCGCTTCGAACGCTAGCATTGCATTACGTGTCAAAATTGATAGTTGAAGCAATGTTAGCGCTCCAAGCGTCTGGCGTGTAGGAACTTGACCCAACTCGATGCATTTTTTCTGCCACAGAGTTTCGCGATTTTTGTCGTGGGCTGTGGTACCATCGTGTAGGTGACTATTAGCTAGAAGTGGAAGTCAACGAAGAGGGTTCGTCTGTGAAGTTGAGAAACATCCGTCGATAATGTAACATCGAGTGTGAAAATAATGTAAGTTTGTACATACGTGTCTACCACATCTCCTCCTAAGATACTACACAGATTTCAACTAAACTTGGTACACAAATCACTGTCTGGAAAGAATTTCTTTGGGTTGTAGAACCACCTACCTATCAAAAAGGTCGGGGATGAAAAAGAAGTGCAGCCCACTACGCACGAATAATTCAGTATTTGAGAAAGAGAACTCTTAGTGACTTGCAACAAAGTCTACTCAATTTCATACCTGCACGAAACCTCGCCTACAAAATGATGAAAGGAATAAAGTTTATCCCTTACCACATTATTGATGTCCATGCAGTAAAATTACTGTATGATGCATGACTTTTTAATTTATTACTTCTTTGCTACTAACTATTGGCAGCAAGTTTCGCAGACAATGTCCACATATGCTGCTGAATGTACCTACAAAATTATGTCATTGTACGACACACAATTCAGGAAATATGATAAGCACTGAGGTCCGTGAAAACGAAACTGCAGAGTGAACTTTGGTATACATACAGGTGAAATGTGTGTTCAGATATGTGTGAACTATAGTTAATATACTGTGAACTACACTCCTGGAAATTGAAATAAGAACACTGTGAATTCATTGTCCCAGGAAGGGGAAACTTTATTGACACATTCCTGGGGTCAGATACATCACATGATCACACTGACAGAACCACAGGCAACAGAGCATGCACAATGTCGGCACTAGTACAGTGTATATCCACCTTTCGCAGCAATGCAGGCTGCTATTCTCCCATGGAGACGATCGTAGAGATGCTGGAAGTAGTCCTGTGGAACGGCTTGCCATGCCATTTCCACCTGGCGCCTCAGTTGGACCAGCGTTCGTGCTGGACGTGCAGACCGCGTGAGACGACGCTTCATCCAGTCCCAAACATGCTCAATGGGGGACAGATCCGTGGATCTTGCTGGCCAGGGTAGTTGACTTACACCTTCTAGAGCACGTTGGGTGGCACGGGATACATGCGGACGTGCATTGTCCTGTTGGAACAGCAAGTTCCCTTGCCGGTCTAGGAATGGTAGAACGATGAGTTCGATAACGGTTTGGATGTACCGTGCACTATTCAGTGTCCCTCGACGATCACCAGAGGTGTACGGCCAGTGTAGGAGATCGCTCCCCACACCATGATGCCGGGTGTTGGCCCTGTGTGCCTCGGTCGTATGCAGTCCCGATTGTGGCGCTCACCTGCACGGCGCCAAACACGCATACGACCATCATTGGCACCAAGGCAGAAGCGACTCTCATCGCTGAAGACGACACGTCTCCATTCGTCCCTCCATTCACGCCTGTCGCGACACCACTGGAGGCGGGCTGCACGATGTTGGGGCGTGAGCGGAAGACGGCCTAACGGTGTGCGGGACCGTAGCCCAGCTTCATGGAGACGGTTGCGAATGGTCCTCGCCGATACCCCAGGAGCAACAGTGTCCCTAATTTGCTGGGAAGTGGGGGTGCGGTCCCCTACGGCACTGCGTAGGATCCTTCGGTCTTGGCGTGCATCCGTGCGTCGCTGCGGTCCGGTCCCAGGTCGACGGGCACGTGCACATTTCGCCGACCACTGGCGACAACATCGATGTACTGTGGAGACCTCACGCCCCACGTGTTGAGCAATTCGGCGGTACGTCCACCCGGCCTCCCGCATGCCCACTATACGCCCTCGCTCAAAGTCCGTCAACTGCACATACGGTTCACGTCCACGCTGTCGCGGCATGCTACCAGTGTTAAAGACTGCGATGGAGCTCCGTATGCCACGGCAAACTGGCTGACACTGACGGCGGCGGTGCACAAATGCTGCGCAGCTAGCGCCATTCGACGGCCAACACCGCGGTTCCTGATGTGTCCGCTGTGCCGTGCGTGTGATCATTGCTTGTACAGCCCTCTCGCAGTGTCCGGAACAAGTATGGTGGGTCTGACACACCGGTGTCAATGTGTTCTTTTTTTCATTTCCAGGAGTGTATATTAAATATATGCTAATAATATGTGACTGTGAGTACGCAAGAACAGCCTCGGGTAAAAGGCTCCTCCTAAATCCCTGGGTCGACTTCATCCAAACTTTGTCTACATACTACTTATCTGGAAAGAAACACTGTGGGCTCAAGAACCAGCAGCCTCCTATTGTGGTAGGGGTAATAACGCGGAGAGAGAAGGGGACAGGAGAAGATGGACAGTGAAAGGAAAAGGGAAGAGATTGACACACAGGAGGGAGGAAGACAGAGGGGGGAGGGAGGTGAGGAGGAGATGGACTAATAAAAGACTGAAATAATTACATACCCGGGCAACGCCGAGTACTCAACTAGTATTCAAATAAAATGGAGACGATTGAAGCATGGCAGGCAGTCATTTCTAAGTTTTCACCGGACTTTGGAAGCAAAAGTGCTGCAGAGAAGAAGACAAATGGTATCCTGATAGTGATGAACAAACCAAACACATACAGCATTGTCACTTATATTAAGCGATTAAGCATAAAAAATATACGTCACTTGAATGATTCTGATTAGTGTTTAAGGAGACCAACTGCTAATGTCAGTCTCTGCACCCCCTCTCTCCCCTCTACATCACAGAACCAACGTACCCTGTCTGAGGATAGGGTAGAGTAAATCCTGTGCACAGGTTGAGAGAATGTTCTAAAATTTTGCGCAGAATCATGGGAACTAGCCCGGTATTCTCCTGGTGGGATGTGGGAAACCTAAAAACCTCATCGTCGTTAATCCACCGGGCATATTCGATCCAGGGACGGCACACGTCCCCGTACCGGAAACGGTCGCATTAACAAGAGCAGCTACCCGGGCGCGTGTTCACTTAAATGGTATTCTGAGCAAGGGGACATTTTCAAACGATCATAGTAGTTGTCCCTCTGTGCTCAAAGTAGTCTTCAATTTGTCACGAACATTGTTCACGTTTCTTCCTGCCTGTGTTGGGTTTGTTGCTATGTTGTATGAACAAGTAGTCAAAGTGTCTTCAAATCTGTATCCATCTCTACCACCTACAACTGGCTTAGCTCCTGCTACTTCGCTCGCATAGACTCTACGGTCTCCATACATGTTTTTGGTTTCCTGTAATACATTCATGATGTTTACAAATTGCAACAGATTCTAGACTTTTCACGCTCATTAATGCCATAGAAGTATATCCTTTTCCGAATGTACTTCTGACTAAAAATCTATAGCAGTTGCTGGAGTCCAAGGTTTTGTTAATCACGCCTTTGCGTTCTTATGGTGATATTTCCATAGAAACTTTCATCCCCTTACCGAGAAGTGAAATACCTGTTTTCATGGCTTTAATTTTTTTAACATAAAAAATATTTTTTTAAAATTTTCATCCCATATTGCACCCTCTTAGGGATTCAATTTCCTAAAACAATGAAACATCTTTGTTTTATTTCTGAGAGAGAGGCTAAGTACAAATTTTCATACACACGCGAGACAGATTGACTTCATAACGAAATAATTTCATAAAACATTTCATTCCCTATTTCACTCCCTTAGCGGTTTAATTTTCTAAAATACTGAAACACGTACCATGTTTTATTTTTAACCAGGATGTCAAATAATAGTTTTCATAGACGTAGCTCTGAAAATGCTTTAGTAGTTCCTTAATAATGATTTGTTTTCAAAGAAACATTCACCAACTGCTTTACCCCCTTAGTTGCTGAATTTCGAAAAATGCTGAAACAAGTATTTCCTTATTTCTGATCGAGAAATCAAATACAAATATTCCTAGGTTAATTTCAAAATTGCCTTGATAGCGAGATATGTTCAAAAATCCTTTCATCCCTATTTAACTCTCTTAAGGTTGGAATTTGGAACAATACCTCAAAACAACGCCTACAGTATAAGATCAACACCCTCTGAAAATTTCAAGTGTATATCCCTGGTGGCTTAGGCTCGACGATGATGAGAGAGTGAGGAGAGTGAGGAGAGTGAGGAGAGTGAGGAGAGTGAGGAGAGTGAGGAGAGTGAGGAGAGTGAGGAGAGTGAGGAGAGTGAGGAGAGTGAGGAGAGTGAGGAGAGTGAGGAGAGTGAGGAGAGTGAGGAGAGTGAGGAGAGTGAGGAGAGTGAGGAGAGTGAGGAGAGGAGGAGTGAGGAGAGTGAGGAGAGTGAGGAGAGTGAGGAGAGTGAGGAGAGTGAGGAGAGTGAGGAGAGTGAGGAGATGAGGAGAGTGAGGAGAGTGAGGAGAGTGAGGAGAGTGAGGAGAGTGAGGAGAGTGAGGAGAGTGAGGAGAGTGAGGAGAGTGAGGAGAGTGAGGAGAGTGAGGAGAGTGAGGGAGAGTGAGGAGAGTGAGGAGAGTGAGGACAGTGAGGACAGTGAGGACAGTGAGGACAGTGAGGACAGTGAGGACAGTGAGGACAGTGAGGACAGTGAGGACAGTGAGGACAGTGAGGACAGTGAGGACAGTGAGGACAGTGAGGACAGTGAGGACAGTGAGGACAGTGAGGACAGTAGAGGAGGAGTGAGGAGAGTGAGGAGAGTGAGGAGAGTGAGGAGAGTGAGGAGAGTGAGGAGAGTGAGGAGAGTGAGGAGAGTGAGGAGAGTGAGGAGAGTGAGGAGAGTGAGGAGAGTGAGGAGAGTGAGGAGAGTGAGGAGAGTGAGGAGAGTGAGGAGAGTGAGGAGAGTGAGGAGAGTGAGGAGAGTGAGGAGAGTGAGGAGAGTGAGGAGAGTGAGGAGAGTGAGGAGAGTGAGGAGAGTGAGTGAGAGTGAGGAGAGTGAGGAGAGTGAGGAGAGTGAGGAGAGTGAGGAGAGTGAGGAGAGTGAGGAGAGTGAGGAGAGTGAGGAGGAGGAGTGAGGAGAGTGAGGAGAGTGAGGGAGTGAGGAGAGTGAGGAGAGTGAGGAGAGTGAGGTGAGTGAGGTGAGTGAGGTGAGTGAGGTGAGTGAGGTGAGTGAGGTGAGTGAGGTGAGTGAGGTGAGTGAGGTGAGTGAGGTGAGTGAGGTGAGTGAGGTGAGTGAGGTGAGTGAGGTGAGTGAGGTGAGTGAGGTGAGTGAGGTGAGTGAGGTGAGTGAGGTGAGTGAGGTGAGTGAGGTGAGTGAGGTGAGTGAGGTGAGTGAGGTGAGTGAGGTGAGTGAGGTGAGTGAGGTGAGTGAGGTGAGTGAGGTGAGTGAGGTGAGTGAGGTGAGTGAGGTGAGTGAGGTGAGTGAGGTGAGTTGAGGTGAGTGAGGGTGAGTGAGGTGAGTGAGGTGAGTGAGGTGAGTGAGGTGAGTGAGGTGAGTGAGTGTGAGTGAGGTGAGAGTGAGGTGAGTGAGGTGAGTGAGGTGAGTGAGGTGAGTGAGGTGAGTGAGGTGAGTGAGGTGAGTGAGGTGAGTGAGGTGAGTGAGGTGAGTGAGGTGGAGTGAGGTGAGTGAGGTGAGTGAGGTGAGTGAGGTGAGTGAGGTGAGTGAGGTGAGTGAGGTGAGTGAGGTGAGTGAGGTGAGTGAGGTGAGTGAGGTGAGTGAGGTGAGTGAGGTGAGTGAGGTGAGTGGGTGAGTGAGGTGAGTGAGGTGAGTGAGGTGAGTGAGGTGGAGGTGAGGTGAGTGAGGTGAGTGAGGTGAGTGAGGTGAGTGAGGTGAGTGAGGTGAGTGAGGTGAGTGAGGTGAGTGAGGTGAGTGAGGTGAGTGAGGTGAGTGAGGTGAGTGAGGTGAGTGAGGTGAGTGAGGTGAGTGAGGTGAGTGAGGTGAGTGAGGTGAGTGAGGTGTGAGTGAGGTGAGTGAGGTGAGTGTGGGTGAGTGAGGTGAGTGAGGGTGAGTGAGGTGAGTGAGGTGAGTGAGGTGAGTGAGGTGAGTGAGGTGAGTGAGGTGAGTGAGGTGAGTGAGGTGAGTGAGGGTGAGTGAGGTGAGTGAGGTGAGTGAGGTGAGTGAGGTGAGTGAGGTGAGTGAGGTGAGTGAGGTGAGTGAGGTGAGTGAGGTGAGTGAGGTGAGTGAGGTGAGTGAGGTGAGTGAGGTGAGTGAGGTGAGTGAGGTGAGTGAGGTGAGTGAGGTGAGTGAGGTGAGTGAGGTGAGTGAGGTGAGTGAGGTGAGTGAGGTGAGTGAGGTGAGTGAGGTGAGTGAGGTGAGTGAGGTGAGTGAGGTGAGTGAGGTGAGTGAGGTGAGTGAGGTGTGGAGGTGAGTGAGGTGAGTGAGGTGAGTGAGGTGAGTGAGGTGAGTGAGGTGAGTGAGAGAGTGAGTGAGGTGAGTGAGAGAGTGAGTGAGGTGAGTGAGAGAGTGAGTGAGGTGAGTGAGAGAGTGAGTGAGGTGAGTGAGAGAGTGAGTGAGGTGAGTGAGAGAGTGAGTGAGGTGAGTGAGAGAGTGAGTGAGGTGAGTGAGAGAGTGAGTGAGGTGAGTGAGAGAGTGAGTGAGGTGAGTGAGAGAGTGAGTGAGGTGAGTGAGAGAGTGAGTGAGGTGAGTGAGAGAGTGAGTGAGGTGAGTGAGAGAGTGAGTGAGGTGAGTGAGAGAGTGAGTGAGGTGAGTGAGAGAGTGAGTGAGGTGAGTGAGAGAGTGAGTGAGGTGAGTGAGAGAGTGAGTGAGGTGAGTGAGAGAGTGAGTGAGGTGAGTGAGAGAGTGAGTGAGGTGAGGTGAGAGAGTGAGTGAGGTGAGTGAGAGAGTGAGTGAGAGTGAGTGAGAGAGTGAGTGAGGTGAGTGAGAGAGTGAGTGAGGTGAGTGAGAGAGTGAGTGAGGTGAGGTGAGAGAGTGAGTGAGGTGAGTGAGAGAGTGAGTGAGGTGAGTGAGAGAGTGAGTGAGGTGAGTGAGAGAGTGAGTGAGGTGAGTGAGAGAGTGAGTGAGGTGAGGAGTGAGAGAGGTGAGTGAGGTGAGTGAGAGAGTGAGTGAGTGAGAGTGAGGGTGAGTGAGAGAGTGAGTGAGTGTGAGTGAGAGAGTGAGGTGAGGTGAGTGAGAGAGTGAGGTGAGGTGAGTGAGAGAGTGAGGTGAGGTGAGTGAGAGAGTGAGGTGAGGTGAGTGAGAGAGTGAGGTGAGGTGAGTGAGAGAGTGAGGTGAGGTGAGTGAGAGAGTGAGGTGAGGTGAGTGAGAGAGTGAGGTGAGGTGAGTGAGAGAGTGAGGTGAGGTGAGTGAGAGAGTGAGGTGAGGTGAGTGAGAGAGTGAGGTGAGGTGAGTGAGAGAGTGAGGTGAGGTGAGTGAGAGGAGTGAGGTGAGGTGAGTGAGAGAGTGAGGTGAGGTGAGTGAGGAGAGTGAGGTGAGGTGAGTGAGAGAGTGAGGTGAGGTGAGTGAGAGAGTGAGGTGAGGTGAGTGAGAGAGTGAGGTGAGGTGAGGTGAGTGAGAGAGTGAGGTGAGGTGAGTGAGAGAGTGAGGTGAGGTGAGTGAGAGAGTGAGGTGAGGTGAGTGAGAGAGTGAGGTGAGGTGAGTGAGAGAGTGAGGTGAGAGTGAGTGAGAGAGTGAGGTGAGATGAGTGAGAGAGTGAGGTGAGGTGAGTGAGAGAGTGAGGTGAGGGTGAGTGAGAGAGTGAGGTGAGGTGAGTGAGAGAGTGAGGTGAGGTGAGTGAGAGAGTGAGGTGAGGTGAGTGAGAGAGTGAGGTGAGGTGAGTGAGAGAGTGAGGTGAGGTGAGTGAGAGAGTGAGGTGAGGTGAGTGAGAGAGTGAGGTGAGGTGAGTGAGAGAGTGAGGTGAGGTGAGTGAGAGAGTGAGGTGAGGTGAGTGAGAGAGTGAGGTGAGGTGAGTGAGAGAGTGAGGTGAGGTGAGTGAGAGAGTGAGGTGAGGTGAGTGAGGAGAGTGAGGTGAGGTGAGTGAGAGAGTGAGGTGAGGTGAGTGAGAGAGTGAGGTGATGGTGAGTGAGAGAGTGAGGTGAGGTGAGTGAGAGAGTGAGGTGAGGTGAGTGAGAGAGTGAGGTGAGGTGAGTGAGAGAGTGAGGTGAGGTGAGTGAGAGAGTGAGGTGAGGTGAGTGAGAGAGTGAGGTGAGGTGAGTGAGAGAGTGAGGTGAGGTGAGTGAGAGAGTGAGGTGAGGTGAGTGAGAGAGTGAGGTGAGGTGAGTGAGAGAGTGAGGTGAGGTGAGTGAGAGAGTGAGGTGAGGTGAGTGAGAGAGTGAGGTGAGGTGAGTGAGAGAGTGAGAGTGAGGTGAGTGAGAGGAGTGAGAGTGAGGTGAGTGAGAGAGTGAGAGTGAGGTGAGTGAGAGAGAGTGAGAGTGAGGTGAGTGAGAGAGAGTGAGAGTGAGGTGAGTGAGAGAGAGTGAGAGTGAGGTGAGTGAGAGAGAGTGAGAGTGAGGTGAGTGAGAGAGAGTGAGAGTGAGGTGAGTGAGAGAGAGTGAGAGTGAGGTGAGTGAGAGAGAGTGAGATTGAGGTGAGTGAGAGAGAGTGAGAGTGAGGTGAGTGAGAGAGAGAGAGAGGTGAGGTGAGTGAGAGAGAGAGAGAGTGAGGTGAGTGAGAGAGAGAGAGAGAGTGAGGTGAGTGAGAGAGAGAGAGTGAGGTGAGTGAGAGAGAGAGAGTGAGGTGAGTGAGAGAGAGAGAGAGTGAGGTGAGTGAGAGAGAGAGAGAGTGAGGTGAGTGAGAGAGAGAGAGTGAGGTGAGTGAGAGAGAGAGAGAGTGAGGTGAGTGAGAGAGAGAGAGTGAGGTGAGTGAGAGAGAGAGAGAGTGAGGTGAGTGAGAGAGAGAGAGAGTGAGGTGAGTGAGAGAGAGAGTGAGTGTGGTGAGTGAGAGAGTGAGAGTGAGTGAGGTGAGTGAGAGAGAGAGAGAGTGAGGTGAGTGAGTGAGAGAGAGTGAGGTGAGTGATGAGAGAGAGAGTGAGGTGAGTGAGAGAGAGAGAGAGTGAGGTGAGTGAGAGAGAGAGAGAGTGAGGTGAGTGAGAGAGAGAGAGAGTGAGGTGAGTGAGAGAGAGAGAGAGTGAGGTGAGTGAGAGAGAGAGAGAGTGAGGTGAGTGAGAGAGAGAGAGTGAGGTGAGTGAGAGAGAGAGAGTGAGGTGAGTGAGAGAGAGAGAGTGAGGTGAGTGAGAGAGAGAGAGTGAGGTGAGTGAGAGAGAGAGAGTGAGGTGAGTGAGAGAGAGAGAGTGAGGTGAGTGAGAGAGAGAGAGAGTGGGTGTGTGAGGAGGGAGAGAGTGAGGTGAGTGAGAGAGAGAGTGAGTGAGGTGAGTGAGAGAGAGAGAGAGTGAGGTGAGTGAGGAGAGAGAGAGTGAGGTGAGTGAGAGAGAGAGAGTGAGGTGAGTGAGAGAGAGAGAGTGAGGTGAGTGAGAGAGAGAGAGTGAGGTGAGTGAGAGAGAGAGAGTGAGAGTGAGTGAGAGAGAGAGAGAGAGTGAGGTGAGTGAGAGAGAGAGAGTGAGGTGAGTGAGAGAGAGAGAGTGAGGTGAGTGAGAGAGAGAGAGTGAGGTGAGTGAGAGAGAGGAGTGAGGTGGAGTGAGAGAGAGAGAGTGAGGTGAGTGAGAGAGTGAGAGTGAGGTGAGTGAGAGTGAGGTGAGTGAGAGAGAGTGAGGTGAGTGAGAGAGAGAGTGAGAGTGAGGTGAGGTGAGAGAGTGAGTGAGTGAGAGAGTGAGGTGAGTAGAGAGAGTGAGAGAGTGAGAGTGAGTGAGAGGTGAGGTGAGTGAGAGTGAGAGAGTGAGGTGAGTGTGAGTGAGAGAGTGAGAGAGTGAGGTGAGTGAGAGAGTGAGAGAGTGAGGTGAGTGAGAGAGTGAGAGAGTGAGGTGAGTGAGAGAGTGAGTGAGTGAGGTGAGTGAGAGAGTGTGAGAGTGAGGTGAGTGAGGAGAGTGAGAGAGTGAGGTGAGTGAGAGAGTGAGAGTGAGAGAGTGAGGTGAGTGAGAGAGTGAGGTGAGTGAGAGTGAGGAGTGAGAGAGTGAGGGAGTGAGGTGAGTGAGTGAGTGAGAGAGTGAGTGAGTGAGAGAGTGAGGTGAGTGAGAGAGTGAGGTGAGTGAGAGAGTGAGGTGAGTGAGAGAGTGAGGTGAGTGAGAGAGTGAGGTGAGTGAGAGAGTGAGGTGAGTGAGAGAGTGAGGTGAGTGAGAGAGTGAGGTGGGTGAGAGAGAGAGTGAGGGTGAGTGAGGAGAGTGAGGTGAGTGAGAGAGTGAGGTGAGTGAGAGAGTGAGGTGAGTGAGAGAGTGAGGTGAGTGAGAGAGTGAGGTGAGTGAGAGAGTGAGGTGAGTGAGAGAGTGAGGTGAGTGAGAGAGTGAGGTGTGTGAGGAGAGTGAGGTGAGTGAGAGAGTGAGCGATGAGTGAGACGAGGTGAGGTGAGTGAGAGAGTGAGGTGAGTGAAGAGTCTGTCTCGCGTGTGT